>NW_019154087.1:42988828-43463551 GCF_002288905.1 Enhydra lutris kenyoni | reverse complement strand
CCCCCCCCCCCCCCCCGACTTGCTTTTAAGTAAGTTCCCTGAGGGGGGCCAGGGTCAGTTTAAGTTTTACTATGTAAACAACAAAATCGCTGTTTAACCAGATGCAATCGCTCTGGCTAAATAGGTCCTTACAGGAAGCAATCATTAAGAGCGAGAAGTGATCATCTATTTGTGAAAAGGGCTGGGCCCACTCCAGTGATAATAGGAACAGTGTTTGCCAGAAAACTTTTGAGAGTGTGCGAGCGCACGTGCGCATGAGCAGGGTGAAGGGCAGAGGGAGACAGGCTTCCCGCTGAGCAGGGAGCCCGACATGGGGCTGGATCCCAGGACCCCTGGATCATGACCTGAGCCTAGGGCAGACGCTTAACTGACTGAGCCATCCAGGGACCTCAAAAACTTTTGATTGTGAAGCTAGAGGATCAGCATGAAAGTTAAATGTTCTTTAACTTCAAGTAAATTCAGAAGACGGCTCTAAGTTTGCTGGAAGAGCTAAAGGCCAAGCACGGTGAAAGAGAGGTTATGAGGTAATTGCCGCAAGCTACGCCTAGCTTCTTCGGTTCCAGGCCTGTTTGAATCTGCAGGACATCAAAGTGAGGAGAGAGGCTGCAAGTGCTGATAATGCAATTTCTTAGGAGAAGGAAAGTTCTTCAGCTGGTACAGATGAAATTGTTCCATTTGGGGGAAAAGATGACAACAGGATGTATGGAGAGAGGTGGTGAATAGTGTGCAGGATTTTAAAACTGAAGGACCAATGCAAATTCCCATGGGAGAATGCATCCTGGGACTGCAGAGGTAAGTGTCCTTTATTTTAAACAGTTTTTCAGATTGCACTGTTTCATAGTTTTAGAGTTTATGTGCATGGGGATAGAGGAATAGATTTGTCTCTTGTCATAGCCCTAGTGATCTCAGCTATGAAAGCAGAAATGAAAATCCATGACTTAAAAATACTGCAGATAGGATTTTGCTATGGGTAAAAAATTTTTAATTTTTTAAAAATTGTGGTTAAATATTCATAACATAAAGTTTATCATTTTAACCGTACATGTTTAAGTGTATGATTCTGTGGCGTTTAAGTATATTCACATTGGTATTTTCACCATCCATTTCCAGAAAGTTTTCATCTTCCCCCACTGAAACTCTGTACTCGTTTCACACTAACTCCCCATTCCTCCCTCCGCTCCCCCTTGAACCCCCACCTCCCATCCCTACAACCACCATTCTAATTTGTCTCTATAAATCTCACTACTCTAGGCCCCTCATATAAGTGTAATCATATAATATTTATTCTGTTATGACTGGCTTATTTCACTTAGCATGATGTCTTCCAGGTTCATCCACGTTGTAGCATGTGTCAGAATTTTCTTTCTTTTAAAGGCTGACTATACCATATTTTTTGTATGCATTCATCTAATGATGGACGCTTGGGTTGTTTTCACCTTTTGGCTATTTTGAATAATTCTGTTAGGAATATGGGTGTATAAATATTTATTTAACCTGCTTTTGGTTCCTTTGGGTATGTATCTAGAAGTGAGTTTCTGGATTATATGGTAGTTCTATTTTTAAGTTTTTGAGGAATGATCATATCATTTTCCACAGTGACTGCACCATTTTACCTTCTCATTAGCAATGGACAAGCTTCCAATTTCTGCACATCCTTGTCAACACTTACTATTTTCTGTTTTTGTTTGTTTGTTTGTTTGTTCATTTGTTTTGTTTTGTTTTGTTTTTGGATAATAACTATCCTAATGGATGTAAAGTCATATGTCATTTTGGTTTTGGTTTGCAAAACTGTATGCTGTTGAACACTTTTTCATGTGCTTATTGCCTACTCATATAGTATATCTTCTTTGGAAAAATGTCTTTATTTAAGTCCTTTGCCCATTTTTGAATTGAGCTGTTTGTTTTTGTTTATGAGTTGGAGGAATTCTTCGTTTTTCCGGATGTTAATCCCTTAACAAATACCTGATTTGCATATATTTTCTTAATTCTGTGGGCTGTCTTCTCACTGTGTTAATAGGATCCTTTGATGCACAACAATTTACAATTTTGATGAAATCCATTTACTTATTTTTTCCTTTGTTACCTGTGCTTTTGGTGTCATCTCCAAAAAATCATTGTCAAATCCAGTGCTATGAAGTTTTCCTCTCTGTTTTTTTTCCTCAGAGTTTTATGATTTCATTTCCTACTTTTAGTTCTTTGATTAATTTTGAGCCCATTTTTGTACATGGTATAAAGTCAATGTTCCTTTTTTTAATAGTTGGATTAGTTTTTCCAACATCATTTACTGACTAATTTTTAGTTTTTAAAGGAAAATTCTGATTTTTATCATGCCTTTTAATTATAATTAATGTTTGCTTACATTTGTTACTTTGATGTAAAAGAGAACATCTGTTGTGGAAATGTCTAGGTAGACACACACACAGATACACACAGAAAGACATACAGATTAATAAACATAAAAATCATAAGAGTTGTGTTTTCATGAGATTCCATTAGGCTGCTTATTATGTTCCATAAGACACTATGGAACATACAGACACCATTGAATGAAAGACTTTTTAAAAATTTTGTTTTTTATTTTTTTATTATTTTTATTAGTAAACTATTTCACATTTTAATGTAATTTTATTTTTTAAACATTTTTAAAATTTAAATTCAGTTTATTAACATATAGTGTACTATTAGTTTCAGAGGTAGAGCTCTGTGATTCATCAGTCTTATATAATACCCAGTGCTTATTACATCAAGGTCCCTCCTCAATGTCCATCACCCAGTTACCCCATCCCCCCAAACCCCTCTCCCCCAACAACCCTCAGTTTGTCTCCCAAGGTTAAGAGTCTCTTATGGTTTATCTCCCTCTCTGGTTTTATCTTGTTTTATTTTTTCCTCTCTTCCGCTATGATCCTCTATTTTTTTTTTTTTTTGTTTTAAATTTTAAAGATTTATCTTTGACAGTTTTTCTTTAATAATTTCACATATATTGCCTCTCTGCCTACTTGTGATCTCTCTCTCTTTCTGTCAAATAAATAAATGAAATCTTTTAAAAAAAAAAGGGGGTGCCTGGGTGGCTCAGTGGGTTAATAATTTCACATATATTTTGGATTAAAGTTATTATCATGAGAATGTAATTGAGTTCTAAATAAGTATTTTGGTATTTGAGTTATCTTTAAATATCTTACAAATATATCTTACAAATATAACCTTTTCTTACATATGTCTTACAAATATCTTACAAATATAAACTTTTCCCAGTGAGAAACCTCAGATAAAGCCTAATCAGATTTACTGCTATTTTGTTTTTTTATGAAAGATTAAACTTTTTAAAATTCCAGCATGATTGCTTATTTATTTATTTATTTATTTATGTTTCTTTTCAAATTTTTATTTAAATTCTACTTAGTTAACATACGGCACAATATTGGTTTTAGGAGTAGAATTCAATGGTACATCATTTATATACAACACTGGTGCTCATTGTAACAAGTGCCCTCCTTAATACCCATTATCTACATAGCCAATCCTCCACCCACTTCCTGCCATCAACCCTCTGTTTGTTCTCTATTTTTAAGAGTCTCTTATGGTTTGTCTACTTCTTTTTTTTTTTTCCTTCCCCCACCCTCCTATGTTCATCGGCTTTGTTTCTTAAAATTCCACATATGAATGAAATAAAATGGTATTTATCTTTCTCTGATTGACTTATTTTGCTTAGAGTAATAGCCTCTAGCTCCATCCACGTCTTTGCAAATAGAAAAATTTCATTCTTTTTGTAATATTCCATTACATATACCCTATTTCTTCTTTATCCATTCATCTGTCAATAGACACTTGGGCTCTTTCCATAGTTTGGCTGTCGTTGATAATGATAATGCTGTTATAAACATTGGGTTGGTGTGCCTCTTTGAATCTGTATTTTTGTATAATTTGGGTAAATACCTAGTAGTGAGATTGCTAGATCATAGGGTAGTTCTATTTTGAACTTTTGGAGGAACCTCCATATAGTTTCCCAGAGTGGCTGCCCATTTTGCATTCCCACCAGCAGTGTTAAGAAGGTTCCCCTTTCTCCACATCCTTGCCAACATCTATTGTTTCCTGTGTTGTTAATTTTAGCCATTCTGACGGTGTGAGGTGGTATCTCATTGTAGTTTTGATTTGTATTTCCCTGATGGTGCGTGATGTTGAGCATCTTTTCATGTGTCTGTTATCTGGATGTCTTCTTTGAAAAAATGTCTATTCATGTCTTCTGCCCATTTTTAAAGATTTTTAAAATTTATTTGACAGAGATCACAGGTAGGCAGAGGCAGGCAGAGAGAGAGGAAGGGAAGCAGGCTCCCCGCTGAGCAGGGAGCCTGATGCGGGGCTCGATACCAGGACCCTGGGATCATGACCTGAGCCGAAGGCAGAGTCTTTAACCCACTGAGCCACTCAGGTGCCTCTGCCCATTTTTAAATTGGATTATTTGTTTTTTGGGTGTTGAGTTTGGTAAGTTCTTTATAGATTTTGGATACTAACCCTTTATCAGATATATCATTTGCAAATATCTTTTCCTGTTCCATTGGCTGTATTTTAGTTTTATTGATTGTTTCCTTTTCTGTGCAGAAGCCTTTTATCTTGATGAAGTCCCAAGAGTTATTTTGTCTTTTGTTTCTCTTACCTCTGGTGATGTGTCTAGTAAGAAGTTATTGTGGCTGAGGTCAAAGAGTTGCTGCCTGTGTTTCCCTATGATTTTGATGGTTTCCTATCTCACATTTAGGTCTTTCATCCATTTTGAATTTATTTTTGTGTGTGTGTAAGAAAGTGGTCCAGTTTCATTCTTCTGCATGTGGCTGTCCAGTTTCCCCAGCGCCATTTGTTGAAGAGACTGTCTTTTTTTCCGTTGGATATTCTTTCCTGCTTTGTTAAAGATTAGGTGGCTGTATAGTTGTAGGTCTATTTCTGGGTTTTCTATTCTGTTATGGAAGCTGAAATTTCTAGACTTAATCATTCTTTTTTTCCCCAACTTTATTTGCTAGGAATTTGTTTTATAATTAAATATGCTCAAAACAATTAAATAATTCAATAGAAAAAAAAGGTCATAATAGGTTTTTCTTCTGACTTTATGGAATTATAAGCAATTTATTCCTATTTCAAAATAAATAGATTTTGAAATTTGAGCCTAAAGGGCCAGAAAAACTTATAAATGTAGAATGCAATATGTACTACATTGATTTGGTTCAAATTTGGGGCAAAAAAGAACAAGATTATCCAATTTCACAGCTTGAATTTTAGGCTTTGTATCATTTTCTTTAACTTACATGACATAAAATTACTTGTGAATTTTAAAGTATTAGGAAAAATATTGGTCATTGGAGAGATTCAAACCATTGAAATATAATATTTAGCAGGAATATTTGGGTTCAAACATCAAACCAAACCAACTTAAGTGTTTAAGAAAAAAAAATATTTGGAAGCTTCTTCACTGACATTTGCCACAGCAACCATTGTGTTCTCTTTTATTTCAGCAGATACTTCATCTAAATATTATATTTTTGATTATTTCTAGCTGAATGGAGTATTCAATTGCTTTTAATAGGAATAGCACTTCATATTTGCCAAATTTCAGTCCCATTTCTTTGTTATTTTTCAGTACATTAAAATATGCCTATTTAATGTTTGGTTATTTCTGTTGTTCCTACAAAGGCTTGTTGAATTATAACAGTTTATAATCAGAGTTTTAAGCTCATAAATAAATGCAGAAGTGAAACTCCCCACTAAATCATAAACCATTACTAGACTGTCTCTTACACATGCAATTAATTTGTTGACCATCTATATGCCAGACATTGTGTTAAGTCTTTGTGATATAATGGTGAGAAACTTGGAACTTAAGGGATACAGACAAGAACACAGGCAATTAAAATATGTTATAATATGTTATCAAAGTTCTTTAAAAGAGTTTTTGAGGCTGTCTTATAATTGTCTTAATGTTTGACCAAAGTCCTATCCATATTGATTCATATATCAAATGACAAAGAACAATTTTGGACTCTAAAAAGTTCTGGTGAAAGTTGTAAGGGAATGGTTCTTTCATTTTTTAATGTGATTACATGTCTGCTCTCGATTAAGTGAGTTCTGCTAGAGAGCTGTGTTTGGTCATTTGTAAAGAGGTCAGAATAAGGTCGTTTGTTTTGTAACGTGGTAGAAGGTTTTGGTAAGTCTTTAGGACACTGGTCTTAGCTAGTTTTAAGTTTTCCTTTTGTACCTGAGTATAAAGGAAAAAATAAAATGGAGTGTTGAGAATTCCTTATGCCTCCCAGTAATTACATAGCCAATTGTAGGAAGAATTGAAGAATGCAAGAGTAAGTCAAAGATCAGCTTTGTTTGTTTTCTTTAGAATATGGGGCGCCTGGGTGGCTCAGTGGGTTAAAGCCTCTGCCTTCGGCTCAGGTCATGATCCCAGAGTCCTGGGATCGAACCCCGCATCGGGCTCTCTGCTCGGCGGGGAGCCTGCTTCCTCCTCTCTCTCTGCCTGCCTCTCTGCCTGCTTGTGATCTCTGTCTGTCAAATAAATAAATAAATAAATCTTAAAAAAAAAAAAAAAGATATGTAAAGTTTTTGCTAAATCAACTCAAGGACTCCTTCATGTAAAAATCTGGATAACCTAACAGCAAAAATAGCATTTACTGAAAAAATTTGGAATCCTAGAATGTAATCCAATAGTTGACTTAGAAGAAGTGTTTGAATTTAAAAATCCAGAGCAATGAAAGAATGAATCAGTGTTTTTAGGCTATGCTCAAGATAGAAAGCTAGATTATAAATTTAGAGATTATGAGTCTGATTTAAAGATTATGAAGTTTCTGTTTCTATTCCAGGAAAATTGTGTGATCTTGTTTTACCTCAGTTGAGTCATTCATGAAATGAAGACAGTAATAGCTACTGTGGCTGTCAGACAATGAAAATAAACAGTGCCATCAGTTCTTGATCATTAAGGTATTACTCACCTTGGGGAATGTTCCTGTGCTTCTGTTGCATTTTCATTTAATCTACACCACCCATCTTTTGACTCTTTGCCATTTGTTATTGATTATATTAGGGTGGTCATTAGGGAAGAGATATAGATGGTTAAAAAGATTTTCTCTCTCTTTTTCTTTTTGTCTGTTTTTGTTTAGGTTTTCAAAAAGCATTGATGAAATTAAGATTTGAGGTTGTAAGTTGGATGCAACAGTGTAGGGCTGCTACTTGGAGCCATACAATGGGCAATGTCAAGGGCAACTTCCCCAAGTTGGTTGTAGAACCCAGGGGAGATATTGCCAGCATCTTCTACAGATGAAGCTTTTCTTACTGATTGATTGGTTGGAAAATCAGACATTCAATTTCTTTTATGTTCGTGATTATTCTTACTTTATAACATAAACATACAATAAATGAGAAAGTGGACAAAGAGCTCTACTCTTCTCCCAATGTAAGGAAGTTAAATGCTTTAACTCTGACCTTCTGTCTTTCAACTTCAGCACTATAATTGTTGCCGATTTTAGTTGTATCCTATTTTCTGATCCCCTATCATCAGTGATTATTATTAGTATTTTAACAATTAATATTTATTTAAATTTCTATCATATTTTGCAGTTTTTAAAAGAAGGATTTTATTTATCTATTTGAGAGAAAGTGAGAGTAAGAGAGAGAGAATGAGAGTGCATAGAGGGAGAGGGAGAAGCAGGATCCCTGCTGAGCAGGGAGCCCACTATGGGGCTGGATGCCAGGACCCTGAGATCATGACCTGAGCTGAAGGCAGATGTTTAACTGACTGAGCCGACCAGGTATCTCATATTTAGCAGTTTCTTTATTTACTCTTGGTGATCGCATCCTAAGCTTTTCTTCTTGGTTCAATTTTCTTTTCTTTTCTTTCTTTCTTTCTCTCTTTCTTTCTTTCTTTTTTCTTTCTTTCTGTCTTCTTTTTTTTAAAGATTTATTTATTTATTTATTTGAGAGAGAGAGAGAGAGAGAGAGAGTGCACAAGTTGGAGGAGGGGTGGAGGGAGACAGAATCTTTCTCTTTAAAAAAAAAAAAGATTTTATTTATTTATTTGAGAGGGAGAGTGAGAGGAAGAAGCAGACTCCCCGCTGAGCAGAGAGCCTGATGTGGGGCTCGATCCCAGGACCCTGAGATCATGACAGAGCTGAAGGCAAATGCTTAACTGACTGAGCCACCCAGGCACCCCCTTGGTTTGATTTTCTTATAATTGCATTCTGTACTTAGTTATTTCAGCAAAGTGGCAAATATATCAGACTTATTTTGCAGGAAAGTATTTTAATTTCACTCTTACCTGTCAATGATAGGTTAGCTGAATACAGGTTAATAGTTTTTTTTCCTCAGCACTTTGAAATTATCTTTTGGCAAGTATTATAACTTAAGATTTTCTGTCAATATAGTTGTTCCTTTGTAGATAATTTGTGTTTTCTCTAGATATTTTGTAAGAGGTGCTCTTTATATCTGATATTCTACATTTCACTGGATGTAAGTCCATGTTTATCCTACTTGGGACTTGTGGTCCTTCAGTCTGAGAATGGTTCCTGTCCTTTAATTCAGAAAAAAATTCAGTTGCTTCTTTAAATAGATTTTTTCGCTATTATTTATATTTTTTCTATTGGGATTCCTATTATACATATCTTAGAACTATTGATTCTGTCATCCATGTTACTCAGATAGCCTCTCATACTTCTCATGTGCTTGCCCCTCTGTTTTGTATTCTAGGTAACTACTTTAAATCCATTCCAATTTACTAAGTTTTTTTCCAGCTGTATCTGGTCAACTCTTCGACCTATCCCTTGAAGTATTTATTTCAATGACTGTAATTTTCACTTTTAGCATGAAAATTTTTTTCCAGATTTATTGCTAATTTTTTTACTCTCTGTTTTTGCTTCATGGCTTCTATTCCTATTTTTTTTTTTTTAAAGATTTTATTTATTTATTTGACAGAGAGAAATCACAAGTAAGCAGAGAGGCAGGCAGAGAGAGAGGAGGAAGCAGGCTCCCTGCTGAGCAGAAAGCCCGATGTGGGGCTCGAACCCAGAACCTGGGATCATGACCCGAGCCGAAGGCAGTGGCTTAACCCACTGAGCCACCCAGGCGCCCCCTCTATTCCTATTTTTTACAGATTACTGCATTCCATTTTGGGTGCACATTCCTTCATTGCTTTAGATGACCCTTAAAAAGGGGTGGTTTAAACTCTTGTGAGCTAGTCTTCATGAGAAGCATTTTTCCTGGAAATCAAGAGTATTCTACATGATGGAGGTATGCCATCATTGTTCCAATTTTGCCTCTGCAAGGGCTCCAAATTCCTTGTAGACAAATTCATCTTGATGTCTTGTAGATACTTAAAAGTCAATTTCTCCAAGAAGATCCCATTATCTCCTCCACCCCAAACTTCTCCTTTTATGTATTCCCTTTCTCAGTGAAGGGTACTAAAGGCTTGTTAGGGCTTCCCGTAACAAAGTACTGCAGACTGGCTGCATTAAGCAACAGGCCTTCATTTTCTCAAAGTTCTGGAGGCTAGACATCCAAGATGAAGGCGTCAGTAGGGTTGGCTCTTCTTCTTCTTTTTTTTTTTTTTTCAATTTACTTGACAGAGATCACAAGTAGGCAGAGAGGCAGGCAGAGAGAGAGAGAGGAGGAAGCAGGCTCCCTGCTGAGCAGAGAGCCCAATGCGGGGATTGATCCCAGGACCCTGGGATCATAACCTGAGCCAAAAGCAGAGGCTTTAATCCACTGAGCCACCCAGGTGCCCTGTGGGTTGGCTCTTCTTGAAGCTTCTCTCGTTGGCTTGTAAGTGGCGGTCTTCTTCCTTTGTCCTTACATGGTCTTTCTGCTCTGTGTGTCTGTGTCCTTATCTCCTCTTCTTAGAAGGACACCAGTCATAGGAGATTAGAGCCCACACTAATGACCTCATTTTAACTTACTTGCTTCAGTTAAGGCCATATCTTCAAATATAGCACATTCTAAGGTACTGGGAGTTAGAACTTCAACATATGTATTTTGGGGGCTAAATAATTCAGATACCAAGCAGTTAACTCAAGCTAGAAATTTGGACATTGTCTTTTATTACTCTTGACTTACCGTCTCACTTTCAGCAGTCACCACTGATTTCTATTTCCTAAATATCTGTTAAATTTATCACTCCTATGAATTTTACCTGTTGCTTCCCAACTTTCAGCCATCATTATTTTTTTCTGATTTCTTTCCCTCTAGTATCATATTCTTCTCTTTCTTTTATATGAAAGCCAGGGTAATTTCTTTAAAAATATAATTCTTTTTTTTTTTTAAAGATTTTATTTATTTATTTGACAGACAGAGATCACAAGTAGGCAGAGAGGCAGGCAGAGAGAGAGAGAGAGGAGGAAGCAGGCTCCCCGCAGAGCAGACAGCCCGATGTGGGGCTCGATCCCAGGACACTGGGATCATGACCTGAGCCGAAGGCAGAGGCTTTAACCCACTGAGCCACCCAGGTGCCCCTAAAAATATAATTCTTATATATTCTTATCCTTGTATTAAAAATAGAAACACCATATGATGCCGTAACTCCACAACTCCACTACTGTGTATATATATTTACGGTGGTATATAGTGGTTATATAGATATAGATATAGATATATATAGTGGAATATAGTGGAATTTTATTACTCAACCATAACAAAGAATAGTATCTTGGTATTTGTGACAACACAGATAGACATAGAGGTTATTATGCTAAGTGAAATAAGTAAGTCAGAGAAGGACAAATTCCGTATGATTTAACTTACATGTGGAATCTAAAAAAACAAAACAAATGGGAGCACCTGGGTGACTCAGTGGGTTAAAGCCTCTGCCTTTGGCTCAGGTCATGATCCCAGGGTCCTGGGATCGAGCCCCACATTGGGCTCTGCTCGGCGGGGAGCTGCTTCCCCCTCTCTCTCTGCCTGTTTCTCTGCCTACTTGTAATCTCTGTCTGTCAAATAAATAAATAAAATCTTAAAAAAAAAAACCCAAAAACAAAAACAAAAACAAAACACCCAAAACAAATGAACAAAGAAGCAAAAGTGGAAAAAGACTCATAAATACAGATAACAAACTAGTAGGGCCAGAGGGGATGTTGGTGGGGGATGCATGAAATAGATGAAGGGGATTAAGAGGTACGAGCTTCCAGTTATAAAATAAATGAATCATGAAGATTAAAAGTACAGTGTAGGGAATAGTCAGTAATATTGTAATAATGTACGGTGACAGATGGTTAACTACAGTTATCATGGTGAACACTGTTGTAACAAAATAGCATAGTTGAGTCACTGTGTTGTACACCTGAAACTAATATAACATTGTATGCCAACTATACTGAAATAATAACAATACAAAATATGATTCTTAGGATTATAGCCCTGTCTATCCCTGCTGAAAACCTTCAGAAGTCCAAAATCCTTTCCATGGTTTATAAAGCTTTGATTTGAATGGAACTTGTTTTTCTCTTAATCTCATTTTTTGTCTTATACGGTTTCCAAAGCCATTTTCGGTTCTGTGCACATGACATACTCTCTCCAGCCTCTGGGCATTTGCATCTTGTTCATTATACTTGAAGCAGTCTCCTCTTTCACCTCATTTTTGATCACTCCTATGGATCCTTTAGATTTTGGCATAAAAGTTTTTCTGTGAGGAAGAGTCTCATTATCCTTTAAGTCAAGTAAGTAGTTTCTTAAACTGTCTGCCCCCATAGTATGTGACACACCTAATTACAATTGCTTATATACTGGCTGTATAACCCTCTATTCTGGAAGTTCCATTTGAACAAGGATTATTCATACATAGTTCACAGTTTTGTCTAAGTATTGCTTAACCCACTGCACTTAATCAATATTGACACTTGGCATACTCCATGTCATTGTTATGAAACTGGAGCAAATGGCACCTTATTTTTCGCATTATTTAAAAAGTTCAACCCTCCTGGTCATCCTTGCTTTATTTTTCATAGAAGTGTCCCTATCTAATTTTGTATCTATAGACTGATTGATTGATTGATTGATTGATTTTCTCTCTCCCTCCCTGTCTCGCCTACAAGTGTAGAGGTTGTGCTCTAGACTAAGCGTGCACGAGAACTGAAGTCCACTTATGTTTTTACATGGCTGTTGATGGAAGAAATTTTCTACAAAGTATTTCTGGCTTTGTGCATTTCAAACTTTGTGCTTTCTATAAGACATGCACATCTCGCTATAGCATCCCTGGCCTTACACCTTTGGGTCATGATGCTAGGTGACTTGGTACCATTGGGTGACGGGAGCCTTCCTGGAAGTTATCCCTACACTGGGATAGCTGGCAATAACTCAACCACGCACAAGGGTGGCTTGAAGCTTAGACAGATATCCTGCTACATCTAAACAAAATCTATCCCCAAATTTCTCCTTAATTTTATATAACTCCTTAACTAATAACTCTTTAACCACCACTTAACACCAGGGGGGAGTGAGAACAGAAAGAGACAGAGGCCTTAATTAATTATGGTCAATTTTTTCCTACTTTTTCATGTTTTACAAAACATATGACCATGTGAACACATTGTCAGGGGTCTTGGAAGGATCTTTGCAAATGAGGGTCTTTGAGGCTTAGCCTCATCATCTCAAGATAAATACACCCTGAAGTCAAAGCTGCCCAGGTTGACACTGGAGACTGGGGCCAAGCCCAGTGAGATCCATTAATTCCTCCTCTCCCTCTATCCCCCCAAATTCCTCCCTTCCTATTCCTAGAAAGACCCTAAGTAGTCCCTAAGGTATCTGATCACAGATGAAAACAACTTTCCTAATCTTACTTTCCAGTGTCTTTTCCTTTAATATACAGCCAAAGAAGGAGATTTGGAGAAAGGAACATTAATTTTTTAAATATGGAGAGGAAGCACAATTCTTTCAAGCAGAAAAGCTCTTTCATATTTGTACGACTGGTCCTGTCATTTATGATCAAAAGGATAATTCAAATCTCCACTCCTGATCTGTTGGAAAATAGCCAGACTTTCAAGATCCTATCAAAACAAAGCAGCAAAGACCCTCTTTTGAAAGGGAAATGATGAATTGATGCTGAGTGCTGCTGTGAAGGCAATGAAGGGTGGTGCGATCAGGCTGTGATTACAGGTGTATTACCTCCGTCTGCCAAGCCGTCAAACCAGCAGTAGTGATGAGGCTGCATGGTATAAATGCCTACCCATATGAACACTCTTTGGGAAGTAGCGCATGAAAGTTCCCAACCATAACCAAGTGATATTATTCAAGAGGAGATGATTTCAAGACTCTCCATGCATGCTGTAGGCCCCTTAACATGGAAACTGCTTTCAGATTCAGTGACATTCCGCTTCCTGCTGCGACCTCTAAAGCAAGCACAGAGAGGATTCAGAATGAAGCTATCAGCCAAGAATGATGGTTCTTTTGTAACTGAACTAGGCCAGGCGGTGTATAGTTTAATCTCTGAAAAGAGAAATCTGCCTTTTTTTAATTAAAAAAAAAAAGGAATCTGTGGTCTAATGTTTGTCAAGGTTGATAAAGATAATGACAAAATATGACACAAGTGCATGGTTAATTTACATAGTGTGGAAAAGTAAACCTTGTGTTTGGTGCCAGGATATGGGGAACTTAATGAATTATCTCCCAAGCACTTAGAAAATTTAGCTGGTCTTCTGAGAGTTAAGCTGATCAAGTCCAAATATGATAAATGTGACTGTAAGAGCAAATACGTAACTGAGTAAAGGAACAATTAAAACACGAGTAAAGGTGAAGTGAACAGAGTCATTTATAGGAGAAAGTAGGGGAATGAAATTGTAGCTGGAGAGAGGAAGCCTCCTCCGTGATTTTATGCTCACCATGGAGCCTGTGAGACAACGATCAGTCTTGGATGCTCTGAGGTAGGACCGTTAGAGGAGTGCACATTAACAGAGCCCATCTAAGCAGTGTCCAGTGGCTTGGCCAACTAGGTACGCATTTCTTTTTTTTTTTTTTTAAGATTTTATTTATTTATTTGACAGACAGAGATCACAAGTAGGCAGAGAAGCAGGCAGAGAGAGAGAGAGGAGGAAGCAGGCTCCCTGCTGAGCAGAGAACCCGATGCAGGGTTCAATCCCAGGACCCTGGGATCATGACCTGAGCCGAAGGCAGAGGCTTTAACCCACTGAGCCACCCAGGCACCCCTAGGTACGCGTTTCTTAAGATAAGCTTCGCAAGAGCAGGAACTGTACGTTTTTTGTTTACTGGCCCATAGTAGGGACCCACTAAATTCACTAAATGAATTCAAGAAATAATGGTGATAAATCACTTCACTTGAGAGCTGGATCTTATCAACTAACCCCGCTTGTTCTGCATCTATGTTTGGTAGACAAATTTATGATAATTTGTATTATTACTAGCTTCGTTGTGGGGAAGAAGGTTCCAATTTGAGTAAATTGTTATTTTAGTATCTGAGATCTTCGTTATTCTGGTATGATTCTGAGAACCTGATTATTTTCATTTGTGGTCACAAATGCAAATATTCTGTACAGTTTATGCCTTCAGTAAACTTACTACAGAGAACAACCATCTTGGAAATCTTTTGTTGGCAATTGCTTGTCTTTTCTGGTGACATTCCACTTCATTAGGTATCTTCTTAGAATGTGCACTATTTCTTATTAATATTAACTTTTTGGAGGTTTTAAAAATTACTTTTAAAGATACAGGGTTTAGGACTGCAGAAAATGTTTTTGTTTTGTGTTTACTAGCTACAAAGCATTTCTTAAGTAGAATCAATTATTTTATTGTAACAAGACCTGGGAGGGGAAGTTCTGGGCTACTTTCTACAACATAGATAGCTTAAGGATTTTTAAAGTTGTGATAGATCCCATTTGTTATTTCTCTGCTTATTGAAAAAAAGACATTCTTTGTCATTACTTTATGTTAAAGATGGTACAAACATCAACAGTCAGGAGAAAAAAATAGTCTGGCGAGATGTCTAAGGTAACAAAGCCTCGCTATTGGAAAGGAGACCACTGCTTCTGATCATGATTGCACTATTAGAATAGAAAGATTATATTATTGTTCTTGCTAATCACATTCACCAGGATACAGAATTCCTGAGCCCTGATGAGGCTGGGAAAAATGGCAGGAGTAGCAAGTGGAGAATATTTATGCCTCTTGCCTTACACAGGGTTTTGTAATTAGAGAATATGGAAAGTGGCACATTATCTTGGTGGGCATCGAAGTATTGTCATCATTGCTCATGTGTAAAATGCTATGAAGATTACCATCATGATTTCATTTTTTCCCACTGCAAATTAAATAACCTACGGCTAAGAGGCACTTCACTTCCTCATGTTGTAAGGGTTCAGGATTGAGCAGTATTTTTACCTATAGTGGGTTGTGAAAGCCACTTTTCTAGTTTGTCTTCATATGATGTTTAGATATGGATTCTCATGCTGTAGTTTGTTGATGAGGTTACCAATTGACTTGTGTTTGAATTTATTCATATAATTTAGAACAAAGAAAGCACTCAGTGATTGGGACTAGAAAAAGTAAATGCATTTGAATTCTGGGATAGGTAAAGAATCTCCAAATCAAAAAATGATATAATCATAGACATTTAATAAACATCTATTCCCGAGTTTAGCACAGCTCACTTGCTTCTAAGTGAGAGTAATAAATACGCTGATCTTTTTAAGCTATTATCTTTATTATCAGTTCATTTTTTATTTTAAAATTATGATGTCTTTACTTATTGAAATGCACATTATAAGTTCAATGAACTTGACAAATGCATACTCCATGGTAACCACACTGTTATTGAAATATAGAATATTTCAGGTTTGTACCATTATGAATGAAACTGCTAAGGACAATCCTATACAGATCTTTTTGTGGGTGTATATTTTTATTCTATTGGTAAATACTTAAAAGTGGAATTGCTGTGTCATAGGATGGGAATATGTTTAACTTTACAAGAAATTGCTAAACAGTTTTGCAAAATTATTGTCTGTTTTATATTCCCACCAGCAATGCTGAGAATTCTGCAGCATTTGGCAACATTTGGCACTGAAAATCTCTAATTTTTTGCCCCATTTTAGTGGGTGTGTAGTGTTGTCTCATTGTACTTTGACTTTGCATTTCCCTGGTGGCTAACGCTATTGAACACATTTTAATGTGCCTATTGTCTGTTGATATAACTTCTTCTGTGAAGTGTCTGTATAAATCTTTTGATCATTTTTAATTGGGATAAATGGAAGTTTCTCATTAAAATTTTCTTTCACTTTGCAGGAAAAGGCATATGGTTGTGATAAATTAAAAATTAATATTGTAGGGGCACCTGGGTGGCTCAGTGGGTTAAGCCTCTGCCTTCGGCTCAGGTCATGGTCTCAGAGTCCTGGGATTGAGCCCCGCATTGGGCTCTCTGCTCAGCGGGGAGCCTGCTTCCCCCCCTCTCTCTCTGCCTGCCTCTCCACCTACTTGTGATCTCTCTCTGTCAAATAAATAAAATATTTTTTTTTACACATTTTTTTTTAAAGATTTTATTTAATTATTTGTCAGAGAGAGAGAGGGAGAGAGAGCAAGCACAGGCAGACAGAATGGCAGGCAGAGGCAGAGGCAGAGGGAGAAGCAGGCTCCCTGATGAGCAAGGAGCCTGATGTGGGACTCGATCCCAGGACGCTGGGATCATGACCTGAGCCGAAGGCAGCTGCTTAACCAACTGAGCCACCCAGGCGTCCCTAAATAAAATATTTTTTAAAAATTAATATTGTAATTTCTAGAGCCACCAACTAAATAACAAAGAAGTAAAGCTGAAAAAAGGAGCCGAGATAAAATGGAATAAAAAACTAAACTTTCTTAATCCAAAAGAAAACAGGAAAAGAAGAGAAAAGAAACAAAGAACAGATGGAGCAAATAGAAAAAAAAAAGCAAGGAAATGGACCTTAGTCCATCCATATCAATCAGTTGCATGAGCAATTATTTATTTTGTCTTATTTCCTCCTTCTGAAAGTAAAAGCACATTCACATTACTCTGCTTGATATTTTCCCACAGATCCCTGAGTCTATGTTTCTTTTTTTTAAAAATCTTTTTTCCTTGGTTTTCTAATTCCCTCTTGTGTGTCCTCTAGAATATCAGGTGACCTCAAAACACTTCACTAGCTCTTCTCTGCCAAGGCTTACCCTTCTCCGCTGCCTATACACAGCTTAAAATACAGCGAAGAACTCAAGATGACCACGCCCTTCTCTGCATCTTCTTTTCTGGGCCGCAAATAATCTTAACTGATTTCCCTTTAGTATCTTTTAAAATATTATTTTGAGGGTCAGCAAGAGATGGAATAAGGAGTATCAGAGGAATCCTATGTACAGAGTGAGAAGCAAAGGAGTCAGAGAATGCTTACAGTTGCTGCAGAGAGTGAATGATCAGTGAAAAAGAATAATCTCAATTTAGTGTTTGTGGTTTTTTATGATTTTTTGTTATCTGTTCTCAAATCTTACAAAGTGGAATTGACTAATACTGAGTACTGAAATTCGGGAGCATATTTTGATACAGGAAGAGTAGTTGTTAAAACATTAAGCACTTTCATGCATGAAAGCCTATAGCTGCTGCTTCTAAACCCTCTGAGTCTGCTGCCTCAGCTGCCCCTGTGAGCCAGCAGCTCATCCCAGAATTATCCATACTTACCCATCAAGTTAAGGGTTAAGTTTTGGCTAAGTAGGAGGCTGCTGGGACCTATTCCACACTACAGTTGGTGTCTTATGACATACTATTTGTGGCTAAATATTCTAAGAGCACCCTTATTTATACATATTAGGTATGATTAAGCTTCTCCATATTAAAAGAATGGTGTTAAGCTTTAAGCTCATTGAGCTGATTGGAAAAATACGGTAGCTGCAGCCCAGGTATTTGTCAGAGTATTTCTTGATTTTACTTCTACACAATGCTTTTTGGAAGTTGAGACTGACCATTTTTTTCTAGCCACGGGATTACAGGAGTGATGTGCAGTCCATCCATTCCCCATTTTAGACATGAGAGTTTATCCCTGAATTAAGCCAGATTGTCAAAGTGGTGTGTGTTTTAGAGTGAAAAATTTTTAACCTCTTCTTGAATTGCTTTTACTAAATTGCAGTTGGTAGTATACCATTAGTCTGCACTGAAAGAGGTTTTAAGAAATACCATTAAGAATTCACTTTCTCTCAAGATGTAGTCTTCATATGAATTCAGGGGGAGAGACTCTTTCCAAGGCTTAGTAAGGGGTGGATAATTTTGCTTCTTGACAGTTACTATTTGTTTTCATGTAAGGAAAACTGTATTGAATAACAAATTGTATTTCTCTTTCTGGATCAATCATTAACAATCTTGTTTGTTTCTCACTTTTTAAAGATCTTCCTTTTATCTTTTTCTTACTATTTTTAGGAAATCTTATAGGGCAGATTTTTTTAAAATAAAATTCCTCAGGTCATTTTTATACAAGGGTGAATACAATTAGTTAAGCAAAATGTACATATGAAACATAATAGGCTTTCCATTAAAAGCATTCTCTTTATGTCCACGAAGCTGGAGCCTAACAGCTAGATTCCAAGAGCAGTGGGTTCCTGTGCTTCTTTGAGCTTTCATTGTTAATAGAGGTTTGCCTGTTGCATGTCAGTGATTCAAAGATGCACATTTCTCCCACATTTTATAATGAAACCTCTAGATGCATTATTTAATTGGTAGTGTCTTGAATTAGAGGGAATAGGACGTTTATATATTTTTGTGGTTGGTAAAGAAAAAGGGAGGCATTGTCTCATTTTCTCTTTATAAACTAACCGAACCCTTGCTTTTTCTACTGTGTATCACACCTATATCCTTCTTTCCCCATCTTCTGGCTGGCAAACCTGATGCAGTTTTCAAGGTTAAGGGCAGATACCAACTTCTCCAGGAGGTTTTCCTTGATCCCTCAGTTCAGGGTAGGGTACTTTTTTATGCTTTTGAGCATCTAATGCCTTGCCCATTGCACATACCATACTCTTTCATAATTACTTGTTCAGGGGTTTGAGAAGCAGTAGAGCAGAATGGTTAAGCACCTGGCCTCTGGAGGTAGAAACCACCGGATTTAATTTTACTGTTACCAGATCTTGGGCAAGTTGCTTAAGCTCTCTGTCCCTCAGTCCGTTCATTTGTACAACAGAATTACGGCAATTTATCTCATGGGATGATTTCAAGGATTAAACGATTTAACACACTGAGAACAGTGCTTGGAATAGTACATGTTTCTCATTTTTCTTCTTTTCCTCTTCCTTCTTTGTCTTCTTATTGTTGTCCACATTAGGGTGTGAGCTCTGGAAGCAGCAACTACCTAAGTCCCATCAAAGTCTTTCTTTTTCTATATTCCTAGAACCCACAAGAGTGTTTGATACAAGGCAGTTCTTACTAGATGCTCACAAATAAAGTCCTGTATTAATATGGATTTTGAGTGACATGTCATATTTTAGTGAAAACTGAACCGTGTTTGTGAAAATGCTTTAGGAAACTAAACTGGTAGAATTATCAGCATACCTTTCTAGATGACATAAAATCATTGCCTCTATTGAAAAGGATTTAATTACTCATTTAAAAAGCATTAATCAAGTGCCAACTCATTAGATACTGTCCCAGCTACTTGGGAATGCAGAGATGAAAAAGAACCTCTGCCTTCAAGGAAATAAGTTTCTAGGGTAAAGAAGTGATAACATAGGTTTTTTTTTTTTTAAACTGGGCATTTGATTTGTTAGGAAAATTTCCTTAAATCTACAAGTTTGTAATAGTATATGCAGAAATAAGAGAGTTTATTATTCCATGAATTTATTTTATTTTTTAGAGTTAGTAGGGTGATACTGAACATATTAATTCTTCCCAAAATTTTTATTTATTTTTATTTTTTAAAGATTTTTTTATTTGTTTATTTGACAGAGAGAGACAGCCAGAGCAGGAACACAAGCAGGGGGAGTGGGAGAAGGAGAAGCAGGCTTCCTGATGCAGGGCTCTATCCCAGGACCCTGGGATCATGACCTGAACTGAAGCTAGATGCTTAATGACTGAGCCACCTAGATGCCCTTCCCAAAATTTTAAAAAAATTTCATTACCTATTCTCTGATCCATTAAATAATTGGAATAGAGAGGCTAGCTGTTGACTGGCATTTTCTTTAGATTGTTTGAAAACCATTCATGATGTTAAACACTGTCTTTGAAAACCCTCTTACATTTCTTGCCTTCTTTTAGTAAGTTATGTTTGATCTTGCTTAGAACCACTACAAGTTGCTACATTAGGGCTTGGGCCCTCAGTCTCGAGTTTTTCCACTGGTATCCATTTAACTCAGTTGTCTAGTATGTAAAAGTAACTCATTAGAACAAACCCGGTGCTTTTGTGTTTATGTTGTGTATCTAAAACAGTGGTAGTTATGAATTCTTTTTTTTTTTTTTTTTTTTTTTTTTTTAAAGAAAGTCCTTGGGCACCATTGACTTGTATGATGGCAGATATTTTCTTGAGAGAGGTTCTTACACAGCTTTCCTTTTATGAGGATTTCCTTTTAAACTGTCAGTTATTCCATGTGCTTTAGAGCCTATGCTCAAGTTCTAGCTGATGTAATTTCTCCTGTGGTACTTATCTCAAGAGATGATTCCTCCAAAATGTTATGAGCACTACATCTACCAATCCTTGATTCTGGGGCAAGATTCCATCTCCTGGACATAGTTATCATTTACGGTCTGCCAGTTTTTCTTCTTCCCACTTATTTATCCATCTGGCTTTGTATTCCCGAGACTTACCATTTATGAATCATCGGCAATATTCACACCCAGTTGTCTATGACTCACTAGGAATCTTTGCCAGATTTCTCAGTATTTAAAGGATATTTTCCTGTTTTATGTTCTCTCATTTTAATAAGGACAGTTGGCACATATGCTTCTTTATACTGTAATTTCAAAAATGGATGCCAGATTAAAAATGTTTCCCATATTTAAATCTTTTACATATGTAGCTTCTTGTTCTAAAAACTCGGAAATTAAGACATTTTGTGTGTCTGCTTTTAACAAGCATGGATGCCTGCTGGAGGGGAGCAGGGTGGGAAGGATGGGGTGGCTGGGTGATGGACATTGGGGAGGGTAGCTTCTATGGTGAGTGCCGTGAACTGTGTAAGCCTGATAATTCACAGACCTGTACCCCTGGGGCTAATAATACATTATGTGTTAATAAAAAACAAACAAACAAACGAGCGTGGATGTCAAATTCAAACAATGTGAACGTCTCTAGATGAGACACTAAAGTGAATACAAAGTTTTCCAGTTCTGTAGGAAGATTGACAGTGTTCACTCTCTTCACATAAATTATAATTTCCAAGAATTTCTTCCTTATTTCTAGCAGTGACAGAAGCATAGGCTTGCTAGCTATGTGATCTTATACATATTTATACAGCTTTATATACATTTCCTCATTTGTAAATATTTATATCTATGAGGTTCTCTCGTCAGTACTATAAGGAATTCTTTGCATGGAAATTGTTCCCTGGAAAATATTTTTACTGATTAGCAGTAGCTTAAAAGGTATTTACATAAAAGATGAATATATGGAGGAAAGACGATGACTACTATATATATTTTCAGATACAGGAGTACTTTTACATGATCATGTCACATTGTTTCTTTTGGGGGGTTGAACGAAGCATTATTATTTTAAGTATATGAAGAGAGCCTGTAATTTAACAAAGACATATCCTATTAGTATAAAAATGCTAAAAATATGAACAATCCATGCAAACACAAACATATAAAAATTACAATTTGATTAAAAACACAAGTAAAAATGTTCAATCTCCATAGTTTTTACAGAAACCCAAATAAGCAAAAAATTCTATTTTGTATCTGTAAATTGATAAAAAAAATAATAATAGGTAGTGTTGGCACAATTTTAGAAAATGGACATTCTTAATACATTGCTGGTAGAACTGTGATTATATTATATTTCTAGGACTCAATTTGGCATCATGTGTCAAAAACCTTAATATATTTCTAATACACTGTAAACCTACAATTTATTTCTAGAAATTTGTTCTGTATAACCAGAAAAATCCACATATATGCATATATAATATGTGTACATAAACATGTAATTGAATTTGATATTAACAGTGGAAAATCAAAATAAAGAAGTCTCCATCATTAAGATGTACAATATATTTCTCATGTTACCAATAAAACTGCTCTTCTTTTGGCTTTCTCCATTTCAGTTAAATGACTTGGGTAAAAAAAAATTTTGGATTATTTGTTTCTTTTCTTTCTCTCACCCTCCACATACGGTCAGTCCCCAAGTCCACTTCTTGATATCCCAGGTTAAGATCCTTTCTCTTGTAACATGGTTTAGGGAAGGATTGTAATTTGGTAAAAGAACACTGTATTTGTCTGAGAGCACCTGAATTCACTGATTACTAGCTATTAGTACTTGAGCAAACTCCTTGACTACATTTTCTTGTGTAAAATGGGAATGTTACATGTAAACTACTGACTTTTTTTTTTTTTTTTAATTTAAGTTTTATTTTTTTTTTTTAAACATATAATATCTTTTTATCCCCAGGGGTACAGGTCTGAAACTACTGACTTTCTGACTTAGCAGAGTTGCTTTGAGGCTGGAACAAGGTAATGACTATGAAAGTGCTTTATATTTTGTATGATTGTCTTCACTTCCCCTCACCTGTGGCTATGCTCACTGTAATAGAGAGGGAGCAGTGCCCAGCAGAGCCCCTGGTGTTGGTGTCGAGTGTCTGTTTAAGACTGGATGGAGAGGAGAAGTGAGTTGGGGGAAATCGGAGCGGGAGATAAACCATGAGAGACTGTGGACTCTAAGAAACAAACTGAGGGTTTTGGAAGGGAGGGGGGTGGGGGGTTGGGTGAGCCTGGTGTGGGTATTAGGGAGGGCACATATTGCATGGAGCACTGGGTATGATGCATAAACAATGAATTTTGGAACACACACAAAAGAAATTAAACTAAAAAAAAAAACTGGATTGCTTTGTGCCTTTGTCAGGTTGAGATTCATCCCCCCACACCCCCCAACCCACTCCCATTCCCCCAGTGGAAGAGTTTTGCAGGACAGGGGAAGAATAAATAGAATAAATAAAGGGCATAATGTATAGACTTATTTAAAATAAAATTGCTTTCAGTTAATAGTATTGGGACAGTTAAAAGAAGCATGTATGTCTGTACACGTGTGCATAAATGTGTGAGTCATGTTGGCTCAGAGAAAAGAAACACAGAGCAGAGAGACTGGATATAACAATTTACTTCTTTTTGGATGCTCAACTAGTATAAGTAATTATCTCTTTAGGGCTTTTTTTAAAAATTAGCATATAATGTATTATTTGCTTCATGGGTACAGGTCTGTGAATCATCAGTCTTACACAATTCACAGTGCTCACCATAGTGTATACCCTCCCCAATGTACATAACCCAGCCACCCTATCCCCCTCCCCACCCCCCAACAACCCTCAGTTTGTTTTGTGAGATTAAGAGTCTCTTATGGTTTGTCTCCCTCCCTGCTCCCATCTTATTTCATTTTTTTAGGGCTTCTTTTTTTTAGTATGAATTTTGGACCTTGGGTGATGGCTTTATTCATTGCAAGTAGCTTGGAAGAGGCTTTTTTATAAGGAATAAAAATGAGGAATATGGACCTCTATCTAATGTGCTTATTTTCTATCTGAGATAGTCACAATAATCACCTCCCATTGTTTTTATTATTTTGTTGTTGTTACTATATTTGGATTTGAATACATTTGGAGCCATCATATAAAGCCTGTTTTTTAACAGCAACTGGAAGCCATGTGACCTTCTTTCTTTCTATGCTATCTTGATAAAGGTTTCTTTTAGGTGTTCGGAAATTTTTTTAAAACAGAATTTTCAAAATGAAACAAGATGGGACTGGGGAGGGAGATAAACCATAAGAGACTCTTGGTCTCAGGAAACAAACTGAGGGTTGCTGGGTGATGGACATTGGGGAGGGTAGGTGCTATGATGAGTGCTGTGAGTTGTGTAAGACTGATGATTCACAGACTGTACCCCTGGGGCTAATAATACATTATATGTTAATAAAAAACAAGAACCAAAACCAGAATTTTCAGTTCTTATGAAATATCACATACTAGTATTAAATATCTATATTTTTTAAGTTGGAAAGATGTGGTCCAGTGTGGTTAGATGAATGGGTTGACTAAGTTTATTTAGCAAGAAAATGTATCTATATCTGAGACCAGATACGCTGAATATATTGTGGTATTTGTACCAGACATCTGGATTGCCTGCTATAACTGGTATTGCTATTTTCACTGAGCTCACGTAACATGGAGATTGCAAGCAAAAACACAGTTCTGTCTACATGTAGTTGTCATTGTGGCCTAGGAAGCTTGATTAGCCCCATTAGCAGGAATGGCCTGCGGGGAACTTTAGATAAAAACATTAAAAACTAGGACTGCCAACAAACTCTTAGTCTTAGCTGGGCCTCATAGCCAATTTAGAAATTGATTGTCTCAAGTAATTGGATTTCCTGGAGTTACTATATCAGTATTATATCAGAACTCTGCTTCTTTCTTTTTAAATACATGTAATAGACTTCCACTGCTTACCTCATTATTCCATGTTGATGGAAAAACGTGGATTCATACTGAAAGCATTGTTTAGCCATGTGAAAAATCATAACATGACACAGGATACAGCCAGCAGGATTTTAAAAAAAATTACTTTTAGTTAAATTTGTGGCAAGTTCATAGGAAAAAGGCAATAAAATATCTCTGCTCATAGTCCCTAATTTGTATATCAGTTATATTTTTAAAAAGTCAGGGCTTTATAGGTTAACGTTCCTTGTACAGAAATCAAAGAGAATCAGATTGAGTTTGGAGAAGAAGTAACATTACCTTCTATGTACCATTCTTTGGTAAAACCATTCCACGGTCTTCACAGGTCATAATTCCAGATTTACAAATGGTTTTTAAGAATTACTTTCCCATAAAAGTTCTATTTGATTTATAAAGTTAATGTGATCCTTCCCAGATTTAATCAGAAGTTTTCTTTTGGTCTTGAACATTCATATTTCTCATTTAATAGTGGCAAATAATAACTTTTCCTTCATGAGGTTCTTGAATTGATGACATTAAATGAATTTATGTTAAGGATCTGGAACAGAATAGTCCTCAGTACTGAGAGAGAGAGAGAGAGAGAGAGCGAGAGCCCATTTATCATTATACCTTTTCCCTGACATTGAACAAATTTTCCGTTACTGATAAAGTATCTTTTGCACCACAAATCCACTTCAAGTTAAATTCTCAAAGCATTCTTCATTAAGCAATGCTGTCAAAGACTTCTAAGTAATCCAAAGAAATTAAACTACAGATTATTCTGTTTTCACATGCAAATTTATTCACTTGTTTGCTTCTTCCGTACTTCATCCCTCTCTCCTTCTCCTCTCCCTGTCTCCATTCCTTCCTTTTAAGAATAATGGCAGGTTAGTTGGGCATGAGTATTTTCTAAAAGCCTTATAGCCTTTCCCAGTTAGTAGGTTGCTCCTACTTAAGTGTACGCTGGTGTCTTTTTCTTAGTAGATATTATTAGTTTGCAAAGTAGGAAAGAGAGACTTGCTTTGTTTTAAGGGGAGGGTAAGGGAAAGTGTTGTATACCTCTGTAGGCTATTCATGTCAAATTACAACCCAGAGGAGAGAGGTTAGGTTCTTTATTACTCTTTCTCAGTGTTTTGTGTATTCTGAATACATCTGCTTTTTAAAACTCTGATATTAACTAATTTCTGCTAGTTTTCCAAGTACCACATTCTCCACCAATTTGTGCGACAGCATTTCCATGACATCTGGGTTCTCTGTGGCTTCTGTGACTTAGCTCATTTCCTTCCCCTACTTTTAATGTTCTCATCCTTTCTTTCTATTACCTTCCTTTCTGATTTTATTTTATTTTGAGATTTAATTTTTTTTTTTAGATTTATTATTTATTTGACAGATCACAAGTAGGCAGAGAGGCAGGCAGAGAGAAAGGAGGAAGAAGGCTCCCCGCTGAGCAGAGAGCCCGATGCGGGGCTCCATCCCAGGACCCTGGGACCATGACCTGAGCCGAAGGCAGAGGCTTTAACCCACTGAGCCACCCAGGTGCCCCTTCCTTTCTGATTTTAAAAGACAGATCTCTTTTCCTTCCAAGGACACGTCTGGCCACATGAGACCTAAGCAGTCTACTTTTCCTTTGAACCCCTGTGGCCTTGGGGACTGTGCCATTTCTTTGGCCCATGTCATTTACCTCTCATATTGCTGGTGTGCTCATGGTTTGAATTTCATACCAAATCTGTTCTTCTTCCAGGGCTTTGTCTTGGTAAATGATGGAAAAATCATCCAAACACGTGTTCAGGCACAACCTGGTCATCATTTGTGGCTCTCCCATCTGCCTCCTCAATGTGTAAACACAAAGTCTTGTGCCACAGTCTCTCTGTCATCTACCATTTGTTGACATTTTTCCTTAACTTAAGGTGTCATCATCTCTTGCCTAGATTATTGCTACAGCTTTCCACAACCGGTCAGGATCCCTCACTGTTCACATTTAATCTCTTTGCCTTCATGCAGCTGGAATGACATTAGCCAAAATGGAAATGTGTCCTTTTTGCTTTCCTGCTTAAAATATTTCAGTGGGCTTGAAATGCTTTATTTTTTTTTTTAAAGAATTATTTATTTATTTTAAAGAGAGAGAGAGAAAGGGAGTGAGCAGGAAGTGGGGCAGAGAGGGAGAATCTTTGAGCAGACCCCCTGCTGAGCATGGAGCCAGTGCAGGGCTGGATCCCATAACCCATGACCTGAACTGAAACCGAGAGTTGACCCCTTAAGTGACTGAGCTACCCAGGTGTCTGGGTTTGGAAATGCTTTAAAAATAACTTCCAAAATTTTAGCATGGCATACAGACTCCTTTGATGCACTTAGTTATCCAGCTTAATATCTGGGAGCTCTTTCCACATTCCACTCTAAGCTCCTGCCGTACTGAGGTGAACACAGATACTGCCTATGTTGATGAATGTGGAGTGGAACTTTTACTCTTGTCTTAGAATTTCTGCTAAAGCCTCAGAGTTAAAGGTTGAAGGTAATAGGTATCTACAATTTCTAAAGAGAGCTGCTAGACATTTCTAGAGAACTTACTGAAAGATAACAGTATGACTTTGTGACTATCATTTTCCATAACTCTCCTCTAGCCTATACAAGAAAATAATCAGAAATTCCAAAGACAGTTTTTTGGACAGCAGGAGAACTGTTAGCAGTAGATGAGGCTGTAGTATTTTCCCTCTCTCTCTCCATGGAAATCAGAGGAGCTACATCCTCTTTCCCAAGACAAGACATGTAAGAAGTCATTAAGAGTATCAGAGGTTGGAGGTGTCTGAAGGAGGGAACCACATCTCACAGCCTTGCTGTCTATGTACTGTACTGTAGCATTGCCCTCTGGTGTGTACTGGAACAGAGAGTTGAGAGAAGTCTCCCCTGGGGATTGGAAACATGTGAATTTGAATAGTGGGAAGCCGAGACTAACAATATGAAGGGGACCAGGTGACAGCGGGTAGAAGAAATATTTTTCAGGACAAGGATATGGGTGCTTCCCATGGTCCAAGCTGGTGTCATGGAGGGAATACCCAACTCCCTCTATATGTCATTTATAAACTTCTTGAGGGAGTTTGCCAAAAATCAGGGGAAGAGTGGGGCACCTGGCTGGTGCTGTAGGTTGAGCATCCAACTCTTGGTTTTGGCTCAGGTCATGATCTCAGGGTCATAGGACTTGGGCTCTGTGCAGAGTCTGCTTGGGTTTCTCTCTCTCTCTCTCTCTCTCAAAAAAATAAATAGATCTTTAAAAATATCAGTGGAGGGAGTGTGCTGTGTGTTTGGAACAGATACAGTGCAGACATCCTTGTAGAGACCAGGGACAGTCTCTAGAGAACATTCTAGCATCTCATGAAACAACCAGTGTTAGAACGTTCCCCATAATTGAGGGTCTGATATCCACCTGGAGTCAGCCAAGAGAGAACTATAAGCCCATCTGCCAGATAAGACCTCTGTCTTCAAGCCCCTCCTCCCCTTATTACTCCCTCCCTCCCTTAGGGAAGCTTACAGCCATTGGAGGAGATAGAGCAGGAAGAGCTAAGAAACAGATGCAGGTCCCTACCCACTGCGGGTCTGGGAGGCTTGAGCTGGGGAGAGGAGATAAATTGTGACTAGGATGTGCTTAACTCATTGGACATTTGTTGTATGCCTGCCACTGTTCTAGATACAGGGTATAATACATCAGTGAACAAAACATAGGAAGAATTTTAATTTTACAGACTGTATAATCTAATAGAGGAGGAGAAATGACCAAATCAGAATAGTAACTAAATGTAATTTGTAAACGATGATATTTGCTATGGAAAAAAAAATGAATAAAGTAAGAAAGTGAAGAGGAAGTGTGGGGAGGGAGTTCAGAGTGGAAAAGATGATGAATGTTTGCCAAGCAATAAAGACAACCAGGTTTGCTAAAGATTGGATGTGGGGAATGAGAGGGCAGACTAGCAGGATTTTTGACCTGAGCCACTGAGATGAAATTCTTATTACTTGAGGAAGGCGCTCCTGGGAGAGGAGCAGGTTGGGACAAGGTGATTCTGAGATGTCCGTTAGACATCTGAGCGCAGATGTCAATGCCAACAGTTGAAGTTCAAGGGAGAAGCTAGGCCTAGAGAGGGAGATGCTGAAGTGGACAGAGTGTGGATGTTGCAGAGAGCTATGAGACTTAAGTCTTGATGTATATGGCTCTGGAATATTTAATACCTGAAACTGAAGCTATTTTTAAAGGTGAAGATGACTGAAATGTTATAGGATTGGCCCAGGGTGGCATTAAAGGGGCCAGATGCAGGGAAGATGCGAAGGAGTGTGATAGACCCAGCAATAAGGGAGAAAGCATATTTCTGTTTGTATCCCATCAAATGCAGCTCATTTAATATTCCTAAACAAACATACATTGCTCTCTTGAATATTCCTGTATTTGCACATGACTTTCCTTGCCTGGGTAAAGCAATACTTCTACTACACTACTTCTCTGTATCTTTGCCTGGACAGCTAATGTGCATTTTTGTAATGCTTTGTGAGATGCGTTTTCTTCCTCTCTTGTGGTTGAATCAGTTTGCTTCCTTTGAATCCTGAGACACTTCCCTTTCATGACACTGTTTACTTATCTTGGTCCCTTTTTAAACAGTGAAGTTCCTTGAGGGCAGGCCAAATGTATTATTATCCTCTCTGCTTCTAGTGCCTAGTTTAGGACCCATACAATCGTAGATGCCCAATAAATCGTTATTAAATGTAATAACTTTTTATGTTGTATTGTTGTCTGTGGCACTCAAGTAGCTTGCATCATGCTTAGGAGCAAGTCTGTAAATGTCTGTATTGTATAAGGAGTGCGGTTGGTCTGCTTTTCTCCTATGGGTTCCAGACACTTGATAATATAAGATAGGCAAAGTCCCAGTTTCTGAAAGTGCTGCTGTTTCTTTATCTCCAAACTTTAAAACGTGACCAGAGGATTTGTGGAGAATGACTAAGCGTCTCACTAACAGCAACATACGCCCAAGTTCACGGTTTACTTTTTGGTCCGTGTTCTTCTTTCCTCAGCTCTGTCCAGTGACGCTGATATTCACTTCTGGCATTACTGCCCAGAAGCTCTGTGCTGGGGTTGTCATTGTATCATTTAGGATAGGTGCAGCCGAATATCATAGAACACCCAAGATAACTGTTACTTAAATCACAGTTTATTTTTCTCTATGGCAGTGTAAATCCAGAGATAATCCAGGGCAGGTTTGGTGGTTCCATAGTCACTAGGGATTCAGACGTTTTATAGTTTCTGTTTCCCCATATGCTTAGCATGTGCTTCCACTTTCAAGGTCAACCCATGATCTGAGAAGGGTTTTGATGTTCCAGCCATCACGTCCATGTTACAGATCACAGAAAAAAGGAAGGGAAAAAAGGAATGGTAACAGGGACTTTCCTTCCAAAGGAGGCAGCTACTTTTATTTTATTTACTTTTTATTTTTAAAAAAGATTTTATTTATTTATTTGAGACAGAGAGAGTGCATACACAGAGGGAGAAGCAGATTCTCCATTGAGCAGAGAGTCCTACGGGGGCTCAATCCCAGGACCCTGGGATTATGACCTGAGCCCAAGGTGCCTAATTGACTGAGCCACCCAGGCACCCTGGGGCAGCTACTTTTGATCAGTCTTCCTCGAGGTTCCACTCAACACTTCCATTTATATCTTATTCTCTAGAGTTAGTCACATGACAGCTGTCTGCTCTCATGAAGGCTGGGACATGTTTTGTTTCGTTTTAGCCAATATTGGGGTTATTATTTACAAAAAAGGAGACTGATGTCCCCTGAGAGTACAGTCTCCGTATGGCTGTGTTCTTGTATTGGGGTCTACTATTTACTCATTGTCCCTTATTTTACATCGTGTTCCCCTCAAGTACAAAATCTTTACTTCTTGATTTCCACAAAATGCCATATTTCTCTCTAAGCTGCTCTGAAAATCTTGGCTGATGGCTCTGTTGTCTGCAGAGGAACAGCTCTGGTCGCCTTGCCTGGCCTTGCTGCTCCCTTTCTTTCTTTTTTTTTTTTTTAATTTTATTTATTTGACAGAGAGAGAGAGTGAGCACGAGCAGGCAGAGTAGCAGACAGAGAGAGAGGGAGAAGCAGGCTCCCCGCCGAGCAAGGATCCCGACAGGGGGCTCGATCCCTGGACTCTGGGACCACGACCTGAGCCAAAGCAGTTGCCCAACCAACTGAGCCACCCAGGTGCCCCTTTCTTACCGTATCAAGGCTCTGTCCTGCATATAGGTTCCCAGAGTCAGCTGCATTCTCCGAGGAGGATAGGTAAGAAGGGCAGGACTTTATTATGTTCCTGTTAGTTAACATAGTTGCTTTCTTGTCAGCATCTGAGCTGAAAATCATGCCTTGGCTTTTCAATATTTTGATACTTCCTGTGGCCAAAGGATGGTTAGGTGGAGGGTCTCATTATGTCCTGAAGTTTGAGCAGACTATTGTTCATTGGCACAAGGTACCATTCCTTGCCACCTCTGAGTCCTAGGTCGGCCACCTCTTCCTTCCCTGTTTGTCCCCTTCTGGCATGTGTAGACACAGTCCTGCAGTGAGTTGCTGCCTCAATGAACTTTCCCTTGGAAAGACAAGCCCTTCTTGCTCTAGGCTAATATCATATCAAGCTCTGTGGTTTATTACTTTACTCATGATTTGGGTAACTGCGTCCAATTCCATGTAGATAGTAGAAAATGGTAGCTATATTTTAAAATAGGACTTTTTCATGGCCAAGGAGAATCATCTAAGATATCCAGCCTTTCAGAGGGTGCCTTTCTCTATTGCTCCCTTCTATTAAGTTCTTTCTTGATAGTACCTTTTCTCTAAACACCTTTGAGGAAACCTCTTCTCCTAACCTAGGAACTGGTTTCACACCAGAACCAATTGGTCTCCTGATTCCTCCTTCATTTCTCCTTCTCTGAAGTACTTGGAAAAGGATAACATCTAAGAGAGTTCATTGCCACCCAGTGAACCATTCCCACCCACTGAACCAGGCAAGGTTCATTCCTTTCCTTTCATCAAAAAGAAAATAAATAATAGAAATCTAGACCTTCAAGAAGCTTTTACTAACAGTTTTTTTAAATCTGTAAAGATTACAGGTTTGTCCATTTTAAGTTATTATGATTCAGATACATTCAATCATTATATAATACCAGGAATGTCAGCCTTACAGCTATTAAGAACGTCTATATGAGTAAGTAAAACAGCGGAAAAAAATATTTCAATTTCACCTTTTTCTTTTTAATGGACTCCAGTTGGGATCTCCAACTGGTGTTCATGGGAATACAGAATTTTCTGATCTTGGATTTTAAATATATGGACTTAAAAATATAAACATTCCTCTTCTCTCAAATAGTGGCTGACACGGTCTTGGGAGCCGGCCGAACTAGTACAGTGAGGGGCACCATGTGCATCTCCTTGCTGAAGGAGGAGGGTGTCTGGCTGCAGACGCAAGTCTCGGGCCTTCTGCAGTAGTTATCAGCAAGCCCCTGGTGCTGCCTTACTCGGTTTCTAGACATCAAAATGGCCGTGTAAACATCAGTTGCAAAGCCATGTACTTAGTACATTTCCCAAATTGCTATGGGGCATCTTCTTATTAAAAACAAACAAACATGACATGACATTCCAGGTCCCACAGAATGATCCAGAATAGATATTCCACGTTTCCCCAAAGGCATGAATTTATTCTGATGGTCTCGTAGATAAGTATAGTCTTTCAACAAGATGCACACATGCACATACACAACTCTCCACCAAAGATAAACAGTATGAGTCTACCCATAAGTGGTAAACAAGTTGCCTGAGAATTTTCATGTTCCAGCGAGATTCACTGAAGAAGGCTTTGAGGAACCTCACTGCTGTGGGCTAGGTGCCCATTTTTCATTCTGATACAGGTTGCCTTGATTCAGTAGTGAGAGGCATTGGAAGAACTCTATGGATGTGCTGTTTCAGAGTCACTGCCATTTGTTTCTTTTGCTGATTTTGGGGTGCACTTGTTTGGAAATGAAGATGTACTGATCTGGAAATAAGAAAAGGTGTCTATTCTTGAAAGAGATTATTTTGAATGGTTTTATTTTTCTTTATAGCTTAGAAAGTAGAATGTAAGCATCTAAAAACTTCAAATGGGAGAGAGAGAATTGAGTTATTATAGTTTAACTATCCTATGGTTTGTATTGCTGGAGAACATTTTATTCACCATACTAAGTAACATACATACATACAAAGTAAATTTTGGGGGCACCTGGGTGGAGTTGTCATTAAGCGTCTGCTTCCGCTCAGGTCATGAGCCCCAGAGTCCTGGGATTGAGCCCCACATCAGGCTCTCTGCTCAGTGGGAGGCCTGCTTCTTCCTCTCCTTCCCCATCTCCCCTGCTTGTGTTTTCTTTCTCGCTGTCTCTCTCTCTGTCAAATAAATAAATAAAATCTTAAAAAACAAAGTAACATTTTGACAAAGTGAAAACTTAACATGTGGTCAACTTTTCTTTCTTTTTTAAAACGGACTATTTTTAGAGCAGTTTTAGGTTCAGAGCAAAATCGAGCAGAAGGTACAGGGTTCCCATATATCCTCTGTGTAGTTAACTTTTAAGGTGCAATATTAATTTCTGTTCATGCCACCAATTTATAATGAAATTTATTTCACTTTTGGATTTTGGTACTCTTTAAGTCAACTTACTAGTAACCACTGGGGATAGTCATTAACTTCTGGGGTACAGAGTGACTTCAACATAACAGTATTCTTTTTCCCAACATAGTGTATTATTTGATAACTCTTTCTGCTGCTCTTGGATTGAAATAATCCACCCATAATTTACAGGGAAATGGCTTCGTCCAAAGGTGTTCTTTTCATCTATTTGATGAGCAAATATTTTTAAATTAAAGCAATTTAGTTATCTGTAAATTGTTACACCTGAAATAAAATAATTGGGCTTGCAGTGAATGGGAACCCTTATGACTCTGGTATTATGGAAGCCGCCTTTGCCTGGGTCACTCTTAAAGTAGTAACTAAAATCTTGACACTTCTTCATCTATCTAAATAAAGGTTAATAGAGAAGCTTGCTCTGTTATTATAAAATGTACTTATGTTGATGTTTTTTTAGGAGATTTCCCAGAGGTTCCATTTACCTCTAGGAAGTAAATGTTAGTGCCAGTGCTCCATAGTGAGTTCCGAAGCTTACACAGCCGGACACTTCCATTCAGCCATTTTATTATGCATAGGTTGATGAGTTCTCTTTAGAGATTTTTAAATTTAATTTTATTTGTTTATTATTTTTTTAGAGAAGGGGGAGGGGAGGAGGGAGAGAACAAATCTAAGCAGGAGCCATGCTCAGCACAGAGCCCCATGCAGGGCTCCTCCTCACTCTGAGATCATGACCTGAGTCAAAACCAAGAGTCCGATGCTTAACTAACTGAGCCACCCAGGCACTCCAGGGATATATATATTTTTAAATCCTATAGAGTAGTGACTTGCTCTTTCACTCTTTTCCCTTCAAAGTTTCTAATTCTCTTGAATGTTATATTGTGTTTATGTGGCTGAGGGGAAGGATATAGAAATATAAATGATTATTTTAAATAATATTCTCCTTCTTTGTTTTTTTGTGCTTATTTTTCCCTGTGGTCTGTTATATTAAATTTTCTGGATTTCATATATATTAATTAAAATACTTTTCTTTTTTTCTCTGTGTCTCCTAAAATCTTGATAAAGGTTCTCCCTATGTCCTTAAACGCTGTTATCTTTTTTTAAAAAAGATTTTATTTATTTATTTATTTCACAGACAGAGATCACAAGTAGGAGAGAGGCAGGCAGAGTGAGAGGAGGAAGCAGGCGCCCTGCTGAGCAGAGAGCCCAATGTGGGGTTTGATCCCAGGACCCTGAGATCATGACCTGAGCCCAAGGCTGAGGATTAACCCACTGAACCACCCAGGCGCCCCTACTGTTATCTTCTTAGGAGAAAAAAACCTGGCCTAAACTCTTACATAGGTTTTTCGTAAATATTTGCCTGATGTGAAGAATGCTTTGCAAAATCTAAGGATTTTGCTGAATGCAGCTCATGCTTTGTATCCCTTCTTTCAATAAGTCATTCACCAGCTCTGTTTTGAAGAAAGAGTTTGTTGAGGTGTTGTTCTAGACACTGGGGAGAGAAAGTAGGCAGGTATGATGAGACCTGAGGGAACCTTCAGTCTAATGGGAGAGATAAATTTGTGAATCAACTATTCCAGTCCTATGGGATAAAGGCTATAGTAGAGGTCTGCTCAGTAGATCAAATTGGAGAGAGAAGGATCCTGCAATGGTTCTAGAAGTAGGTTGCCTTCTTCTTCTTTGATTTGGAAAGAGTAAGTAGGAATAGCCTTGAAAAAAGAAAGAAAAAGCATATGAGTAGAGATATATCCATTTAAAGAATTATAAAATCCACTGATGTGGGGCAGGGAGTAGAAGAATGTGAAGGAGTGATGGAAGAGGTTGGAGTAGGTCTTCATGTCATGAAGTGAAGAATTTTGAACTTGAATATGAAAATTACAGGGATTTACAAAACCATTTTCAAGCTGAGGTGAGAAATGGTGTTTATAGTTAGGAGCATCATTCTGTCAGCAATTAGGAGGAGCAGTGGAAGAAGGCCAGACTGAGGGAAGGCCAACTCATTATTATATTACTGCAATATTCAGGCGAAAAGAGATGCAGACTTTAATTTAAGCCGTGATGGTGGGAGTAGAGGAGAAGGAACAGGTTAAAGAGACATGACAGGGATGTCTCTGGTATTTCTTCTATATCCCATGATGACCAAGTAGGTTGGTGATGCTAATCCATAAGATAGGAAATGCAGAGAAAAACACCAGGTTTTGGGGATACCTGGGTGACTCAACTGGTTAAGTGTCTGCCTTTCTGCTCAGGTCATGATCCTGGGGTCCTGGGATCAGGCTTCTTGCTTAGCAGGGACCCTGCTTCTCCCTCTGTTTGCTGCCCCCCCCTCCTTGTGCTCTATCTCTCTCCCTGACAAATAAATAAATATAATCTTTTAAAACACCTAGGGTTTTGGGAGACAGATGATATTTTGTTCTGGATGTGTTTAGGTAAAAATGACTATGGTGTATCCACTCTAAAATTGAATATATGTGCCTGAAGCCAGGGGAGGGTCTTGAGCTAAATATACAGATTTGAAATCATCAGTCTATCTGCAGATATTGAAGCTTTGGTGTCAATGAGGAAACAAGACTTTGGAGAAATCTTGGTATTTGTGAGGCTTGTGATATTTGTGGAAGATGATGTCATAGAATAGACTGAGAACAAATGGCCCTTTGTATGTGATCTGACACATTCATATTATCATTGTACACTTACAAATGTTAAAGTGTCTATAGAATTTTGAGGGGGAAAAGGAGGGGAGAGGTGCGAGGGTAGAAAGAAGAGATGCTGGCTAAAGACTTGTATCTTTCAACTAGAACACCTTGTAAAGCTACAGCACCAAAGCAAACACAGGATAAGACACTAGATCCTTGTTTGGTAGGCCTTGGGACCAGGTCCGATTTACTTTAGGAAGGTCCAGAGGCATTTCAAATAATCTGTATTATATATTTTGAAGATAATTTTTTCTAGAGTTTTCATACAGATCCACTTTTGGGTCACCCTTTGGCCTATGCTGTGGCAGACCTGCTTCCTGGGGCTGTGCCTGAAAAGGTCCAGGTGCTCAGAGTCCTTTGGGAATCACATTGAATTTTCAGAACTTTTTGCCTCTGTTGGTTCTATTTAGCACAAACTTGTAAGCCAATTATTGGCCAGGAACTTGATCTGACCCTGAAAAGGTCAGATCAAAAGGACAGGGTGATGTCACTGCCATAGTATTCACATCAGCCTTACTACACCTCCTCAGTGATTCATCCAGGACGTCGGGTGTTTGGGAAGAACACATGGAAAGATTCAAATTCAAGATGTGAGAATGCTTGTTTAAGAACCTTCTACCTCTAGCCTCAGTATATAATACTTGTCTCCCAGTGGATGAGAGAAGCCAGCTTCTTATTATACAGAAGTATGAATTCAGGAGTTTAGCTCAAATAGCCCTATTATTTCTGCTTGTCTCCAGCCCCTTTTAATTTGCATCGATGCCCTCAGATTTCAGCCAGTGCTCTCTTCCTTTGCTTGTACATCCCTCTTCATGTCCTAAAGTCTGCAATCTACCTGTAATTACTACTTTCTTAGGGGTGGGAAATTCTTTCATGTTTATAAATTAAGCCACATGGGGCGTAATCTAGAACACTTGCAAATACTGGGTAAAGCTAGCTCTCACCTTTACTAGTCAGGCTTTCTCTGTTTGCTTTTGGTTTTGTTTTTCGGTTGTTGTTAACATTTACAGGTGAACTTCAGAAACTTTTCAACACTTTCTCTAAGCAAAAGTATGAGAAGGAATGATTACCCATGTACTGCTAAGAAGGGTTACCTTAATATGAAGAAATAGAAAAAAAAAGGAGCTAATTAAAGCAATAGTCATGTCTTTAGACAAGACCATTGAGAGAAGACATGCAGGAGCGGGAAGTGGTTCGGTGAAAACTAAAGCTCCAGGCTAGTAATTTGAAAGTGACATTTACTTTGGCCTTTGAATTTAATCCCATCAGATAGTCTCTATGCAAAAGTATCTCGTAAGGTGTTAGCCACTGACTTCGTACTTTCTCTCTTTAGACCTTCCTCTTGTGCTTTCCTCTTTATGATCAGTCTGGCTCCAGCGGTTTCCTTGGCCCTCTCCAAAGGTCTCCTGGAATGACCAGCCTGTAGCAATCAGGCTGCGCAGCAGGGATGGAGAGGAAGACGTCCTTGGAGCATCACAGTCCCTTCCATGTGGTACTGAGTCACAGTGGGTCTGCTTTACCACACAAGACAGTCGTAATTTTCAAAGAAATTTCATGTGATTTCAAAAAATGCCTCTTCAACAAAATGTTTATATTTTTCACTATACACCAGCTCTTCAAGAGCCCCAGCTCTTAGCAAATCCATTTGCTCAGCGATTTGAAGTTTATGTAACAAACAGATAATGGGTGCTTACTAAGTGCCAGGTACCTAATGGGGCACTGTCATTATGTATAAACATACAGACATACATTCTTTACATTCAGGAAACATACATTCTTATCTTACGGGTAAGAGAATGGGGACTCGACAAATGAACAGGCTTGCCCAAGGCAGCGTAGCTAATAAGTAGTCAAATTGAAGTTCAGGACAAACAGGCATACCTGGACCCAAAGCTTACTAAAATATGGCTTGTGCAAGTGTAAAGGCCACGTTTGGATTTACACTAACTTTCAGGTATTATACTGCAATGACTTTTTACCTCCTTCTGAGGCTGAGAACATGTTATCTAATGGTGACCTACACATAAAATTTGCATTTCTTTGAGTCTTACCCGAGATCATCCCCACAAAACATTAGCAAATGGAATTTACTGAGAATTTCATGAAGGAGTCAGAGAATGGGTTTATATTACTGTGACGCACATGATTTTAATTGTCAATATAGATGTTATTTTGAAAAATATCCACCGTTTGCTGTGCCACTGTGGAGAACTTCTACTCATTTCAGCCTTTCTTGCCCTACTGTCTCTTTATTCTTTGCTTCCCTTCTCTCCTTTTTGCAACTCAGGAGTAAACAAGCAAGCAAAAACAAAACAAAACAAAACAAAACAAAAACCCAAATCAAAACCAAACAAAACCCCAAGCCCAGAAGCAAATCTTTCTTTAAAAAAAAATTGAACAAAGCAACTCTCCTCTTCCTCTGAAGCTTTGTTATTAGCCAAAGCCAAGGTCCTGGATGTCTTACCTTCTAACACAAGTAATTATGGATGTATCACCCTCCTTTCCCTCCCCCTCAAAAAACATTTACTCTTTAAGATGAATACAAACTTTCTAATTTTATGATCAGTTGATGGAACACTCAATTCACTATAAGCAATGGATTAGAATAAAAACGGGCTTGGGGAGCCTGGGTGGCTCAGTGGGTTAAGCCTCTGCCTTTGGCTCAGGTCATGATCCCAGGGTCCTGGGATCGAGCCCCGTGTCGGGCTCTCTGCTCAGCAGGGAGCCTGCCTCCACCTCTCTCTCTGCCTGCCTGTCTGCCTACTTGTGATCGGTCTGTCAAGTAAATAAATAAAATCTTTAAAAAAAAACAAAAAAAAAACGGGCTTAAGTAGGGCAAAAACATGTTCAGCTCTTATTCTATTTTATTTTAAAGATTTTATTTATTTGAGAGAAAAAGAAAGAGAGCATAAGCAGGGAAGGGGCAGAGGGGGAAGCAGACTCCCTGCTGAGAAGAAAACCCAATATGGGGTTCACGTGAGACTCCATTTCAGGACCCTGGGATCTTGACCTGAGCTGAAGGCAGACCCTTAACCATTAGAGCCACCCAGGCTCCCCAATCAGCTCTACCTTTTAAGAAGAACTAAAGTATAACCTTCCTTTGACTCCGATTATTTATGTATTTCAAGATACAGCATATCGGGGATGCTATTATTAGCAATAATTATCAGTGTTTTGGATATATTCAGAAGTGTAGATTAATCAGTCGTTCTGGCTATTAGTATGAAGGATAATAGAATCCAGTATCCCAACATAGAGGACTTTTCTAGAGGAATTCAGTGTTTGACAAAATTAAATGCCTGGCTATTACTTCATACTGGTATTAAAAAGAAAAAAAAAAGAAAAGCTGACAATCAGATTCTCTGACACATTCATTAACTGCAGACAAGGGAGCAGCAGAATTTGCTTAAAGAAATGCAAATGGATCCCATTGTCCTTAAAAGTGAAGACAGCACAGAGTAAGGAGGACATTTTGGCACTTTTAAAATAGATGTTTCTTTTCTGTGCAGAAAAAAATGTCTTTTTCTGGTGAATTGCACTGAAGTGTCTGTTTTGCTTAATTTTTACATTAATAGCATATGTGGTTTAATTCTGGTCAAGATGAAGACATTTAAAAAAATCTCATTAGAGAGCTATCCAGATGCTCTATTTATTTATTTAAAAATTTTTAATTATTTAAAAAATATTTATTTATTTTAGTTGAGTGTCAGAGAATGAGCAAGCAAGCGAGTGTGTGTTGCGGGGAGAGGGATAGAGGAAGAGTGGGGGAGAAGCAGACTCCTGGCTGGGCACAGAGCTGGTTGTGAGGCTCATCTCAGGAACCTGAAATTATGACCTGAGCCGAAACCAAGAGTCAGATGCAACTGACTGAGCCCCTCAAATCTTCTTTTTAAAAATAGCCATTAGTATATTACGATGTCCTGCATTGTTATACCTGTTATTTTTAAAAATGAAGTTAAGGCATTCCTGCTGAGTAGCTCTCTATTATGGTAAATCTTATTAAGATTAAGATTTATTTATTTATAAGATTTATTAAGATTTATTATTATTATTAAGATTATTAAGAGTTGTACATAACATTAATGAAAAACTATTACCAAAAGTATAACAACTACATGTAACAAAATCCTAAAATAACATGGTCTAAGGTAATTCTGTCTTCAGTCCTAATTTCTAGTACTGACATTTCAGGCAACCCATTGTGCCTTTGCACATGTTCTTTCCTTTGCACCTGTTCTTCTGGGAAGGCTCTTTCTCCCCATTTTTCTTATGGCCGGGTTCTTCTCCTTCAGATCTTTAAGAGCAGATAATCATTTTCGCTTGGGTGAGGATATGCATGAGTCTTAAAAAAACAAAACAAAACGAATAGGAATATATCAGGGGTTTAATGAAACATCCTGTGGTTTGAGTGAAGTATGTATATATGTGTATGCAGGTAAGTGAGTTTAAGATTAAATTATAAAGGTAAGTAGGCATCATTCAGGCAGTACTTTGTCTGTCATTCTACTATGTTTGCCAAGGGAAAGTAGGCTAGAGAAAATGATTTGAATTTTAGAAGGATCACTTTGATGGAAGTGTGGAAAGTTGGGGGAGGATGGGGAAAGACTGGAAGAAGGGGGAATTGTTAGTAGACTGTAGTGTTAAGGACAAGAGATTATTTGAGACTACCTGGTGACAATAAAAGCAGAAAAGTGTAGTGGAGTAATAGATGAAATAGTTGGAAGCCACTTTATTGAGAGAAGTTGACAAGATGAATGTGGTTGTTAGTGAAAGACAAGAGAGATTATTTTCTAGTGTTATTTCTGGTGTTATTTCTAGACCTTGATGAATAACTGGATTATGGTACAATTAATCAAAGTGGGAAATGGGGGAGGATTACTGAATTTTAGGGGAAGGTTTTTCAAACAAGATACGTACAATTTGAGTTTGAGATATATGAAAAATTGTGATGGATCAATGATTTTCAAGGTATGATCTGTCAATGCCCAGAGTCCCTAAGACTCTTTCAAACGTCAATGAAGTCAAAATCATTTTTATAATAATATTAAGACAGTATTCCTCTTTCTTCCATCTTTCTGTGCTACTGTAATAGTGTGCATGAATATCCTGGCAGGTGCTCACAAGAGTATTAGCAATGCTGAAAAGAGAGGCAAACACCCTCATTAAGTCATGCTCCAAAGTCGCTCTCTGGTTCCTAACTGTGATGGTGAAGCATGGTTATATTGGCAAATTTGAAATTATTGATGATCACAGAGCTGAGAAAATTGTTGTGAACCTCACAGGCAGGTTAAACAAGTATCAAGTGATCAGCCCCAGATTTGATGTACAACTCAAAGATCTAGAAAAATGGCAGACTAATCTGCTCCCTTCCCGCCAGTTTGGTTTCATCGTACTGACAACTTCAGCTGGCATTGGACCACGAAAAAGCAGGATGAAAACACACAGGAGGGAAAATCCTGGTATTCTTTTTCTAGGGATGCAATATGTATGTGCAAATAAAATCCCTCATTGGAAAAGAAAAAAGGCATTATTGCCTTTTTAACTGTGTTGACATTTGCACTAATAGTGGAAGAGCAATTGTGGGTAAAATTATTAGTGCCTTAGCATGAATAAGGCAATGGTGCCAAGGTACAGGAATAATGATATTGTAGTCTTTATTGCCATGTCCTTGCAATTTAAAAAAATGCCTAGTTTTACTTAAAAGTGTCCTTGATGAAGCACAAAGATAATTAGTTTTATTAAATTTTGATCCTTTAGTACATATCTTTTAAAATTGATACACATTTTATTTACCTTTTATGAATTGAAACTGAATAACAATTAAGCAAATGGGTCTGTTGTGATAGAAATAGCAGGTTATGAAAATAATATTGTGAAGTGCACCTGGGTGGCTCAGTCAGTTAAGCACCTGAATCTTGGTTTCAGCTCAGGTCACAGTCTCATGGTCGTGGAATTGAACTTCGCCTTGGGCTCTGTGTTTGGTGCGGAGCCTGCTTCAGAGTCTTTCTTCTTCCCCCTCTACCCTTCCCCACTTGAGTTCTCTCTCTCAAATAAATAAATAAAAATTTTAAAAAAGTATGTTCATCATCACTAGCCATCAGGGAGATTCAAATTAAAACCACATTGAGATACCACCTTACACCAGTTAGAATGGCCAAAATTAGCAAGACAGGAAACAACGTGTGTTGGAGAGGATGTGGAGAAAGGGGAACCCTCTTACACTGTTGGTGGGAATGCAAGTTGGTGCAGCCACTTTGGAGAACAGTGTGAAGATTCTTTAAGAAATTAAAAATGAAACTTCCCTATGACCCTGCAATTGCACTAGTGGGTATTTACCCCAAAGATACAGATGTAATGAAAAGAAGGGCCATCTGTACCCCAATGTTTATAGCAGCAATGGCCACGGTCGCCAAACTGTGGAAAGAACCAAGATGCCCTTCGACGGATGAATGGATAAGGAAGATGTGGTCCATATACACTATGGAGTATTATGCCTCCATCAGAAAGGATGAATACCCAACTTTTGTAGCAACATGGACGGGACTGGAAGAGATTATGCTGAGTGAAATAAGTCAAGCAGAGAGAGCCAATTATAATATGGTTTCACTTATTTGTGGAGCATAACAAATAACATGGAGGACATGGGGAGATGGAGAGGAGAAGGGAGTTGAGGGAAATTGGAAGGGGAGATGAACCATGAGAGACTATGGACTCTGAAAAACAATCTGAGGGTTTTGAAGGGGTGGGGGGTGGGAGGTTGGGGGAGCCAGGTGGTGGATATTATGGAGGACATGTATTGCATGGAGCACTGGGTGTGGTGCATAAACAATGAATTCTGTTACGCTGAAAAGAAAAAAAATAGTATATGATTGTAATATGATGGCAGGGAGGTTAGTTTAAATTACTTAATAGGAAACCATCTTATGTAAACTTGTACACTTCCAGCTTGAAAAATTTTGCATACAATATTTCTCTTTTTCCTCAGAATGCTCTTTTTAGTATTTCATAGATAGGAGTTACTTCTTAGAAATATATAAGGTACATATCTTTTTATACTTTACTTGGTGAAATGGGAAATATGCATAGTGAATTACTAAGTTTGTCTGGAGAATGATAACTTGTCTTTGAGTTGTGAGCTGAACTAACCATTTGTTTTCACAGAATATAATTTTTATTTAAAAGTAAAACTGACAGAAAAGCTATGTTTATTCAGAATTGAGTCCTTGGCCATTCTGTTCTTGTAAATGAATTAACCATTACTTTGAGAAAAATAACTGATAATATTTGTTGCTAGTGATAAAATTTAAGCTTTCAAGCAAAAATACGAATTTTGGATAGCTTAAATTTATTGCCATCAGCCCAGTGGTTTCCCAGCACTTAGAGATTTTTTCTAATGAGATTGGTGGTAACATTAAAAATGTAGTCAAGGGGCGCCTGGGTGGCTCAGTGGGTTAAGCCGCTGCCTTCGGCTCAGGTCATGATCTCAGGGTCCTGGGATCGAGTCCCGCATCGGGCTCTCTGCTCAGCGGGGAGCCTGCTTTCCTCTCTCTCTCTCTCTGCCTGCCTCTCTGTCTACTTGTGATCTCTCTCTGTCAAATAAATAAATAAAATCTTTAAAAATTAACTTATAAAAATGTAGTAAAAAAACTATTGTATAATAAAACACACCAACATATGGAAGATCTGTATAACTGAGTGAACCAATATTTTTAAATGACTGATCTGTAATGTTACAAAATCATGCAAGATAGACCAGTAGATTTTCAGTTCACTGATTTTTTTTATGAGCTCTGTCAAGTATACTGATGAGACTCTGAATAGAATTATCTGTGATACTGTGTTTTCAAATCAATTCAGATATTTCCATTTGGTTCTTAGAGTTTCCATTTCTCTGCTGGAGCTTATATATTCATACATGCTATTTACCTTTTTGTTAAATCGCTTAGCATATTTACTGTAGTTATTTCAAAGTCTCTTGTGTAGTAGTTCATCAGATTCTGTTCTGTTACTTGTTTTAACTTTTGAAAATGAATTATTTTTCTTTATCTTTTGGAAAGGAATTGATTTCTCTTTTTGTGTGTTTTTTGTTTGTTTGTTTTTTGGGGTACTAAATGCTGGATATGATGTATAGAACAGTAGAGACTGAGGTAAATAATATTTTTGCAAGAAAATAAGGACTTTTTCATAGGACTCCGTGTAGGGGCTTGCCTCCATTTAGGAAGGAGTTGATCTGGGTTTGGTGCTTGCCATTGCTTTGTTACCTTCCGGGCACCGCAGCCTTCAAATTTCTCTGATATGGGGCTGCTTTTGCCTTCAGTTTAGTCTGGGGGCTGGGGTGCCCGCAGATTTTCCTGGGTTTGTGCTCTACCTTCAACTTTCAGATCCTTGCGTGCCTGCACTACAGAAGGGATTCTGCCGTGCTCTTGCTGGTTACGTACGCGGTGCTAGGTTTATGGTGGAGGCCATGAGGTTCTCTGTTGACCTAGCTTAGCCTCAGCCTTATGAAGGGATTGTATACCTGCATCTCAGAGGTGGGCCTTCTCAGCCTCCCTGCCCCTCTTCCCTGTGGCACATAAACTGTCTTATATCTGTGGCTCATCTTGGGTGAGAGTTTCTCCCTTACCCCTAGCAATAGTAGACGTCTGTATTCTGTATATGCATAGGCTTCTGGAACCAGAGTGCCCCTCCCCAGGGTAAACAGCTTTTCCTTATACCCTTCCCTCAAATGCAGTGGGTCATTGCCTGTTCTCTGGGAGTTATAGTGATTACTGCACCATCCCTAGTAGCTCAAGGCTTTTGCTCCTCTGTGGAGTCCTGGGAAGCAAGCAAGAGTTCATGTCTATTCCCTCAGTGGCAGCTGACTACCTTCTACAGTCCTATAACCTTGAGGTTGGTTCTTCCTGGTCTCCTTCCTTGTTCCATTCTTTCACGTGAACACTTAGAGGAAGTCCAAGAAAAAGAGCTCTCAAGTGAGTGCAAGTATGCCTTGTATCTGAGGCCTTCAGCTATTCTAGGATAACATGGTAGTCCACAATTGACACTTAATAATTAATTCAAACATTTTAGTTAATTTCTTTTTATCCATTTGTATGGTGGCCACCTCTTTTCCCATGTATGCTCTGCGACAAGTAAGACATGTTCGGTAGACTGTCGTAGAGAAACTAGTTTTAACTTAAAATTTAGGGTATTTGGTTGCCTTGTGAACTTAGCTATTTAATGGAATCAAAAGAGTTTTGATTTTATACTTTATCTGACTTAGCCTCTCATTGTTAACATAGGAGCAGCTTTCTAGCTTTCTACATTCTGAGGAGCAGCTTTCTAGCTTTCTACATTCTACATTCTGAGAGCAATGGATTTTAATATAAATTAAAATTATAAAAACGTATTGATATTTTAAATTTCACATCGAAACTTACTTTTAAAAACCTACTACCTGTTGAATTTTAGTGTAGTATTAAAGACATATATTCACAATTTTCTAAAAGAACTGTTGAAATACTCCTCCATTTTTCAGCGAGTTATCTGTGTGAGGCTGAATTTCATGTACTTCGGTGAAAACAATAACATATCATAGCAAATTGGAAGAAGCAGATATGAGAATCTAACTGTTTTCTATTCAATGAGACATTAACAAATGTGCAAAAAAGGGGGCACCTGGGTGGGATAGTAGGTTAAGCACCCAACTCTTGGTTTTGTCTCAGGTTTGATCTCAGGGCATGAGATCAAGCCCCACATAGGGCTCCAGGCTCAGCAGAGCGTCTGCTTGAGTTTCTCTGTTTCTCTCCTTCTGCCCCTCCCTCCTGCTCACTCTTTCTCTCTCAAATAAATAAATAAATCCTTAAAAAAAGTGTAATGATTTTTGAGAATGTAAAGGACTTAGTTCCTCACATGAAACTATCTGAGAACCACTGAAATAGATAAATTTAATAGCAGCAGGATATGTGGATCTGGAGGTGAAGAGCTATGAAGCAGAAACATTGTTTGGGAATCAACAGTGTGTGATTTGTAGGGGAAACTATGTGTATGGGTAATATTATACAGAGACAAGCAGAGTGAGAAGGAAAGAGAGCCAGGAACAGACCCTGGGAACGGCAACGTTAGGGCTCAGTGGAGGAGGACAGAAAAGCATGAAATACTGGGGAGGAATAATCAGGAGAATATAGTGTCATAGCTGTCAAAGGAGTAGAGTTTGAGAAGAAAGGTATGGTTTCAATGGTTCAGTCAACATCTTAGTGAAGGAAATGTTCCTTAGATCCTCACTGTCACATATTGAGTAGGTGGTGAGGTCATAGGTAATAAGTCTCCTCCAAGATCCCCTAAGTTGTTGAATTTATTCCTGTATACTATAAAAGGAATTTCTACCATCTTAATTTCATTTGCTATAGGCCAGTGTTGAGTCTGTATTCCAAGTGAACTGGTAGAAACACTTAGCCGCTTGAGCTAAAACATTGACCCCAGAATTATTTATTCAGTGCCATATCAACATATTTATTTCTCTGAAACTCAGACTTGATTCCAGGCAATTAAACTTGATCTATTCAGTAACTTTTGCCACATCATATCATGAATTATCATTATTCCATTTCTTAATGACAGAGAGATGATTACTGCCTTCAAATCTAATCAGCCCATAGGTTTGATCCCACGTTTTTATCTTTTGAGATTCTGTTTTCTGGTATTTAAATATAGAAGCCACTTTCTATGGCCCAAATTTGAAGGGCATTAGGATAAGGAACTTAAGGCTCCTACAATGTTGGAAAAGCCGGACAGAAAGGTCAGGGAATTTGCCACTGACAGTCTTAGCATGAAACATGGAAATGAGTACATCTCAAGAGATTGCCAGGGACTTGCTTGGAAATCTCACAACATCTGGCTGAACCTGACTTTGGAGAATAATGGCCTCTTCTTTCTCCAAGTCGCAGTGAGTGACAGAGTCCAACTGGGAAACAGAGGGAAGAGGATTCTGGGAAATAGAGTTTCTAGCTTTCTTTTTGCAATCCAAGAAAATTTTAAAAGAGGGAGGTAGTGATGCTGAGTTGACTATAAGTAATTTTGCACAAGGTGTGAAGTGTTGGGTCACGCTGGGAGATCTAGTAAGATTCAGAAGCTGAGAGGATGCACTGGAGTTAAAAAAGTTTGGAAGCAAGCCAAAGACTTAGGGGAATGTTATGGGATAAAGATCTGGCTATATGTTGAAGTTCAAGCCAGGGAGAAGGCAAAACAAGCAATTATTGGTTATATAGGCCCTTCATGATATATTCCAGAGCTATCTTTCCATTTTTAGCTCAAGACCTATATTAAGCACTCTGTGTTCAAGGCCTCCTTTTATTCCTTCAAATATTAAGCCTGATGTTCCTTTTGTCTATGATGTTTTCCCATCATTTCTGCATATGACAGCCTCCATCTTATTTTCTAGGTCTTAGCTCAGAAGCCTCTCGCTCAGAGATATTCTCATGCTACTATAACTAAAATGTTTTTATACCCTATCAAAGTGCAGTGATTATTTCCCTTAGGATTTCTAGTGCAATGAACAATTGCTTTATTTAAATTATTTCCTTAAACGAGTTTCAGTATAAGATAAGCCAACAATTGGGGCGCCTGGGTGGCTCAGTGGGTTAAGCCGCTGCCTTCGGCTCAGGTCATGATCTCGGGGTCCTGGGATCGAGTCCCGCATCGGGCTCTCTGCTCGGCAGGAAGCCTGCTTCCCTCGCTCTCTCTCTCTCTGCCTGCCTCTCTGTCTACTTGTGATCTCTCTCTGTCAAATAAATAAATAAAATCTTTAAAAAAAAAAAAAAGATAAGCCAACAACAACAACAACAATAAACAGTAAGGAAGAAATTTATTAGTGATTAGCAGGCCAGTAGGGGAGCTATTTGAGTCACATGACTTTTCAGGACCCAGCAAATTACAACGTTTTGTTAGCTGCTACTCTGCTTATAAAACACATATATCTGTATGAATAAACATAATCTTCCCTTCATTCATATGTGTGTTACATTATTGTGTTCTTAGTATAGAGTTTCAGTTACTTGCCATAAAGCAAGTACCTTTGGGTATGTCAATGACCATATGGTCAATATCATTAAATTGCTAATTTGTTCATTAGTTCATGTCACAAATATTTTATTTATACCTAGTGGATCTCCAAATTTTCAAGCTCCCAAGCCTCATTAGTGCTGAATTTATGTGGCAATTAGATAATGGCTGCCATCCTCTTTTGGTGCCACTGTCCACCAGCTTACATTGGCTAAGATGTAACTGTGATATGGTAGTTTATTTTGTTTACTTTCTATTTTATGGAAGCAAGCACAAACAAAACCATAGAAGAAAACTGTTAACCTGTAGATTTCTTTAAGAGATAATTCCCTATTTCTCAGTATATATGAAACTGCTTAGGTTGGTGGAATTTAGTTTACAATATTATTAGTGATGAGGGCAAAACTCTTATCTATGTTACAGACAAAGAGTGTAATAGATTTTTACTACCATGTATTTATTTCTAGAGGCAGTACCTATAAAGCTGAATCCATGGAGTAGAGATTCTCCTTCTATGAAGACCAGGTTCCAATTTTTTCTTATTAAATGTCAATCTATATGTTTATTTGCAGAATTATATATTTATGTACATGTGTAAACACAGAAGCACACAGTGCAATAAGATTTGATAATGTTGGTTTTATTTGGCTATTACTTCTCCTTTACCTTCCTTTGTTTCCCTTCTTAATTCCTTCACATAATCAGTGCCCAGGCCACATCCATTCTATCTCTGCCAAGTCTTCCAGACAAGCCTTTGAGATTTGCATATCTGTAGTATTAATTTAAGCCCACCCCAATGATCTCTTTCTTGGACAGTTGCCACTGATATTAAGCTCTTTTTCTTGATTTGTTTCTTTCCTTGAATTTATTTCTGAGCTGAGTTCTTACTAGGTGGATTACCTGGGGTGAATTACATAGTTTCTCTAAGGTTCATTTTGTACTTTTGGAAAATGGGCACAATAATAAAAGCTTCTTGTGTTTGTTGTAAAGAGTAAATGAGCTAATGTATGTAAATCCTTAGCACTTGGTAAGTTCTCAGTAAGTGAAAGGGGAAGACAATGTTCTCTATAATATGACCTACCTTTCTAGTTTCATACAATTCTACTTTCCCAAATATAGTCTCTGCTGAGGTAAAATTAAACTCCTCATTATTCCCTCAATATGCCCTGTGTTTACCTGCTGCTATCACCCCTTTATCTGCTACAATCTAACTAAGGGTTTAAGGTCCAGATCACGTGCATCTGCAACCTACAGCCTTCACTGATTCTAGCAATTGGAACTAATTTCTCCCTTCCCTGCACTCTTAGGGTCAAGCCTTGCTCTTGCCTTAGCATATCCCCATCCTTGCTGCTCTGAATGTGCTCCTTTCCCTTCTTCCAGCTAATTAGAGGGTAGCAGAGGAACACATTTAGAAACTTCATCTCGAGACCCAACAGACTATAGAAATAGATGTTTCCCTTTTCTTAAAGGTGGAGAGGCCATGCACTTCCAAGACATTCTGTAATAACTTGCCCCTACGCCAATGCTAGATACAGTGGCCAATCTGTCGTCTAGAGCTTTCTTGGCCCATGCTCAATTTCTTCTGTTTCTTCCTTGGTACCCTCTTGTATCAGATATTCTTTCAACAACTCCCTAGGTTTTTTCTGGTCTCAATTCCTAAGCAAGGATATATTTTTTCCCTGATCTTCCTATTCCCATCTTGGCCAAACTATCAACTTATAAATTCATTATAACAAATGCTTCTTATAATTGCATCTCTACTTGATTTCCTTATTTGAAATTTTTATCTTAGGGAGTAATGCACATAACCCTTAGCGTTATGAAATTTTAATACCATTAGTTGTTTTTCCTTGCCCTTGAGCTATTTAATTCTGTCCCAGGCATTTCTCCTTCCTCTGCCTCTGTAATTTCTTTTAGTTAGAATTACACTTTTCTTCCCTCCAGGCCCTATCTTCTTTTTACTTGCTTTATCCCCACTCATCTGGGAGTTTTATACTAAACATATGGGAATAAGCAATCTTTATACATGGCACTTTCCATGTACCTGATATTTATCATACCCAGTCCCTACTTATGGTTGATAATGGCTTTTATTTTACAATTCTTATGTACTATAAACTCTTTGACGAGAAGGGCAGCCCATTAACTATCTCTATATTCCCCACAGTGTCTGCCTTAGTGCTTTGCAAATAATAGGTGTAAAGGATTTAAAGGTGGTCATTGTGTACAACATGGAATGTTTTGTCTATTGCTGTTCTTTACTTTCTTTCCTGGTTAACAAATACTTGTTTTTTTGTGTGTGCATTTTATTTATTATTATTATTGTTATTTTAATTCTGAGAGAGAGAGAGAGAGAGAGAGAGTTCAGAGAGGAGCAGAAAGAGAGGACCTCAAGAAGGCTCCATGCTGAGCATGGAGCTGGACGTGGTACTCGATCTCGCACCCTGAGATCATGACCTGAGCCAAAATCAAGAGTTGGACGCTTAACCAACTAAGCCACCTGGGCACCCCAACAAATAAAAAACTTGGTTTTGGCCTAGACCTTCTCATTGTAGATACATGGACTTTCAGGGCTGGGTGAAATTGCTCTGCGCCACGTTCTTCAAGCACCAGATGGGAAAAATCCATACTTGGAATAGTTATTTCCTTTCTACCCTCTGCATTCTAAGACTGAGGCAGGTGGTGACAGGCCGCCCTGAAGAGTTCACTAGGAACTACAGACAATGACATAAAGAAAATGACAAGTGCTTTATAAAGCTATCTTCAGAGGAATCTCAGTGCAGGCCCATGTGCAGGGCAGACATTGCTTGTCCCTGCTGCCTCTCCAGTCGAGCTGTACATGCTCGTTTTAGTAACACGTAGTAGTTCTCTAGAGACGACAGTGTCAGTTTGTCGGGTTGCGTAATAATTACTTGACACTCATGCTGATTTTAGTCAGCTTTGTAGATCAACAGTGATATCGATAATGACAGGTAAATTAAGTGGAATGGAGAGATTATAGCAAAGAAGTGATAACAACAATAACGGAAACCAATAAAGTGACTAAGCAACATACTGTTTTCATGTCAGCAAGGATGCAGTTTTCTGGTATTGTTCTAGGTATAAGACAAAATTATGGACTAGATTGCATGCATTTTCTCATAATTTGGTTTTGTGTTGTTTTTTTCCTCAGGCTCCTCTACTTCCTATTTTTATTTTCTATTTGCGCATATATGCATACGCTAGTATGCATGTCTGTGTGTTGCTTACTTTGCTAAGGGTTTCTGAGGATTTAGGGCTCAGGTTGCTTTTGAATAGTTGCACAGCATACAAGTTAAGAATTGCGTTCTTGACAGATGTGAGCGGGAAGCTAGATGACTGTGAGTCAGTGATACTTGAAATACTATAAAAATGGGCAGTGGACTGTTGATGTGTGCACTTCCTATGGGTGTTTCTATACTCAAGTCCAGAATGATTGTCCTCCCAGAGGTCATGGAAAAGCTGGGGCAAATAATCTTGTGAGAAGTCTTCATGTGATGGTTTCCTGAGTCAAACCATAGTATCTAGGGGAGATATGGTTATGCAAGTAATCTGGGGACTTTGATCCACTTGAGGCATCCCTGAAACCTATGATGGATTTCAGTAAAAACAAACCAAACTTCACAAATATCCCAGGGCCATGTCAACCCTGGGAACTTGAAGTTATAAGATATATATATGTGTGTGTGTGTGTGTGTGTGTATATATATATATATATATATATATATATATATATATATATATATATTCAGATCCTCTACTGAACCAGAGCAAGAAAATTCCCCTGAAGGAGTTGTTTATTCTTCTTAATTAAATGGACTATTCTGTAGTTAAAGACTAGTCTGGAATAAGTCACACTGTATACAAGAGCCCTAAGGCAAGGGTTATATGGGGCTGAGGGAGGGGTGAGAGTTGTCATTATTGTGAAGAGGTATCTAGGAGAGATATTCCACCTTAGACCCCAGGACTTGCTGGTCAGGAACACATCAAGTTGCACATGAAAGAGATTTATTATGACCTTATCTTGTACCCCTTTTCTGCCTTCTTTCAGCCAGCATTCCTGTTCCTGTCTTACAAATTTTACACTGATGTCTGGTTTTCTTGCATCTAGCCACTATTCCATTAGTCCTGCTTCCAGGGAGTCTGGTATTAGAAGATCCCAGTTACATTTAAACCATTCTTGAGGATGCTACTAAATCCCCTATAACACAAGGCTTATGAGAATTGGATGCAAAGATCCAATAGGAATAATAAAGCTGATTATTTCCTACAAAAATAGAGTATTGAGTGGCCTTCCCTAAAAGAATCAGCAATTATGTGTGTAGTATGCTACTGTCCATGATGTTAATTACTCAAGATACCAATTTCTTCTGTTAATGCCTTTGACTCCCATAGACAAATTTTTGTGTCCTTTCTTTTTCTAAAGGATAAGGTGAAGCTGTATATGAAAAAAGAAACCTGTTTGAATAGGCAAGCCTGGTAACATTGATTTTATTTCATGGTGATATATCTGTTTTAGGTAGAATGGTCACATGATCTTGCCAAAATTTATACTGAATGCAAGAGCCTTTGAGAATTCAAGAACTAGTGTAAAGGAAAATACTGCTTTGCAAATATTATTTGCAAATTATTTCAGTTGCCCATATCTTTCACCTGATGGGAAAAAAGATATTTAAGAAACTGAGTAAATTAGTGTGACATTTTGCCAAGTGAATCCTACTTTAACAACAGAGGTTTTTTCCTTTGGTACTAGAATGGTTCTCTAGCATCCTTTTCAGTCCCTTCCTGCTCCCCCCATTAACCATGCCTTCTCTTCTAGACACAGAACATCTATGACTATCTTCCCTAAGGTAAGTGCCAAACTTCTCTGGTATCCTTTGCATTTGTCCTTACCCACCAATCTTTCTCTTTCATCATCTTTTTATCATTTTCACTCCTGTACCATAACCTATATTACTTCATTCATGGTGGTGGTATGTGGACCTAAACCAAAAATATTTAGTTGACATCAAATTATTAACCAACTCATCTTAATTGAGCAACTACTGATGATCTATTAGTGTCTATCCCCAAAGCACTGATTCCTAAACTGCATCCTGAGTTTTTACGTAACCATGAAAATAACATTGTTCATTCAACAGCTGTAATGTTTATCTGAAACAGCATACTTCCCTGTTATAAGACTGCAAGGCTGAACCATAGTTTAGTTTTGGCTGGAGTTATATTAATTCCTTTGGTAACCCAGATGATCTCATATAGATTACACACTCTGTATGCATTTTGGGAATATCTTACTGCATTATTTAGTTGACTATGTTTTTGCCTAATAACAATGGGAAAATATTTTAATTATTACTTAGTACAATTTGCTTTGGTACACACTGTGTTTTAAACCATGGAATCTGATGTGGAGAGAACAGTAAAAAGTAAACATATGATTAAAATACTAGTAAATATTAGTTTTCAAACGTTTCATGAAGACTAAGGTGGGAATGCTGAGCACAAATATATGGGATCTCTCATCCTTCTTTCAGTCAAGGCAACTACAAATTTATTAGTTCTACAAATAAAGAAATACAGGATATCCATACTATTTGGAATTTTTTTTTTTTAAGATTTGGGATGTTTTTGGTGATATTATATTTGTCTCTGCTTCTAGCCTTCATGAGCACTTTGTAGTATTAGGCTTCTGAGTAAGTGTTGACATAGTGGAGTATTCTGAGCCCATAGGACCTTGAAAACCAATGTTTTAAAGAGCTCTTATTTGTCTTAGGCTCCCAGAAGTGGAGCTGTGCGTTGTTATGTGAGCCAATCTGAAAGCACTGGTTTCCTCCCATGGTTCCTTACTCAAATGGTCATGGGCAGATGGTTTCCTAAAGAACGTTCTTCAAAATCACTGTGGTAATTTCCATTTAAAAATGCAGAAGGATCTATGGAAAAGCTATAATGATGTGATTTATGATTTTGAGGAAAAGCCATCCTTTCACAGAAGTCTGCTTCACATAAAGTATAACTGCGGTTCATTAGACATTGATTGAGAAACTATTCCATTTGTTGAGAGCCCCACTGTAATGGATGGGATGTTGTGCTTCCATTTTATTTTGGAACATGAGCTGAGGCACGAAAATATAAAAGGCTTCCTTTTGTTCAGTGAAACTCTCGCATTTTCATATAGTCTTACTCTTTTCTCTTTTTTAAAAGGTTTATTTATTTGAGTGATAGAGAGCAAATGAGTGGGTGGGTGGGGAGTGGCAGAGGGAAAGGGAGAAATAATCTAAAGCAGACTCTGCACTGAGTGTGGAGCCCAGCATGGGGTTTGATCTCACCACCCTGAGATCATGACCTGAGCTGAAATCAAGAGTTGGCCGTTCAAATGACTGTGCCACCCGGGTGCCCCAAAACCTTATAACTCTTGCTGACACATTTCTGTTGTGTCTCCTTTTCATTTATAAAGAGGGATGCCCTATTGACATAAAACAATATTTTGGAAAGAAATCACATTTTGTTACACAACATAAAAGAAGAGAATGTGGTAAGAATGCCAAAGCTGGATCTCCCTGGATACGTCTTTCCTTTTATCACGGCTCTTTCAAGCAGTGGCCATCTTAGTGAAATCTAATTCTAAGATTACTTAAAAAATTAGGAAATACTATTTAAAAAGAAAGTGGTAATGGAAACAAAAAACTTGCTTCAAAATATATAAAGTGCAATTCCTAAGCACATGATTATCCCCTACATATCACCTAATATTAAGATTTCAAAGGGTCCTGTCTTGTGTCAGAATAAAATTGTTGACAGTTTCTTGATTTAGTTAAGCTTTTTATTTTGGAATGATTTTATATTTACAGAGAAGTTGCAAAAATAGCACAGAGAGTTCCCATGCACCCTTCATCTAGCTTTCTCTAACAGTATTTTATGCCACTGTGGTACATTTGTCAAGACTAAGAGATTAACATTGGTACATTATTATTATTAACTAAACTCCACAGAGTTTATTTGGATGTCTGTTTTCCCACTAATGTCTTTTTTCTTTTTCAGGATCCATTCAAGGTTATTGCATGCACTTAGTCATTATATTTTGTTAGCGACCTCTGGTCTGTGACTGTTTTGTAGTCTTGTTTTTCATTATCTCAACTCTCTAATACAATTTATCATGTACAATATTTAGTTGGCCTACAAAGCTTTTTATTTACCAAAAATTCAAGGAAGATTTTTTCCTCTATATTTCAATTTTAATTCTTTTTCCCTCTATTGATCCAAATTCTTTTGTATTTATTTAGATAAAAGTAGTTTTAGTTTATTTTCTTCTGTGGTGTGGTGTGTTCATTATTCCATTCCCTTCCATGTTTAGTTTTTCTCTTCCCAGGAATGTTTAATTCTTTGCTAAACTATGAAATATTGGGAGGCTGTCTTCTACTTGAAATTGTGGACCAAAAGAAATTCTCTTCTTAGGGAAAAAAAACAAAAACAAAAAACAAAACTGTCTCCTGAAGAAATAAAGAACTATCTGACCATTGTTAAAGTCTACCCCAGAAAATAGTGAACAAAAAAGTATTGCAAAGAGCTGTCAAGAAGAATTTGAGCATGGAGATAGATTCCCACTCCCAGTAAATGTTTGGGGTTAATCAGTTTAAAACCATCCACAGATCTGCTCAGACATTACATGACTCTAGCTAGTATAACATTAAGGGAACATGTGATGATATTTGTACATAGAACTATAGTATTCTTATAAATGGTTTGAATGGATTCCTTTGTGTCTTGCCTTGTGTTTGACATATTATAAGCCAGTCATTACAGCCCACACATGATAAGTTAGATGGGGAACTTGAGCCAGTGGCTCTTTTTCCTTCATGAGTATTTTTATTCAACATTTAAGGATGGCTAAGGTTTTAAGACTATCACCATCCACTGTCTCTTAAGTTACAGTTTCCAAAAATGTGTGACTTTTTTCATAAAATTGCCCATCAAACAAATAGTTCCCATCCCCTGCCTTACCCTGTGGCAGATGGTCAACATAATTATTAACATGAAAACCAGTCATTGATTCAGAAACATTATGTTAGTGATAATGTGGCTTTTTCCCCAGGCAAAAACCACTGTCAATTTCCTTAATGGGACCAAGGACTGGATTAAAAAAAAGTCCTGTGTCAGAATCAGTCAGTAGGTCATGTTTTGTTCACATGTGATCCAGAGTGAGATTCAGTTCAATTTAGCACTAATTGAGTAGAAAGAGTGGTACTGTCCAGTATTCTATGAGAAGCAAACTCTTATTTCATTTTGCCTTGATAATTGTTGTATGATGAGTAAATCTAAGGTTTATATTTATACAGATTAATACAAAGAAACCCAAGAAAGCGTGCCTTCAAATACAGTATATTTTAGGACCCTTAGGCCATTTGTTTTCAATTCAATAAGTGTACATGTTCAGTAACTTCGATTTCCTCTTTGTGTAAGTTTCCTCCTAAGGAGGTATAGTCACTCTCCTCTGTGATACTTCTTGTTTTAAATTAATCTTGTTTAATCTTGTTTTAGATTAAGTATTTTAGATTTAGCCAATGAACATCATATTTAGAAATGTTAACTGAATATTTACCGTCATATCCTTGGATTTGGTGAGATGTGGATAGAGCAGGATTCAAAACTACTAGATCTACTCACTGAAGTTCACTGAGCACTGAAGTAATTGATAATCCAAAGAGGTCACTGGTTAAAGGATCAATCTGGTGATCAGACAGAATAACCAAGGATTTCAGCAATCTCTGGTCACAATCAACTGGTAGGGGAAGATTACATGAGGTGTAGTGTATTGTTGTAATAAGAGGATCTGTTTCAATCAGAGGCAGTTGTGTGGAAAGGGAGCTACACTTAGATTGAAGATGAGTTTAGCACAGTGTGTCTGTGCTTGGATATAAAGGCCCCAGTTATTATTGGCACACTGAATGGTAGGTTAGCACCTGGAACTTATAACAAAGGACTAAGACATAAATTCAAGTTGAAGAATCGGGTTTCATAAGACAATGGATGAGAGGAAATTAGGAGTTGAGAAAAATTAGGAATCTCTATTTCACATCTATGGAGCATGTGCCGGTTCATGACCTCTGAGAGACAGTTGTCAAAGTAGAATTAAAAGTTCAGGAATTATATTGGAGGAAATGGCTATGTGGGAGACAGTGGGGGAGAGGGAGCTGCAAAAGTCTGGGGTGGCCATTAGATTAGATGCAAGTCTGGCCCTGAAGGGGAAAGGGAGAGAAGGTTGGGTGAAGTGCCTTAGTCTACCATGCAACCTAATGAAGGTTCTACAAGGTCGTTTGCGATTTCTCAAGCTGGTGTCAACCATAAGAGACCTTCTATTGCTCACAAGAGGGCACCTGCTCCACTAGACTTGCAGGGCTCAGTTATTGGTTTAGAGGGGTCCATGGTAAAGTGTGGCTTTGGTGTTAATGTGACAGTGGGTTTCAGAGCATGAAAACTAAGACTCTTGGTCAGTTTGTTCTCTCTGTAGTTGTAAGACTAAGAAGCATATCCTTATGACCACCCCAGTATATTTCATCAAGAGTGATTTGATGCTCATCCCAAACCACAGAACTGTGGCTCTGACTTGAATTGGTTTTAGACACTAGGGATGGAATTGATTTTATAAGGGGAAGTCAAGTGATCCACACTGGGGAGAGGAGAATGGATGTGGAGGTTAGGAACCGGTTTGATTTTGACAGCTACTTAAGGGCGTCAGGGGCTTCTTAGCTTTAGTTTTCTGTATGTATGTATGCAGTTCCCACATTAAGTGTTTTTCCATTTTGCAGCTCATTATCCAGTATTATTAAGAAGTACTAAAACTTCTCTTTCTGTTTCTTTTCTAACAGTGTCATGTCAATACCAAAACATTCTGTACAATTTTTTTATATGTCCATTTCATATGACCCCCTCATAAGATGTATTTTCTAGGCTTGAACATTTCCCCATAAAAGCAGACTCAGAGTTTCTGTAATACACAATGAGAGGAGGGAGAACACAGTTCTCTCCAGCTGACTCTCATCACAAAGATTTTATGATCAATGTGTAACTTAATTGTGTCAATTAATTCTCACAAACCATTTTGAAGACCATTACAATAAAATACTTAAGTTGCTTAAATATTGTAACTAAATAAAACCACGATGTCAAAAGAGAAAGTGATTTATTTTAGAGGTTCTTAGCTTTTCTTGTTCCATCTCCTTTTAGCATATTACATAGGACGAATAGGAAAACACAGTTTCTCAAACAGAAAGAAGTAGTGAAACTGACATCATGATACCCCAAATTTCCTTGAGTAATACCGAGAGCAAATGGGTTTCTACTGATTTTGTATTTATAGATTTCAATGCTATAGTGTGAAAAGTCTTAAGCTGTTTATGGGATGAAGGTCCTAGGGTTAGGAAATTATGTTATTTTTGTGTTAATGGTTCCCATGACATTCATACTGCTAAATGTATTTTCTTAATAATGATTTTTCTTGTTTAAATCTTTCTGGTCCTTTTTAGTGAGCATAGCTTATTCGTTTTTTTTTTTCTTTCCCTTCCTTGAAGCTAATATATTGGATTCAATAGCCAGTAATGAAGTTTTAAGAGTTACCTACCTAGTCCTCAGATAGCTTTAGATCAGATTTTTGTGGTGATGCTGCTGTTGTTGAGAGGCAGGAGAGAGGAGTTGATGAGAAGAGGCAGTAAAACTGCAGTAAGTTTTAGTTGACACTGACTCCTTACTGAAGTCTGTCCTCTGGGTTTGTTTCTGGGGCACAGGCCAACTATCCATGTTTTTCTCTTTGCTTTACTCAGAATTATGAGGAAGAATGACAACAGAAGCACCAGAGCACAAGACAATAAATGATAAACCTGATTATTAATGGATAATGATCTCTTTAGATACCCACACCTACTTGTTTTTTATATATATATACATATGTATATATATATACACACACATCTATCTATCCACATATATGTATATCTACACACCTATATACATATATGTGTGTGTGTGTATATATATATAATATTTATACATATATATAACACTTTTAGTCAATTTGGAAAACAAAGGATAAAAAACAGCATATATTGGCAGATTTCCATGGTTCATAATCTTGGAGAGTTCAATCAGTCATGGTGTCGGTCCTTTCTGATTTAGTATTCATTAGACTTGGGGCTTCTGACTTCTGCTTATATTCACTTCAGGGAGCAGCTTAGCAACTGCCTGCAGTCTTTCTGACTTGCCTTTATTAAAGAAAATATTAGGTTACATAAACCTTTCCTCTGTTGGCCTTACCTCCCAAATTAAAAATATAGGAAGGCTTTAGGGTATATTCCTTGCCAATCATTGACATTTGTTTCACTGAGGTGAAGGATTTGCATTCCTAAAGACTTGTAAAGTGGGTATCACTCAGTTCACTAAAGTCTGCTCAATTCACGAAAACACCTCATGGTAGATTTTCACAACAGTGACCACAGCAAATCACAACTCTAGTATCCTTATACCTTTGCTTTGTGGCTTTGTGACTTATCTGTTCCTTAAAGCAAGAAGTGGAATCTATTTCTATGCACTTTGAATCTGTGCTGGACTTGTAACTTGCTTTGTCTAATAGAGCATGGCGTAAGTGTCCCAGTGCAAGTTCTGGAGCTTTGGCCTACAAGGTCTTATAGTTTTTATTTTTACCTCATTGGAACCTTGAAACCAACATCCTGTGAAGGACCCAGGCTAGCCTACTGAGGATGAGAAACCAAATGCAGGAGAACCAAGGCTTCCCAGTAGACATGCTGCACCAACTGCCATGTGTGAGTGAGTCCATCCCAGGCTCTCCCTCCAGCTCCAGGTGAGCCATCAGATGACTGCTCCTACATGAGTGATCCCAAGTGAGGCTAAAAGAATTGACAACCCATGGAGTTGAGAGAAGTAGAAATTGTGAGAAGAAATAAGCTGCTAGATTTTAAAGTGGTTTTTATGTAGCAGTAGGTAAGTGAAACAACCCAGGATAGAGAATAGTGAAGGATTTATGGCCCCCACTTGCAGGGAGTCTAGGCTGAAGTGAAATCCAAACTGCCAATCCATAGTTATAAAATTTCTTTGTCTCGTGTTTCCTTTAAAAAATTGTGTGATTTGGTCAAAACCACAATGAGATATCACCTCACACCAGTCAGAATGGCTAAAATTAACAAGTCAGGAAATGACAGATGCTGACGAGGATGCGGAGAAAGGGGAACCCTCCTACACTGTTGGTGGGAATGCAAGCTAGTGCAACCACTCTGGAAAACAGCATGGAGGTTCCTCAAAATGTTGAAAATAGAACTACCCTATGACCCAGCAATTGCACTACTGGGTATTTATCCTAAAGATACAAACGTAGTGATCCGAAGGGGCACGTGCACCCGAATGTTTATAGCAGCAATGTCTACAATAGCCAAACTATGGAAGGAACCTAGATGTCCATCAACAGATGAATGGATAAAGAAGATGTGGTATATATACACAATGGAATACCATGCAGCCATCAAAAGAAATGAAATCTTGCCATTTGCGACAACGTGGATGGAACTAGAGGGTATCATGCTTAGCGAAATAAGTCAATCGGAGAAAGACAACTATCATATGATCTCCCTGATATGAGGGAGAGGAGATGCAACATGGGGGGTTAAGGGGGTAGGAGAAGAGTAAATGAAACAAGATGGGATTGGGAGGGAGACAAACCATAAGTGACTCTTAATCTCACAAAACAAACTGAGGGTTGATGGGAGGAGGGGGGTTGGGAAAGGGGGGGTGGGGTTATGGACATTGGGGAGGGTATGTGCTATGGTGAGTGCTGTGAAATGTGTAAGCCTGGCGATTCACAGACCTGTACCCCTGGGGATAAAAATATATGTTTAAAAATAATAATAAAATTTAAATTAAAAAAATTGTGTGATTTGGGATTCTGTTCAATGATATATCTGTTTCTTCTGATCCAGAAATAAATATAAGAATTTTTCTGCCACTGAATATAATGGATGCTTAAGAAAGATATGTTTTATTTATCTTGTGGAAGCATAACTCTTGGCATACCACTCTGTATCCCAGGTATAGTATTACTAACATATAGCTATTAAAATGCAAAGTATTAGAAAATAAGGTGATTTAAATTGTCCATCTTTTGTATTTTTGTCTGAATGTTGTTTATCTCATCATTTGTGATGTGATAAGCTCTCCTGCAGTTTCTCCTTTGTATCCTTGAATAAGAATGAGCCTTAGTTCTATAATTATAGGCAGTGTTCATAAGAGACTCCAGTGAAAGCCTCCAAACCTGTGTTTTGGTCAGTTCTCTACAGACCTAAGGCTTTGTTTTTTTGTTGGGGGGAAGAAAAAAGGTGACCTCTTCATTTTTGTTGTTGCCAGAGTAAATTAGTTGTTGCCTAGCGACCAGTTTGCCCATCAGCTTCATAAAGCAGGAGGTGTTGCTAGGTAAAATGCTTTACAGTTTCTCAGAAAAGATTAGATTTATCCAAACATGTTCTAGGGTTTGGAAAATTATCCTGGAAGCGTCAGGGTCACAAAGAAAAAGTCAGGGAATGACCTCATTTTTACATTAAGCCAGTTTGCCCTAGTTCTGATATTATGATATTGAAATCCATCCATACTGGTTGGTAAATAGTCACTGCTCTGATCCAGAAGGATGTTCCCTATTCCTCACTATCTCATTCCCCCCACGAGCTCACCTCTAATCTGTACATCCAAAGGATTAGGATCTGGAACCATAAGGCTATTCTTTAAAACTCTGCTCCAGCCACTCTGATTATTAAACATTTTTAGTATCACCCTGGAAATGATCATACTATATAGTTCAATTCAGTTTTTATCCAAATTATTGGGAGGACAGGTAAAAGTAAATATGAAACAATAAAAAGAACATGAAACTGTAATTATCAGTAAAGGTGCTTCTCATTTTATGATGTTAGGACTAACTAGCTGAATAAGATTAATCTGGTCAGTCATGTCCACATCTGAATAATGAAGGAATTGATCTACATGATCTCTAAAGTCATGATCAGTATAAATATGTTTATGCTTCTAGCTAACAATCTCCATCATTCAAGTTGAATTATATCCTAATTTAGGAAACATATAATAGTTAATTAAAATATCAAATTGCAAAGTTAGTGAGTGACATGAAAGGTAATAAACAGAGGGATTCTTGTAGCAGAGGCTAATTATAAATCTCTGAGAGAAAATCAGAAAACTTCCAAGACAGTAAAATAAAGGGAAAGAAATAAGGATGTTGATTCTATTTTTTAAGCATATGGCTCTGAGGTGATTTATAGTTGAATTTATTAAGAACTAATTATAAAATCACAAAGTTTATTAATAAGAGTTATTATAGTAATAGTAAATGACTCTTCCAAAAGAGTGAGATGGTGTATTTATTTATTTATTTGAGATGGTGTATTTAATAGCAACTATAACCTGATAAAAGATTTAGAAGCAAAATGGTATATCCTGCTTATTATAAATACTTAATTTAGTGAATATATTTTTATTAATATACATTAAAGTAATAGTGGTGACTAAATAAAATTTCATTTAAAAAGATTTGAGGCTGAATGTCAGCAGCATGGCAGGCTAGAAAACTCCTAGTCCTTGTTCCCACAACGACACAAGAATAAACAACTAAAAATCGGCTGACCTAACCTTAAAAGGGTCTGGAAAACAGTCAAAGTTCTGCAGAAACCAAGTGAGTGCCCAACCAATAAAAAGCCACCTACAAAATTGTAAGAAATTTTGTGACATTTTTACTCAACCTTGTCTCAGCCCATACCCTGCTTGCTATGCTATTGGTCTGGGGACTATGGCAGCCCAGTTCCCAATTCTCTGTTGTGTTAATCTTTTCAGGCTTCCATTACAAAATATCATGGATTGGGTGGCTTAAACAACAGAATTTTATTTTCTCACATTAATGAAGGCTAGAAGACAGATCAAGATGACAACGTGGTCACGTTCTACTGAGGAATCTTGTCTTGCTTTGTAGATAGCTGCCCTCTTTTTTTATCCACCCATGGAAGAAAAAGAGGGAGCAAGTTTTCTGATGTCTCTTCTTATAAGAGCATTAATCCCATCATGAAGGCCCCATCTTCATGATCTCATATAACTCCAATTACCTCCCAAAGGTCCTACCTCCAAATGCCATCACAGTGGGGGGTTAAGTCTTCAACTTAGAAGTTTCGGTAGGAACAAAAATATTCAGTCCATGATGTCTATCTTGGACTGGAGGAAGCAGACCAGACCTTATTTGCAACATCCTAACCTGTATGGTGGCTGCATGAAGGATTGGTCTTTTTCCCTCCTGATGTATATCTCAAGTGGAAAACAGCAGTGGGTATAGCTGGTGAAAGCTGCAGAGAGACTACAGATCTGCAGACTCCTGGGACAAAAGATTACAGCTAGGGCCATACAGTAGACTATGGCCCTCAAGAGCACCTGGAGGTTGGACTCTTTGGGACATTAAAAAACTTGAAAGCATCCATAAATATAGGGGGATTGAGATACCACACACAGGCCCAAGTAAGATGCAAACTTACAGAAGACCTGAGCCAGATCTTCAGGCTCAGAGCAAGTCCTACTTGAAGAACTTCCTAGGCAAAGACTGCCATTTGCAAAAACTGACAGAGGTGTCTGTTTTTTTTCAAACACTCAATTTTCAACAACAAAAATCATGAGGCATACAAAGGAACAGAAAAACATTGTTCATTAAAGGAACAAACTAAATTGGCAGAAACTGTCCCTGAGGATGACTTGGATGTAGTAGATAAAGACTTTAAAATAGCTGCCTTAAATATGTTTAAAGAGCTAGCAGAAAACATGTACAAAGAACTACATAAAATCAGGAAAACAATATATGAACAAAATAAAAATATCAACAAAGAGGTAGAAGTTATGAAAAGGAACCAAACGAATTCTGGAGTTGAAAAATTGTATAATTGAGTTCAACATCATATTGGGTAGGCAGAAGAAAGAATTAGTGACCTTGAAGACAGGACAATTACTATTATTTAGTCTGAAGAACAAAAAGAAAATAGATGGAAGAATAGTGAACAGAAGGTCAGGAATTTTTTGATAGACACTATTAATTGAGTCAAGGAAAACAGAGAGAAAGGAGGAGAGAGATTATTTGAAGGAATAGTGGTTGCAAACTTCCCAAATTGGAGAAAGACATGCATCTACAAATCCAATAAATTCAATGAACTCCAAGTAGAATAAACCTAAAGAGACCCACACTGAGACACATTATAATCAAACTCAAGAGACCAAGACAAAGAGAGAATGCTTAAATAAGCAAGAGAGAAGCACCTCATCACATACAAGGATCCTCAATCAAGTTAAAAATCTGTTTCCTAGCAAAAATGTTGGAAGACAGAAAACAGTGAGAGGATTTATTTGAAGTGCTGAAAGAAAAGAATTTTAACTGAGAATTCTATGTCTGACAAAACTTTCAAAAATGAGAAATTAAATGATTCCCAGGTAAACAAAAGTTGAGAGGGTGTTGACTCCCACTAGATTTGCTTTACAAGAAAAGTTAGAGGACAGTACACAGTAACTTAAAGCCATTTGAAGATATAAAGATTTCCAATAAAGGGTAACTATGTGGACAAATATAAAACCCAGTGTTGGGGTGCCTGGGTGGCTCAGTGGGTTAAAGCCTCTGCCTTCGGCTCGGGTCATGATCCCAAGGTTCTGGGATCGAGCCCCACATTGGGCTCTCTGCTCTGCAGGGAGCCTGCTTCCTCCTCTCTCTCTCTGCCTGCCTCTTTGCCTACTTGTGATCTCTGTCTGTCGGGTAAATAAATGAAATCTTTAAAAAAAACAAACAAACCAGTGTTACAGTAATTTTGATTTATAACTCTGCTTTTTATTTTCTATAAGATCCAAAAGACAAATGCATATAAATAATAATTTATTTATGTTAATGGGTACACAACATATGAAGATGTAACATGCATCAATAAAGTGGGGGATGAGTGGAGCTATATAGGACTAGAAAGATTTTATATGTGATTAAAGTTGAATTGGTATCTGTTAAAATTAGAATGTTATAACTTTAGGATGTTATATGTAACCCTCATCATAACCACAAAGAAAGTATATCAAATCTGCACAAATGGAAGTGAGAACGGAATGGAAATGTGTCATGACTGCACTTATGAAAGGAAAATACCTAACATACAGTGTTATGTTAATTTCAAGTACACACTATAGTGGAATTAAAATTAAAAAAGAAAATAGTCAGATTCATAGACTGAAGGTAAAATAGGTAACTCCAAATACTATCACATTGAGAATTAGGATTTCAATGTATAAGTTTTGGGGAGACACAAGAGTTCAGTTTACAGCAGATATCAACACCTTACAGAAAGACTATTTTTTATTTGATTTTGTCATTCTAGTTCTTAGCGGAATGCCTTGTTTGCAACAGGCTTTAATAAATGTTTAAATGAATGAATGAATGAATGAATGAATGAATAAACAAACAAATTAATTCTTCAGGGGAGCTTGGACAAAGTGCTTAGTCTGTTAGTATCTTAGTTTCTCTATTTTAAAAAGTCTTCAATCATCTTAAAGTTGTGGTGAGAATAGTGAGAAACCATTTAAATCATTTTCTGCAAAGCATTTTGTGTGGAGCTAAAAATCTAAAAAAATTTAAAACCTACATTATTTTAAAATAATGTAGAAATTGTATGTAATTATATTTATACTTCTATATTATAGTACTATGTCTCTCTGTAATCCTAAATCTTTGTAAATCGTTATTTGATTAAAAATGCTCTTTCTTTTAACATCGTTGTTATAAGCTTGAATACTTTTGTTGGAGATATTACTATTAATTATATTTTTCTTTATAATATCTAATATGTTTGCTAACTTAATTAGTAATTTCTAATTTAGTTTAGAATTATGCAAATCAACATAATTTGTATAAAAATTATAAATCAAGATTGGTAAACACTGAAGTGTCTAGATTTATACAATGTTTATGGATAATAAAGGGAAATTGACTCACTTATGTCTATTTAGTTTGCAAAGCATCTGCCAAAATGTTGCACAAAGTGTACTTCTGAATCGATATTGGGTTTGCTAGTTCTACTGAATTCTCTTGTTGAAAATTTTCATAGGATGCAAACAGATGCCTAATTTGCTAATCTATCACAAAGAAAAGGAAACTAGGATTGGAAGGGATGAATTTACCTGTAGTATTTTATTGTTTTTGAAATCCTGAAAATAAGTGAGAAATAGGAAAACAAAAACTTACAATTTAATGAAATTTTGAAGAATTATACACTTTTTAAGAAATTATTTTTTGCTCATGACAAAAAATTTTTGCAAAACTGAGAAATATCTTAATATTTTTTGAGGTTATTGGCCCCTTTACATTTTATATACATGTATGTGTCTTTACATTTAAGTGATTTCTATGCTCTGCAAACACAGTAGTTTTCATGTCTAGAAGTTTGATTTGACTGTATTTTTTATCTTCTGTGTCCCCAATTAGCATGCTTAGTTCTTTTAACTTGAACATATGGAATGCAGTTAAAACTGTTTTATTGTCCTTGTCTGCTATTTCTATCATTGGTCAATTCCAACTGATTAACTGTTTTTCTACTCATGGGTGAAATTTACTTGTTTCTTCACATGCTTGCTGAGTTTTTATTGGATGCTGTGCGTTATGAATTTTACCTTGTTTGTTGTTGGATATTTTTGTATTCCTGAAATTACTGGGGGCACTTATGTTACTTGGAAACCATCTGTTCCTTTTGAGCCTTATTCTTAAACTGTCAAGTAGAATGAGAGCTGCACGTATCTGGTAGGTCTGCTTTTTCCCAGTGTGAAGGCAAAACTAAATATTATAATCCTTGTCCTGTGGCTTATGAGGTTCTCAGTTCTGTCTGATGAGACCAGGAACTGTTCATGGCTCTGTGTTAATTCTGGCAATTTTTTTCCCTCAAATTTTGGATGTTTCTGTGGCCTTGGATAGATTCCTCACACTTACGCTCTGATTAGTACTTAGACGAGGACACAAGGAGGATGCTCCTTAGCTCTTGGTGCTCTTGTTTTGGCAGCTCCATTCTCTCTGAACTCTAGCGGCTTTGGCCTCCATGAATTCCCAGCGTCATCTCTTATGAATCTATCAGACATAGGTCGGTTCTTGCTCCCTGAACCATCAAGACCTGTCCAACTCTCTAGGCACTAAGCTGAGGCAATCATAGGGCTCCCTTGGTCTCCTGTCTCTTAAAAATCACCTGGTTTTTTATTGTCTGATGTTCAATATGTTGAGAATTGTCATTTCATATATTTGTCCATTTGAAGTTTTTTTTAGAAAAAAAGATAAATCTGTCTCCTATGACTTCATTTTTCCTGGAAGAGAAAGTTTCTTCTGGTGTTATTGAAACTACTAGGTTCATACAATTTTGGGTAGAGCATCTTTAAGAGAACAAAGAGTAAAAGGAGCTCAAGGGATGCCTGGGTGGCTCAGTTGGTTAAACGTCTGACTCTTGATCTCAGTTCAGGTCTTGATCTCAAGTGTTATGAGTTCAAGCCTCATGTTGAGCTCCATGCTGGGCGTGGAACCTACTTAAAAAAAAAAAAGAGCTCAATATCTGGAGGGAGAAGACGTGAATTTTGAGGATCTGGATTTTATTGTTCCTAAAATCTTTAGCAAATATGCTCATGGAACAATGAAAACACAGAAGATAAGTACTTCATTAAACCTAATAGGAAGCTAACCTTTCAAGGTGCCCTTTATGAAACATAAATCTGTTCACACTATTTCTGCATTTGAATCTCTCAAATGACTCTCTATTGTAAAGGAAGGTAGATAGGAGAGGATGCAGAAAGGCTAAAGGTCTGTCATTTGTACTGAATGACTGAGGTCATGTGTATGTATTGTAGTAGTTGTAGGTGAAGCCTGGGAGAGGGTGACAAGAGATGAGGCAGTAGATACGTATGAGGATGCATCCTAAGATTTGTCTGAATCCCCAAATCACAATACTTCCAAAGGAAGTAATTCAAGGATGACTAGCTTAAAATAAAACAGCCACAGTTCAGAGCTCAGCTGTCAGAAAATCTGCAACAGTTTCAAAGAAATTAAATTTGTCTTGTAGAAAAATTGCAAATCAGTGTCTTGTGAACCTTTAGGGTAACTCTCCAATAGCCTTGGGTGAGACAGTTAAATCCATAAGTGTCCCTATTCTATTATATATTTAACAGAGGTGTGAGTGTCAAGATGAAATTCTGGAAGGGTAACTAGGGTAACTTCTGGACAACTCTTGCTTGAGCACATTTTATTCCTGCCTAGCACTTGACACATCATGAAACTGATTATAGGCTTACTTTTAAATTAGGAAAGTTTAGCCAACATACCATTAATGATTATGGATCATTTGCTAATTGCACACCATTGCACTGCATGCTGTGAGACATTACAAAGAAAAGAGCAATCATGGTCTTGTTACAGCATACATTTCTAGCCTAATATATTCATCTGATATATAAGGCAGCAAAGTGAATGCTTGTGAATTACATGAAGGGAAATATTTTACCTGGTTATATCACAATCAGAAACACACCTTTCTTTTTCACGTAAGGAATATATGATTAAAAGTTTTGTTCCTAGGCATAATAAAGCCAAAAATATGACTCGAAGAGACCTTTGAATACTGAGTTCTGAGCTCTATAGAATGTCAAGCTAGAATGAACATCTACCTCTTAAACTTGTAGACATAACTTAGCTCAAAAGCTAATTTTTCACTATATGCCTAACCTTTCCATGAGATTTTTTATTTATAATATATTCTTCAGTGCAGGGCAATATGAACATAAATTATTTTTATAATGCTTCAAACAATTCATATGAAACATATTAAAATGATAAACTTAAAACAATATTAGATTTTACTAATTTTTTTTCCTGCATGGTAGCAAATAATGAATACTCTTATACTGAAGAAAAATATACAAATTTGATGTGGCAAAACATGCTCAGAATATAATTGAAGTTATACTATATTATAAAATATAATGATGTGACTTTAGGAACTTTTTATTGATCTAGTTGTCTAAAAGAAAATGAACAATTTAAAGAGTGTGATTTTTAGGTAAAGGGGAATTTTCCAATATTCCTTGGTAATTGGGAGTACTGCACATTAACATACATATTTTTTGAGATTGAAATTTGACAGTAAGTGCCAACGATGATTTATTAGAGATGTGGGAAAACCTCAGGTTTTATCCTAACAACATGATTCTTTATCTAATAAATATGATGTCTAAACCTCTGGAGTGTTAGAACACTTGGATTGCTTTGGTCCTTTATGAAGGTTGCTGTTCTGAGTCTAAAATACATCTGGTACACAAAATATAGAAAGCTCAACTTAGTGAATATAAAAAGCAGTTAAGTATAAGAGTGGACCTCTACTTTATTATGGGAAGTTCCTATGTTGAAGGAAATAAAATTCTTTTAAATTAAGCAATGCCAACTGATGTGTTTAGGAATATTTTGGGGGAATATTCTAGTGCTTTTTACCATTTGTCCAACTCTTTTCTCTTGTGGTTTACATTTCAATAGGCTCTTCATTTCTTAGTAGTAATCTGGCAGCTGCTAGGTTCTTGTTAATGAGTTCATTTGGATGCATACTCTTTCCTTAGTTAGTACATGCCAAGCTTTCTCTTTGTGAAGTAAATCTTCTAATTTTGCTTGCCTGTATTGTTTGTTGGTGGTTGCTGATATGACTTCTGGAAATATGCTACCTGACAATTTTGGATTAATGAAGATTGAATTGCACATGGTGACATTTTCAGTCAGGATTATAGCAGCTCATATTTACACTTTTAAGATGGTGAGGGAATAGCCTGTCAGAGTTCAAAGAAATTGTGCTTCCTTTTAAGGCGTCCTTACCAATATCAACAAGGCAGATTTTCAAATAGTTTAATAGCATTTCATCCAGAACCCTGCTCTTTATTTAGGTGGGATTCTAGGGGTGGCTACTAGATGGCTCTTTCTTTGCATTGGGCTTAGCTAACTTCTCATTCTTTAGGACACAATTCAGCCACCCTCTCATCCCTAAAGTCTTCCTCATGCTTATTGTAAACAATGCTGCAATAAATATAGGGGTGCATGTATCCCTTTGAATTAGTGTTTTTGTATTTGGGGGGTAAATACCCAGTAGTGTGATTGCTGGATCATAGGGTAGTTCTATTTTTAAATTTATGAGGAACCTCCATACTCTTTTCCACAGTGCCTGCACCAGTTTGCATTCCCACCAACAGTGCAATAGGGCTCCTTTTTCTCTACATCCTCCTCAACACTTGTTTCTCATGTTTTTTATTTTAGCCATTCTGACAGGTGTGAGGTGGAGCTAGAGAGTATTATGCTAAGTGAAATAAGTCAGTCAGAGAAAGACAAATATTATTTGATTTCACTCATATGTGAATTTAAGAAAGCAAACAAATGAACAAAGGGGAAAAGAAAGAGAAAGAGAAAGAGAAAGAGAGAGAGACCAAGAAACAGACTGTTAACTATAGAGACCAAGCTGATGGCCTCCAGAGGGGAGGTGGCGGGGCTGATGGGTGAAAGAGGTGACGAGGATTGAAGGGTACACTCATCATGATGAGCACTGAGTTCACCTGAAACCAATATAACACTGTATGTTAAGTCTACTGGAATTGAAATAAAAAAAGAATGCCTATGCTCAGGGCCGGGTGCCCTTCTTGCCCAGTCTAGTGTCTGCCTCATCACAGCACAAGTCACCTGCTACCACAATGACTTGTCTACATGTCTGACAGCTTTAGCTGCAAAAAGTGTATTCTTTGGGGGACAACGGCATGTCTTTCTAATCTAGGATCTCCAAAGTTTGGTACCTAATAAGCACTTAGTAAAAGTTTGATGAATCAAAGTGGGCATAATTAAAATTGTTTAAGGTTGGTGAGTATCATGCCTTTTTTTTTGTGTAGAATATTTATAAGGTATGGTTTTGATTATGAGGTATGCTTTAGTAGAGTTGGTTGGAGAATATCTTTATCAAGGAGTTTTTCTAGTTGCCAGTGAATCACTCTGGGTCTTTTTTTTTTTTTTTTAAAGATTTTATTTATTTATTTGACAGACGGAGATCACAGAGAAGCAGGCAGAGAGAGGAGGAAGCAGGCTCCCTGATGAGCAGAGAGCCCGATGCCGATGTGGGGCTCGATCCTAGGACCCTGGGATCATGACCTGAGCTGAAGGCAGAGGCTTTAACCCACTGAGCCACCCAGGCGCCCCACTCTGGATCTTTTTTTTCACCAACATATTACAATCTCTGGCTGACCAGGGTGCTACTTCTCAGCCTAACTCTATGATATTCCTTTAGTGTCTTAGTATGCTTAAATGATTGTGAATGGTTTTTTGGGTCTTAGGAATTTTATGGTATTTAAGTGATAACTTATGACTAAAAACTGTTTTTAAGCATGCAAAATCGTTATTATGTAGTTGATGTGGGACTGCTACTCCTCAGAAAGTTTTATATATCCATTTATGAGGTTGATGTTTTGAAACTATGTTGCTAACAATGGAATGTGCAAGACCCTAGTTACTGAATGCAAAAACTGTACAAACATATGTGTGTGATTTAGTAATGACCCATTAAACCAAATACCAAGACATGGATTACTGTCCCATTTTATAGATGAGAAAAGTGAATATCATAGATGCTCTTGATATAGATATGTTTCTTGTTCAAATTTGCAGAGTTAGTCAGTGATAAAGTCTGGTTTTGGTTTTGAAATGAGAAATGTCTGAGAATAATTGGTGATAGATTTGGCACAATAATTGCTCTTAGAACTTCAGGCACTGACCAATTTAATTTGTATACTAAGATTCCTATGATGATATAGTAAAGAGAAGTGATACATTATTGTTAAAAATATATAATTGTTAAAAATAATTTACAGATACTGTAAAGGAGAATTTACCATTATTATGTATAATAACTTGAGTTTATGTAGATTTGTAAAGAATAATTATACAAATTTCTTTCATATTCTTTTAATTTCTTCTATTTCTTCTTTCTTTCTTCCATTCCTTTTTTTTTTTTAATGACTAAAGACAAATGCTGCTTTTCCGTGGGTGGTTACACATGTGTAAAATCTCTAATTAGGTTTTCTTAAGTATTAGCAGTTTTTCTCCAGTAGAGTTTATCAGAAGATAATAGAACAAAGCACATTTATACCATTCTTCAGTTATACATATGAAAAACTGAAAGTAAAAAGTATTTGATCTGATAATGGATGCCTGCTAATATTTTTGGAAGCTTTTCTAATAGAATGCAAAGTTACTAAATGATAGGAAAAAAATATCTTTCAATGACATGTCTAAGGATGGGTAACAGTGCAAATTTTCTTGCTCTGTGAAAAGCAGTTAACATTAATGCAGTATATAATGAACATTTTCAAAAGATGCCAAGTGAATGTAAATTAGCTACAACTACACACGAGGATAAAGACAGCCCTTAAGTTACAGATGAAAAAAACAATCTGTTGGCTTAACCTTTGTTTCCACAGCTTTTATAACCAGGGGGAGAGGAGTCACACTAAATATTAATAATTTATATCTCGCCCCCGCTTGTAATTAGAAGGTTACCAGCCACCATTGCCCAGTTATCTTTGCAAGTGGTACACCAATTTAACATGTCACATAGGATTTGTAGAAGCAACAGTAAATTAAGAAATAATAAAAATTTAAATCTAAATTAAGATTAAAAAAAGAGAACAATTTTGATCTGAAGAGGGAAGCTCTAGAACCAGATACTTCCAGACTCATTCCTTGGGATTGAACCAGGGACATCAATCCCAGTAGCGGAGCTGTGCTTCACTTAAACATTGTTTTATTTATTTTTCTCTTGAAAATGTACATTGCACACATGGCATCAACTTCCAGGCATATAAAGAGCCATACCCAAATGTAAACCTTTCTTTTATTCTCTTGTTTCTATTCTTCAGAGGCAACACCATTGCTTTTTTTTTTTTTTTTGAGTCTCTATCCAGAATATGTATTTATTTTAAACACGGGAATTTCTGGAATGCTCTGTCATGTATATTTCCCCATGGAACACATTGAATGCACTTTCCTTTTCTATCTGCACCTTTGGATTAAATGTGAGATGAAAAATTAAAGTTGGCCAGCAATTCTGTCATCACATGCTTAATATGATATGTAAATTGTTGGCATCTCTGCCCTCTGTGGCCTCAGCTGCCTGTGAATTCCCATAATAGCAGCAGAATGAATGACAGGTCAGCTCCAGTAGCATGTGTTTAATTTTCAGTGAGCTAACATGAGAAAAAAGAATAAGTCTTTGTATTTAATGAGGGCTCTGTATGCTTGTCTAAGCATTATATTACCTTTCTGTCAGCTAGGTGATTCCAAGAGAAAATTGCATGTATCTGTGTGTCTGCCATGTATATAGAGTGATTGAGGGGCTCTACTTTGTGAATGGACAAGAAAATTCTTGGGTTCCCTGAGAATCAGGTATCTTGTCTCTACTGTGCCTTTCTGGGTCATCTTGGTAGTATTATAAATTCTTATTTTCTGAAGCTGTTTTATTGTGGTATAATTGACACACAGTAAGCTCCACATATTTAAAATGCACAATTTGTTAAGTTTTTTTTTTTTTTAAAGATTTTATTTATTTATTTGACACAGAGAGAGAGATCACAAGGAGGCAGAGAGGCAGGCAGAGAGAGGGGGGAAGCAGGCTCCCCGCTGAGCAGAGAGCCCGATGCGGGGCTCGATCCCAGGACCCTGAGATCATGACCCGAGCTGAAGGCAGAGGCCTAACCCACTGAGCCACCTAGGCACCCCAATTTGTTAAGTTTTGACATAGATATAAACAGTGAGACCATCACCACAATGAAGATAATGAGCACATCTGTCCTCCCCAGAAGTCTCCTGATGCCCCTTGGTAGTCCCTCCCTTTTGCCTTCCCTGGCTCATACCCAATTCCTAATCTGTTTTCTGCCACTATAAATTTGCTGGCATTTTAAAAAATTACTCATAAATGAAATGATATAGTATGTGTTCTTTGTCATCTGGCTTTCGCTCAGCATAATTATTTTGCCATTCATTCCCATTGCCCCATGTATCAAGGTTCCCCTCTTTTTCCTGATGTGTAGTAGTCTATGGTATAGATGCATTGCAGTTTGTTCATTCACTGATTCAGGGTTGTTTGGGTTGGTTCTAGTTTTTAGCTCCTACAAATAAAGCTTCTATGAGCAATTTTTTTTCCAGTCTTTGTATGGATGTCTTCTTTCATTTTCTTGGGTAAATACTAGGGAGTGGGAGGGGTGAGTCATATGATAGGTATGTTTTTTATTTCTTAAGAGACTGTCAAACTGTTTTTCTAGGTGATTATGGCCTTTTACATTCCCACCAACAGTGTATGAGAGTTCTAGTTACACATCTTCCCAACTTCTGATATGTTCAGTGTTTCAGTTTTAATAATTTCAGTAGGTGTTTACTGGTATCTCATTGTCTTAATTTGCATTTCTCCAGTGACATGATACTGACCATCCTTTCATGTACTTTTTGCCATTTGTATCTCTTCCTTGGTGAAGTTTCTGTTCAAACTATTGCTTTAATTAATTTATTGGTTAATTGGTTAATTCATATTGTTTTTGTATTAGGTTTTGAGAAGACTATATATTCAAGATGCAAGTCCTTCATCCAATATGTGATTAGCAATTATTTTCTGTGTGCAAATACTTTCTTCATCTGTGGTTATGGTCTCATTCTCTTTAGTGTCTTTAAAAAAGCAGATATTTTAATTTTGATGAAGCCTAATTGATTAACTTTTAAAAAAAATTATGGATTGTGCAGCTACTGTTGTATCTTAGAACTCTTTGCCTAATTCAAGGTCACACATATTATCTTCTATGTTTTCTTCTAAAAGTTTTTAATTTCATTCTTCTAAAAAAAGATTTTATTTATTTATTTGAGAGAGAGCACATGTGAGTACAAGCAGTGGAGGGGCAGAGAGAGAAGCAAACTCCCCACTGAGCAGGGAGACTTACGGGAGCCTGGATCCCAGGATCCTGGGAACATGACCTGAAGGCAGTCACTTAAGGGACTGAGCCCCCAGGCTCCCCTTTTCTAGAAGTCTTTAAATTTAGGTTATACATTTAAGTCTATAACACCTTTTGAGTTAATTTTTATATGTGGGTGAAGTATTGAGAAAAGTTTATTGTTTTGTCCCAAATACTACCCTGTCTTGATTACTGTGGCTTTATACAATTTTTGAACTCCCAAGTCTAAGTCCTCAAACTTTGTTTTTCATTCTCAAAGTTGTTTTAGCTATTTTCGTTCTTTTCATTTGCAACTGAACTCAGAATGGCATTAAAAATTTAATATCTGGTTGCTCTTTGCTAGTATATTAAAAATATAATTGATGTTATATATTTTCTTGTGTCCTTCAATCTTGAAAACTCACTAATTAGTTCTAGTAGTTTTCTTTTAGATTCCACAGGATTTTCTACATAGTCATTGTATCATTTGCAAATAAGGATAATTTACTTATTTCTTTTTAATATGTATGCTATTTATTTTTCTCACATTACCACACAGCCTATCACCTCTTTTTTTGTCCCCCCAGCCTAGAACTTCTAATGCAAATTTCAGTAGAACTAGTAAGGATAATCACGTGTGCCTGTTTCTGATCTGAAGAAGAAACATTTATTGCCTCTTCAGTTTTTAAAGATATTTTTATTTTAGTTTGACAGTACTTTACAGATATCATTTCACTGTCTTCTAACTTGCATTGTTTCTAATGAGAAACCTAAGCCATTGTTATCTTGGTTCCTCTGTATATGTTGTGTGTTTTTCTCTCTGACTGCTTCTAAGATTTTGTCTTTATCACTATTTTAAGCAATTTGATTTTGATGTGCCTCAATAGTAGATTTTTTTGTTTGTTTCTTGTGTTTGGGGTTAATAGAGATTCTTGGATCTATGGGCTTATAATTTTAACCAAATTTGGACATTTTTCAGTCATTGGTTCATTTATGGCTTCTGTCCCCACCCTTCTTCTTTGAGGACTCTACTGACAATTATATCATACACTTCATAGGCTGTCTCAGACTCACTGATACTATGTTCATTTATTTTTGGAATTTTTTCTTCTTTCTGATTAATTTTTCGTGGTTTCTATTGCTATGTCTTCAAGTTCACCATCCTTTTCTTATGTAACGTCCAATTATTTGTTTATCCCATCCTAGTGTATTTTTCACGTCAGATATAGTCATTTTCATCACTAGAAGTTTGATCTGCATCTTTTTTATATCTCCCATGCCACTACATTTTCTAGATGAGAAAACTGAAGTACATAGAAGATAAGGAATTTGCCCAAGATTTGATGCCAGAATACAAATCCAGGCAGCCCGACCCCAAAGACTTCATTTTTAATCAATATGTGTATTCTTATCTTAAATGGTATGTCACTATCCTATAATATTCTTTTCCAAAACCTTTAGAACAAGCTTGGCACTTAAAAGACATAAAAAGTGTTATTGTAATAAAGTATCATGTACAAAACTTTGTCAGGTTTCAAAACTCAATTTAGATGACAGTTCTTAAAAATCTCCCTGATTCTTCGTCACCAACACAGGCATTTCAAGCTTTTGTTCTCCTTTCTAGAATAGTATTATAGAATTTTGTTACTTGTGTGTTTCCTTGTATACTGAGTAGAGGGTAGGTTGGATGGTGGGCTAAATAAATATTTAGGGCACAGCCAGGCTATTTGATGGTCAGGTGAGGTGCTGACAGCTATCAAAGAAAAAGATCACCAGATACTAGCAGGAAGGACAGAGAACATGACTTCTTAACACAGGCAGTATACCATGGATAGGGACTGGGCAGTCTTCAAGGGCTACCTTGGCTCCATAAGGCTTCTAAAGTTATTTTATATGGTGACACAACTCCAGAGGGTGCCATTCATGTCAGTATCTGTGTGAATAGTAACCCTCAGCATAATTGTGGAGTTCGTAACCGGCACAATGGCCTACAGCTGCACTTTGAGGCTGCCAGGCATATTACAGAATAAGATGACTTATACTGGAACTGCACTGGACGTAGGGTGGCCTCTCAGTACAAATTCTTCTTCTTCTTCTTCTTTTTTTTTTTTTTTAAGATTTTATTTATTTATTTGACAGAGAGATCACAAGCAGGCAGAGAGGCAGGCAGAGAGAGAGGAGGAAGCAGGCTCCTGCTGAGCAGAGAGCCCGATGCGGGGCTCGATCCCAGGACCCTGAGATCATGACCTGAGCCGAAGGCAGCTGCTTAACCCACTGAGCCACCCAGGCACCCCTTCTTCTTCTTTTTTAAAAAATTTTATTTTATTTATAACAGAGAGAGATAGTGAGAAAGAGAGCACAAGCAGAGGGGAGCTGGAGAGGGAGAGGGAGAAGCAGGCTCCCCGCTGAGCAGAGAGCCCAACGTGGGGCTAGATCCCAGGACCCAGGGATCGTGACCTGAGCCAAAGGCAGATGCTTAAGTACTGAGCCACCCAGGTGGTACAGAGGCCACCCAGGTGGCCTCTAGTACAAATTCTTCTTGCAGCAGGATCCCTTGAGGCCTGGTTACACTATCTTAGTCTCTATCAATGCATCATCTCCTATAAGTACTTCCTCCCTTCCTGTTCTCCCCTTTCAATTCTGGGGCATTTTTATTCTGTCATGGGGGCAGGAAAATTAGGTCTAATTCATTTGGTTTCCTCTTTTCCCTGAATTCCCTCAGAAGTTAGGCTGTTGAAAATTAAAAATATTTATTTTTTCTACAGTAAATCAGTTTCCCTTGACACTTGCATGCTGCAAGATCAGATTATTGTACTAATGGAGGGGAGAGTCAGAAATACTAGAGAAGTGGGGGAAGTATTCGTTATTATTTCAGATACATTTGTCTCCCCAAACAGACCATGAACTCCTTAAAGAATTTACCCTCAAGGGTGAGGAGCATGTTTTTATAAACAAAGAGAGTGGATTTGAAGACCATACAAGTTTGCTCAAGCTATATTTTCAGTTCTTTCCATTTCTCATTAGTTGGTACTACTTCAGAGGTAATTCTGTTCTATTATTGCATTCTGCACAATTTTATCCCCTGAAGATGTGTTGTGTACTTGACTAATAATTTACTTCTGTGCTACAGAAGTGTTTTAGCTTGTAAGATTATTATTAGTTTCCCTAATTTTGGTAACTGTTATATTGATTTTTGTCCTTTCACCTTAATTATAGCTTATAACTATTTTTATTGTCTACATTCAATCATTCAAGCCTCTTAGAATCATATCTCTGAATTCTGAGCAGTGCATAACCTAACCCATTCTTTACTATTAAATATCAGGATCCTCACTTTTTTTGTGTGTTAAAATGATCTAGTCCATATTTTCATAGGTATGTAGGCAATTATATTTAAAACAGTAGGGGTGAAGATTTAAATAGTTGGTATTCATTTTATTTTGTATATTTTGAATTAAAGTTCATATCTAAAATGTAATTTAATGTTAATGATGTACAATTTAGAGTATGTAAAAATTATAATTAGTTGCCATCTCTTGCTGGTTACAGGCACAAAGCAACACTAAATAAAAAAAAGCTCTTTTGAACTTATTATTTTCAGGAGTAAGAGCTATGGGTTCCTGTTCTGTAGACTTACCTTCTGGTTTCAGTTGTAGAAGTTCATTTTGTTACTTTGAGAAAATATTTAATTCTTCCAGTTATCTGTTTTCTTTATGATGAAGGCATTGGATTGGATCAGTTGTAAGCTCACTACTTTTCATAAATATTAGGAAGAAGTATCCTTTGATGCAAATAAAACAAATTTTACTAATTATATATTTTATCAGGAAATGTAATAATTTATGACTATATATAAGATTCCTTTTATTATATCTCTATGAAGAGTTTCTTTTTTGAATTAAATTTCAGAAATACAATAAAATGCTATCATAAAGAAGTATTGAGACTGGATTAAAATTTATTTTTGAAATTGGTATTTTTGCCTCCTTAGTAGCCTTCTAGCCACTTAATTGAAAATGTGTTTTATCATATTAGGACTCTTCATACTTCTTCAAATTTTCCCATTGCAAATAGGGAAAAAGTCAACAATGTTTTTAATCTAAAAAATATTATTCCCCAGACCCCTTGTGTTGGAACATATGATTTTCATCAACCACTTTTCTCCTTTTTTGGCAATGCCCATAGAGTATTTTATGTTTTATATAAAAAACAACCTGTCACATATTGCAAGGAGCACTGGGTGTAGTGCATAAACAATGAATTTAGAACACTGAAAACAAAAACAAAAACAAAAACAAAAAACAGCCTGTCACTTACACATTGCCACCTGCTGTTTTTTTCTCTTATATTCCACACTAAGCAGATCATTTCTTTCATTGCTTATCTAGTAATTTCAATCAAAATATTCTTCCTAATAGCCAGACCCAAGCAGTAGAGCTACAAAACATTGAGTAATAAGTAATTTCTAAAGGCTGGAAAACAGTAAGCAGAATTTGGTCCTCTCCAAGCCCCATTCCTGAGCCACACCAAAGAGTCAGAAGGGCCAGAAGTGGTCTGTGGATTTCAGAATGTGCATCAACATACTCTATCATCTCTAGAATTCCTTCCAGCTTGAAAATATCTTATTTCATTATGCAATATCAAAGGCAGAGTTTTTATTGCTTTTATTTTTTGCCTTTTTTTTTTTTTTTTTAAGGTGTGGGTCTTTCATTTTCACCAGAATACTGTGAATAAACCCATGGGTGTCATTGTACACTGGAATTCACTCTTGTTGGTTACCATCTTGGTGGCCTCAAAAAATAGAAGGTGATTTTTGAGACAATTGGGAAGTAATATTTTGGGACTTCCAAGAAGTCCATTATTGGTTGACAGGCCTAATTAGCCCCAGAAATAGAATATCAAGCCAGATTCTCAATACTCCAATTGAATCTGGAAATCCAAGTTGACCTAGAAAGATACAGTTTTCTTAGAATTTGACCTATGTTTATATAGGGCTGCAAACTTCAATGGGCTCATACAGAAAATTTTTTTTTTTTATATATATATTTTTTTTATTTTATTTATTTGACAGACAGAGATCACAAGTAGACAGACAGACAGGCAGAAAGAGAGGGAAGCAGGCTCCCTGCCGAGCAAAGAGCCCGATGCGGAGCCCAGAACTCCGGGATCATGACCTGAGCCGAAGGCAGAGGCCTTAACCCACTGAGCCACCCAGGTGCCCCCAGAAAAAATTTTTAAAAATAGACATCTATAAAAATACCATAACTATAATAAAACTGCAAACAAAAATTTTCTAACGGTAACTTTTGGCCCAACTAATAATAGTATTTTCATGGCAATGGAGTGTCTTTACAGTTAGATTTAACAATATTTAGAGGTATTGGTCATTAACACTAAATTTTAATTATTATTAAGTGGCCAAGTGGTATAAGCTGAAAATTATTTATTGCTAGTAAGTTAAGTTGACATTTACAAAATGCATTGCCATCTCATCCTGCTTGAGGCTGATGTGGTAGAGATCTGCTGTATATTCTTCAAACATCATTGAATTTCTCTCTTAGACATGCAGATGGACTACACTTCCCAATCTTCCTTGCAGCTGGGAAGCATAGTCATGTGATTTGAGTTCTGACCAAAGGAATGTGCACAAAAATAAAATATGCCGTGTGCAGGCCTGACACATAAAGCTCTCTTTTCATCTTCCACACACTTTCTTTCCCCGTTTCCATGGCTCTTGAAGGAGGATTCAGGGGGAGAGCTCAAGACTGCAGGGAATGGTAGAGAACTTGGACTGAAAAAACAACAAAACAAAACTTGTCCTTGAGTGATTGCATAGAGTAGATCCATGGACCCACTTTGACATTCTGCTTAGAACCTGAAAGTGAATAAAAAGTTAAATTTTACAATGTTTAGCCAGAGATTTTGGAACTGTTATTTATAGTAGTTTGGTTACCTTCAGCAATATAGCTTATTAGTAGACTTACTAGTCTTCTTAAATATTATGCATACCCTTCAGAAATCAACTGTGGATTGAAGTATAGGCTCAACCCAAAATGGCAAATAAATTTCACCTCATTAGACAATTATAGCATTGATGTGGAAAGCTGAAAAGTTAACCTTTGCAGAATTTTGAGGCCGTGTGTAAATCTGGTGGGAAAAAGTCCAGATTCATGAGTGATTTTTATCTGGGGCAAAAAGAGAAGAGTATTTTAGATGCCACATATTTGAGAAGACAATTGAGTCTTTTGAAGGCATAGAGAATGGAAAACAGTGAGATAAGCCTAGTTACAGTCAAAGCTACTTCTCTTATAAAAATGACCTAATTTACAACTGTGACTATATAATTATAGCTCCAACTGTAAATCCCAGCATAGTCCCTGGATCTTAATTTAGTGAATTTTTGTAGACTGAATAAGTGAATAAACAAGTAGAAGCTAAAGGTATTTTCCTATCAAGAGAAAATTCTTTTAATATAAGTTGTAAAGGAGGATTACACATTCACACATGGGTGTCAAATTTCTAATTATCTTTCATGCTATGAAGTATTGGAATGTGAGCTCCATGAGGACAGAGACTTTGTTTTGGTTGGAGTTGTACACCTGATACTCTAGACGTGCTCAAATATTTGTTGAACCAATCAAATGCAGTTTATAATAACCTTTTCCTGGCTCCAATTTTTTTTTCTAGAGACAAAGACCTTCCTCTGTTGTGTGTACCATTGATAGTACTTGTGTACTTGACATTGGAGGTCTTGTAGGCAGGCTGTTTAATTAGCTGTTTATCCATATCAGAGAAAGGTATTATTCTTAATGCGGAATGGGCCTTGGAATAAAATTACAGAGGCTACCACTTGTTCTTCTTAATCTCTGGAGTAAATATTAAGTTCTGTAAACAGAAAAGTGAGGTATTTGAGTAACAACATTGTGCAAATGCAGTATTGGCTTTCCTGTAAACTTGTGCTTCTGAATTCAATAAGCAAAGAAATGTGTAAAAATGTACAAACGTACATATTGCCAGCAAAGCTTTGGTTGCCCCATCTGATTATCCTGTAGTTTCTAAAGCATTTGAAATGCACATCGGTCTTGACTTTTATTTCATACTGAAAGGTATAAAGAAGTCTTAGTGTTAAAAACACGTGTGGGCTAGCATCATGCCTTTGCAAGTCTACTTAGCTGCCCTATCCTTGGTTAGTGCTTTTAAGATTCTTAATAAATTTTGTACAAGAGGCCTCATATTGTTCAATTTAAATTGCACCCACAAATTAGGTACTGGCCCCAGTCAGGTGGCATCTTCTAAAACACACAATATCGTTAACAAGGCATTGCCTGGCAGGCAGAAAGTGCCCATTAACAAGAATTGTTTTTTGAGTAAATAAATGGGTGAATTAAAATGTTTCAGTAGCATGTCATGAAAACACAAATATGTATATCTAACACTTATGCAGAAGAGGTTCTTATTCAGACTCAAAAATGAAGGCGGAAAGAGTCAAGAGTAAGAACAGGACAATGGAGTTCTTTTCTTTCCAAATCCATGAGAGTAAAAAGCGGAACATAAGTTCACTGCCTATGAAGACAAATAAAATAAATCATTACTTGTAAGAGTAAATTATTATTTTTTAGCTTTTGGTATGGCTTACAGAGTATTTCCTACAGTGTCCTCAGAAACATTCAAGGGTTTATTAGAGAATTCATTGAAAACCATTTTTATTCTCTAATTCAAACAGAATCCCTTTAATTTCGGTGAATATTATTTCTCTAGTAATGTATTACGATACATTACAAATAGTGATACTGTTATTTGGGATTTTTTTTTTTTTGGTTATTTGGGATTTTTAATAGAACCTTTTCTCTGTGAACCTCAGTGTTTGAAAAACATCATCTTCCTAACCTGCCGAATATTTGGCCTCATTTTGGCAGGGAAGAAATCCAGGGAGGTTGACATTAGATCAATAACAAGAATGAAAAGAAACCTCAAGCTTTTCAATCCAAACTCGGAAATTTAGATTCACCATGTAGATGTGTTATTTGCAACACGGTATCATGCATGGTTCTATGCAAATTATAGTTCATACTGAATAGGTTAAAAGTCGGCAAAGTCATCATCAAACCCTTTTCGCCCAGGCATTGAATGTAAGCTCTGATCTAAATGTCATGGATTTGCTTAGTTTGGGATGTGGTCTATTTGGTGCTTACTGAGCCACATTGAGAGACTGATAGTTCTGCTGTTGCGGCTTGCCGCTGTGGTCCTGGTCATTGATTGAAGTGACTTAGGTAATGGGTTTGGCTCTGCTTCATATCTGTTGTTTTGTCTAGCATAGAAGCCCATTTCTGCAAAAGCAACGGTTGTGGGGTATGATTAAACACTAAGTTTAGGTTTTATATTTAACTTCTTGGTAATTTGACTAAGGCTAAGAAAGATGTTTCCAATTACTTTTGTTAGATGCTAGTTAATAAATTGTAGAGATGGTATATCTCTAGAGAGATATAATTTCTCCTGGAAGAAATAAAAGATCTCTTCAGTTTCTGACTGGATGGCTAACCTAATAGGAAGATCCCAGTCCTTTTTGGTGCTACTGACAGACATTCTGCTTTCAGAAAGTAGCACTTTCAAATTAAGTTGAAATATTGGCATGCTGGCTGACACTACTAATTTCATTTTTAATGGAAAAAAATTAGCTAAAATGGGATATTGATTTGATTTTGAAGCAGTATTTCCTTGCAAGAGGCCTCTCTCATTTATTACAAATTAGAAGTTATTTAGCTGTCTGCCATACCTATCAATTTCCTCTTTAATGTTTTTTAAAAAATTAATGAAATAAGAATACCATGTTTAAAGTTTGTGATACAATTTAATAGGGTCATTAAATATAGGTCTTTTATTTGGAGCTTTTAGTAAAACTTGAAAAACTCTGGCACTTATCTAAAAATTTTAGAATATGAAAAATTTTCACATGTTATTTTAAGATATGCATATGTAATTTTCCTTATTCCTCCTCTATTTATTTGTCATTTATCATTATACTCAATATTGCTTAAAAATGTGTAACATAGAAAGACATCTTTAACTTTATTCTTACTTGAATTTATGTTTAATGCTTTGTAGATATGTTAATTAATGATGTTTGTTTCCAAAACCTGATAGGAGTAATTTTTTCTAACCAATTCTATATCAGAAACAGAACAGAAAAAAAATAGGACTAAGAATCAGAAAAGACAGTAATACGGTGTTATATGAGATTTTGGAGAACTCCCACCTTGAACTGAACTGTCAGGCACTGATCATGTAATGATGCAGTGACATTCATTGTATGGGAATTCAGGATAATAATGAAATAGGCATTTATTCTTAAACAAAATAGACTGACACAACTTCTCCCTTTCCTACAGTATGTCTCCAAATGTAAATTAAGGGATAACAAATAATAAGTAAATCCTCTTATGAAATTCTTTTTTTAGGAATCCCATTGCCTTAACTTTTCTCTAATTTGTTTAGGGAGAGATTAGGTCCTTTGCAAGAACACTTCAAAAGTCACATAGAATGTTATCTTTCCATAGGTCAAGGTCTAGAGGCATTTTATCATGGTGGAGTATGTAATTCATTTTTTAGCAAGGCACAAAAATCATATTCCAGGGAAAATAACAAAAGATTCAACATGCTCTTTTGTTCCTAAGCAGGGACTCTTGATTAAAAATTCCCCAGAGATAGTTTAGCTATAGTCAGGAAATCTCCTTTCTATCATCTAGTCCTTAATCACCAAGCTAGAAACATCAGCTTCAGGGCACAGAACCATTTCCCTTAAGGAGGCAGAAAGTTCAAGAGGGTATGTATATGATAACTAAGTATTGTTCAAACTTTACCTTCCATAGGAAATTTAGCATATGTGAAACACTTGACCAGTTCTATCTCTTGGTTGTCTTGAAATTTCCATCTTATTATTATTTTACAATTCTGAGTAGGAAATCTTTCCTTCCCTATGATATGGAACTTGAGGATGGGAGTGGTGAGGAGAGTTGAGGAGCCAAGGACCACATGGCAGAGGCTGTGGAGAGGTGAAGATTGTTCCGACTATAGGACATAACCTACGTTACAGCACCCACCAATGCAGTATTTGGCAAAGAATAAGTCCTCAGTGAAAGGCAAGCTTGCAGTGGGACCTTTAGGGAGGCATTTGGTAAAGATTCCCCTTCTCCCCCACCAGGATTGTGAAACAGTTGAAATAAAAAAAAAGTAGAGCAAATAAAGGCATAGTATTTTAGGTTGAGTTGTCTTTAGGTTTACTAGCCAAATGAGCTCAATAATTTTGAAGTCCAGATGGGTTAGATTTCTTGGCTCAAGCAATGAAGGAAAGGACCAGGGCAGTCTGAGACTTGGAGGAGCAGAAATCATGTTCCCCACGTACAGCTACAATCTAGAGGAAGAACTATGATGCTCACTGTGCGCATTCCAATTTGTTCTCCCCAAATTGATTAATCAGGTTTCTACCTCCACAGGGCTGGATTGAGTAAAAGGTGGAGAAATTCTAGTCCTCTGCTGAGGACAAATCCTTCTTCAAAGAAAACTTGGAGGCATTCTTCCCCTCTAAAATTTCTTTATAAGGGGAGGTAGCAATCAGAACCTTCTATGACATCATAGGGTTTGGATCTTATAGGAAAGGTGATGGCTATTTATTAAATACTTTCTTTCCAAAGAATTTATTTATTTATTTGACAAACAGATCACAAGTAGGCAGAGAGGCAGGCAGAGAGAGAGGGGGAAGCAGGCTTCCCACTGAGCAGAGAGCTCGATGCAATCCTCGATCCCAGGACCCTGAAATCATGACCTGAGCCAAGGCAGAGGCTTTAACCCACTGAGCCACCCAGGCGCCCCTTATTAAAGAATTTTAATAATGGAGGTAAAAGAAACAGAATTGACAGAGGATAAAGGGGGATGGGGTTTAGGGAAGAGAACAGGGATGAAAAGCAGTAGAGTCATTTGGGAGGTTCCCCATCTTAACTAGAATTCCGAAGATCTCAACCACAAAACTTGCTAAAAGATTAAGTATGCCTGTTTGATGCGCCACAATAGTAACCATACATTAGTGGCACTCATCAAAAATCAACTCATATATTTCATTATGGTTTTCCACCCTATTCTGAAACTCTTTTGCTGTAGTATAGGTTAATGTCCAAGTGTGACTTTTTGTAGGATAGCTTCAATTCTCTGAATAGAAAGAGCTAAAGAAAGAAAAATGATCCAGTGTACCTCAAAGTACTGTATAAATAGGTGACTAAAAAAGGGTCAAAATAAAAAGCATTGATGTAGCAAATATTTTTATTTTATTTTATTTTTTATTTTTTAAAAAGATTTTATTTATTTATTTGAGGGAGACAGAGTGAGAGAGAGCATGAGAGGAAAGGTCAGAGGGAGAAGCAAACTCCTTATGGAGCTGAGAGCCTGATGTGGGACTCGATCCCAGGACTCCAGGATCATGACCTGAGCTGAAGACAGTCACCTAACCAACTGAGGCATCCAGGAACCCTTGCAAATATTTTTAATCCTTGCTTTGATGGATGTAAAGAGTTGACACCTGAAGTTCCTGTGCTGCCTTTCATCTGATGTGATTCTTAGAGTGAAGTTGTTGGTCTAGAGTCTTCAGTTTAGTTACTGCCTGTGATCATGACACCTGTCTGCAGAGATTGATGGGACCCTCATGCTGGACACATTAAATACATGCAAATTATTTATTTTTCCCAGAGAAAGCATTTCAAATTATTATTTGTTTGTTAATACATAATTGTTATTTTCATAAAAAATTCTCTTAGGACGCCTGGGTGGCTCAGTGGGTTAAAGCCTCTGCCTTCGGCTCAGGTCATGATCCCAGAGTCCTGGGATCGAGCTCCGCATCGGGCTCCCTGCTCAGCAGGGAGCCTGCTTCCCCCTCTCTCTCTGCCTGCCTCTCTCTCTGCTTGTGATCTCTCTCTGTCAAAATAAATTAAAAAAAAAAATCTTTGAAAAATTCTCTTTAAAAATTCAAGCTGTATAGAAAGGAATAAAGAAGAAAGTAAAGTAAAAAAAATGCTCAAATCAACCAAAAAATAACCAAAATTTAATAACATCATTTCAAACCTCTCTCTATCCACATAGACAGATATATTTTTAAAGGTAATTAAAAAATAGATTACACTATACATTCAATTTTTAAGCATTAAATTTAACTTTAATTTTATTTAACACAAGTACAATCCTCTGAAATAAAGAAGAATTGCTAAATTTTCTGAAGCAAAAGGCTGCAGATGAATGTTTCCCCAGGACAAGAGAGATTGATTGGATCTTTAAATATCTCCCTAAAACTAGAGAAAAATTAAAGTTAGAGTATTCATTTATTCCTTTGTTTGTTGATATTTAATTACATGTTTCCACTTTAGAGAGTACCATAAAGGTGAAGAAATTAATTGGCAAGTTCACATTTTCTTCTACTTCCTAGCTTAGGCTTATGCCTTGCCTTTCTTCCTGTATCCTTTATGATTTGTTTTTTAATCCTTATAAGTTTTAACTTTTCCTAAATATATCTTTTTTTATTTTATTTTATTTATTTATTTGTCAGAGAGAGTGAGCACAGGCAGACAGAGTGGCAGGCAGAGGCAGAGGGAGAAGCAGGCTACCCGCTTAGCAAGGAGCCCGATTTGGGACTCGATCCCAGGATGCTGGGATCATGACCTGAGCTGAAGGCAGCCGCTTAACCAACTGAGCCACCCAGGCATCCCACTTTTCCTAAATATATCTTGATTTTGCTCATTTTTACATCAGATTTTTATATCAAATTTCCCAGGGATCCTAATTTCAGTGACTGTCTACTTTTCTTTTTTGATATGTGGTGAGCCATTTCAATCTTCAGTTTCAATTTTTATTTTAATTTTTTCTTTCGTGATACTTTGGAATTTTTTTCTCTATTCCACATGTTTTGTTTTCTACATTCCACATGTTTTGTTTTCTACATTATGAATACTGATTATATACCAGATCACTTTATTTCTCTTATCAGTCATCTTTATAATTACTATTTTATTTTGTATGATATATTTTATGCTTAGTTTTGGGTCCTTAGTGCTTTTTTTCCTATTTTTGAGCACAATCAACTCAATTTTTCATCTTAAAATGGATATTTTTACTTTTAAATTATTTGAATCATTTAAAAATTATTGATTTGTCTAAATATGATTTGTCTAAACTCTCCATCTCTGTATGGATTTTTCATGTCTCTGTCTTAGTCAATTGGGAAACTTCTGTATAGAGGTCCTAGATGAATTCCTTTCTGCTTACTATCCACTTAAAAAAAAATTATGTACGGTTGACACACAATGTAACATTAGTTTTAGGTGAACAACTTAGTGATTTGACAAGTTTATACATTATGCAAAGCTTACCACCAGTGTACTACCATCTGTCACCATCCAATGCTATCTTAATATCATTGACTGTATTCCTTATGATCTGTTTTATTCCTGTGACTTATTCATTCTATAACTGGAGTTCTGTATATCCTACTCCCCTTCATCTCTTTTGCCTAACCCCTCACCATCCTCCTCTATTGCAACTATCAGTTTGATCTCTGTATTTATAATTCTGATTCCACCTTTTTTTTGTTTACTTATTTTTTTTTTTAAGATTCCATTTATCCATGCAATCATATGGTGTTTGTCTTTCTTAGACTTAATTCACTCAGCATCATATCCTTTAGGTCTATCTATGTTGTTTCAAATGGCATGGTCTCGTCCTTTTTTATGGTTATGTTTCATTGTGTATATATACCATATTTTCTTTATCCATTTGTCTATTGATGGACACTTAGATTGCTTCCATGTCTTGGCTATTGTAAATAATGCTGTGATAGACATAAGGGTGCATATAGCTTTTCGACTTAGTGTTTTCATTCTCCATGTGTACATAACCAATAGTGGAATTGTGGGATCATATGGTATTTCTATTTTTAATTTTTTGAGGAACCACCATACTGTTTTCCGTAATGGCTGTACTAATTTACATTCTCATCAACAGTACATAAGTGTTCCTTTTTCTCTACATCCTTGCTTACAACATTCTTGTTGTTTCTTGTCTTTTTATTTTTAGCCACTCAAAAGAGACATGAAGCAATATCTCATTGTGGTTTTGATTTGCATTTCTCTGATGATTAATCGAATATCTTTCTGATGTTAATTCAATTAATCTGATGATTAATTGAACATTAATTGAACTGTCTATTCAGAGCCTTTGCCCATTTTTTTAAAAAAATCAGATTGTTTATCTGGTCTTGAGTTGTATGAGTTTTTAAAATATATTTTAGATTTTAACCCTTATTAGATATATCATTCACTAGTATTTTCTCCCATTCAGTTGTCTTTTTGTTTTGTTGATGGTTTCCTTTGCTGTAAAAAGCTTTTTATTTTGATGTAGTTCCAAAGGTTTGTTTTTGCTTTTGTTTCCCTTGCCTTAGGGACATATACAGAAAAATGTTGCTGTGCCTTATGGCAGAAAAATTACTGCCTGTGTTCTCTTCTTTAGGATTTTTCTGATTTCAGATCTCACATCTACGTCTTTCATCCATTTTGAGTTTATGTTTGTGTATGGTGTAAGAAAGTAGTCCATTTTCATTGTTTTGTATGAACCTCTTCAGTATTCCCAGCACCATTTATTGAAAAGACTGTCTTTTCCCCATTGTATATTTTTGCCTCCTTTGTTGTAGATTGATTGACCATATAAATGTGGGTTTATTTCTGGGGTCTCTATCCTGTCCTATTCATTTCTGTGTCTACTTTTGTGTCAGTACCATACTTTTTGGTTACTATAGCTTTGCAGTGTATCTTGAAATCTGGGATTGTGATACCTTCAGTTGTTTTCCTCTTTTTCAGGATTGCTTTGGCTATTTACAATCTTCTTTGGTTCCAAACAAATTTTAGTATTATTTGTTCTAGTTTTGTGAAAAATGCTGTTGATATTTTGCTAAGAATTATATCGAATCTATAGATTGCTTTGAGAAATATGGACATTTTGATAATATTAATTCTTCCAATCCATGAACGTGGAATATTTTTCCATTTGTGTCACCTTCAATTTCTTTCATTACCACAATTTTATGTTTTCAGAGTACAGATCTTTCACTTCTTTGGTTAAATTTATTCCTAAGTATTTTATTCTTTTTGGTGCAATTGCAAATGGTGTTCTTTTTAAAATTTCTCTTTCTGCAACTTTGTTTTTAGTGTCTAGAAGCACTGCTGATTTCTGGGTATTAATTTTGTATCCTGTCACTTTCCCGAGTTTATTTATTACATCTAATAGTTTTTTGGTGGAATCTTTAGGATTTTGTATGTATAGTGTCATGTCATCTGTGAATAGTGACAGTTTAAATTCCTCTTTACCAATATGGGTGCTTCTTTATTTTTTTATTTTATTTATTATTTAAAAATTTTTTTTATTTTTTATTAACCTATAATGTATTATTAGCCCCAGGGGTACAGGTCTGTGAATCGCCAGGTTTATACACTTCATAGCACTCACCATAGCACATATCTTCCCCAATGTCCATAACCCAATCACCATCTCCCTAACCCCTCCCCCTGGCAACCCTCAGTTTGTTTTGTGAGATTAAGAGTCTCTTATGGTTTGTCTACCCCCCCCCATCAATATGGGTGCTTCTTATTCCTTTTCCTGTCTGATTGCTCTGTTTAGGACTTCTAGTACTATGTTGAATTAAAGTGGTGAGAGTGGACATCCTTGTCTTGGTCCTAACCTTAGAGGGAAGACTCTCAATTTTTCGCCACTGAGATAGTGTTAGCTATGGGATTTCATATAAGGCCTTTATTAAGTTGAGAGGTATGCTCCCTCTAATCCTTTTTTAAAAAAACATTTTTATTTATCCCAGAGAGACAGTGAGAGAGAGAGAGAGAGCGCACAAGTTGGGAGGAGGGGCAGAGGAAGCGGGAAAAGCAGACTCCCTGATGAGCAAGGAGCCCACGTGAGACTCAATGCCAGGACCCTGAGATCATGACTTGAGCTGAAGGCAGAAGCTTAACTGACTGACTCACCCAGGCATCCCCTTCTAACCCTGTTTTTTGAGGGTGTTTATCATGAATAGATGTTGAATCTTGTCAAATGCTTTTTTTTTTTTTTGCCTCTGTTGAGGTGATTGTATAATTTTTATTCTTCATTTTGCTGATGTTGTATATGACCTTGATTGATTTACAAATGTTTTTAAAAGATTGTATTTGTTTGTTTGTTTGTTTATTTAAGAGAGTGAGCAAAAGAGCCAGCACAAGTCGGGGGCAGGGCAGAGTGAGAGGGAAAAGCAGACTCCCTGCTGAACAGGGAGCCCAATGTAGGGTTCCATCCCAGGACCCTGGGATTACGACCTGAACCGAAAGTAGACACTTAACTGACTGAGCCACCCAGGTGCCCATGGTTTACTTTTTCAAATAATAAATTGAATTTAAACAAACCATAAAGAACAAAGTTATCTTCTAAGACTTCTTGTTTTAAAATAAATAAAGAATTTAGAGAAAAATTTCCACCTTTTTGGCATATTTTAGATCACTTTAACTTACCTTTTGCTTGAGCTGTCTCTAGTTCATTCATCTTCTAAACTTTTATCGATCACTTTTGGAATCAGACTGGAACTGAAGGCAGTCACTTAACCAACAGAGCCACGCAGGCATCCCTGATACACAAATATTGAGCTATCCTTGCATCCCAGGAATAAATCCCACATGATCATCTTGAATGATCTTTTTAATTTATTATTATATACAGTTTGCTAATATTTTGTTGAGTATTTTTGCATCTATGTTCATCAGGGATATTGGCCTATAGATTCTTTCTTGTGATGCCTTTTTTTCATTTTGGTATTGGGGTAATGCAGGCCTCACAAAGGAAGCTTTCCTTCCTCTTTTATTTTTTGGAATAGTTTGATGGAATAAGTATTAACTCTTCTTTAAATGTCTGGTAGAATTCACTTGTGAATCCATCTTTTCCTGGACTTTTACTTTTTGGTAATTTTTGATTACTTATTTAGTTTCATTTATTATAATTGTGCTATTCAGATTTTCTATTTCTTTCTGGTTTAGTTTTGGGATATTGCATGTTTTAGGAATTTACCATTTTTTTCTAGGTTGTCCTGTTTGTTGGCATATAATTTTTCATACTATCCTCTTATAATTCTTATTTCTTTGATATCAGTTACTTCTAGTCTTTTATTTATGATTTTATTTATTTGAGTCCTTTCTCTATTTTTCTTGATGAGTCTAGTGAGGGTATGTCAGTTTTGCTTTGTTTTATTTTCTTTTTTTTTAAATATTTTATTTATTTATTTGAAAGAGAGAGATCACAAGCAGGCAGAGAGGCAGGCAGAGAGAGAGGAAGGGAAGCAGTCTCCCCACTGAGCAGAGAGCTCAACGTGGGGCTTGATCCCAGACCCCAAGACCACAACCCGAGCCAAAGGCAGAGGCCCAACCCACCAAGCCACTCAGTTGCCCCTGTTTTATTTATCTTTTCAAAGTTTTATTTATCTTTTCAAAGACCAGTTCCTGGTTCCATTGATTCTTTCTTTCTCTCTTTCCTTCTTCTCTGGTCTTTATTGCTTCCTTTCTTTTACTCACCTTGGGCTTTGTTTGGTCTTCTTTTTCTCATTTCTTTAGGTCAAAGATTGGATTAATTATTTGAGGTTTTTTTTTTCCCTATTTCTTGAGGTAGGTGTGTATTACTATACATTTCTCTCTTAGAGCTGCTTTCATTGTGTCCCAGAGATTATGGACAGTTGTATTATTATTTTCATTCATCTCATGTATTTTTTGATTTCTTTGTTGATTGCTTCATTGACTCATTGGTTATTTAGTATCATGTTGTTTAGTCCCCATATGTTTGTGTGTTTTTTCTTTCTTGTGATTTATTTCTAGTTTCATGCTGTTGTGGTCAGAAAAAATGCAAATTCAATCTTGTTAAATTTACCAAGGCTTGTTTTATAGTCTAATATGTAATCTATTCTGAAAAATGTTCCATGTGCATTCTGTTGCTGGATGGAATGTTCTGTATATATTTCTTATGTCCATCTGAACCAGTGTGTCATTCAAAGACATTTCCATGTTGATTTTCTGTCTGGATGATATATCCACTGATGTAAATGGAGTGTTAAAGTCCCCTAGTATTCTTGTGTTACCATCAATTTCTCTATGTCTGTTAATATTTGCTTTATGTATTTAGGTTCTCCAGTGTTGGATGTGTAGGTATTTACAATTGTTAACATCTTCTTGTTGGATTGATCCCTGTATCATTATGTAATGCCCTTCTTTGTCACTTGTTACAGTCTATATTGTCTGATACAGGTTTTGCTACACTGACTTTTTTCCTTTTTTTCACTTCCATTTGTATGGTGAATATTTTTCTATCCCTTCACTTTCAGTCTGTATGCATCTTTAGGTCTGAGATGAGTCTCTTGTAGGCAGCATATAGATAGGTACTGGTTTTTTATCCATTCTGCTACTCTATGTCTTTTGATTGGCATATTTAGGCCATTTACATTTAAAATTATTGATACATGTGTATGTGTGTGTGTGTGTGTGTGTGTGTGTGTGTGTGTGTGTGTGTATGGTAGTTTTTCTTTGCTCTTCTCTTGTTCTCTTACTTTGTGATTGATGAGTAGCTATAGTGGGTTTTTTTTGTTTGTTTTGTTTTGTTTTATCTTTTGTGTATTTAACATAGGTGTGGATTTGTGGTTACCATGAAGTTCACATATAACACTGTAAGTGAATAACAGTCCATATTAATTTGATGGTCATTTGTTCAAACACATTCTAAAAAAACAGAAAAAGAAAAAATTCTCCTTCTTTTTTACCTTCTCGTCCTTTATTCCTCCCTTCTCTACATTTTATGTATATGTTTTTATATTTTACAGCTTTTTATTAATATTTTTCATGTCAATTATGACTGTTTTTTTTTTCCACTTAAAGAAGTCCCTTTAAGATTTCTTGTAAGACTGGTTTAGTGATGATAAACTCCTTATCTTTTGTTAGTCTGGGCCACTCTTTATCTCTCTTTCAAATCTTCTACTTTACCCTTGATGGGTAAAGTAATCTTTGGTTGAAACTCTTTCAAGATTTTGAATATATCATGCCACTCTCTTTTGGCTTGCAAAGTTTCTGCCAAAAAATCGGCTGTTAGTCTTATAGGTTTTTTTCCCTTGTAAGTAACTTTTTGTTTCTCTCCTGCTGCTTTTAAGACTCTCTGTCTTTACCCTTTGACATTTTAATTATTATATGCCATGGTGTGGACCTCTTTAGGTTCTTGTTTGGAACTGTCTGAGCTTCTTGGACTTGGATGTCCATTTCCTTCCCTCAGTTAGGTAAGTTTTCAGTTATTATCTCTTCAAATAAATTTTCTATACCTTTCTCTCTCTCTTCTTCTGAGAGCCCTGCAATGCTAATGTTTTTTCACTTGATATTGTCCAAGAGATCTCTTAATCTATCCTTATTTTTAAAAATTCTTTTGTCTTTTTGCTGTTAAGCTTGTGTGCTTTCCATGACCTTGTCTTCTAGATCATCAATATGTTCTTCTACAGCCTTTAATTCACTGTTGGTTCTGTCTAGGCTGTTTTCTATTTTAGTTATTGTATTCTTCAGCTCCAATTGGTTCTTCTTAATATTTTGTATCTTTTTATTGAAGGTCTCACTGAGTTCTTCCATTCTTTTGTTCAGCCCAGTGAGTATCTTTATGATCATCACTTTAAATTCTTTATCTGGCATATTGTTTATTTCTGTTTCATTTAATTCTTTTACTGAAGTTTTTTTCTTTTGGAGCATATTCTTCTATCTCCTCATTTTACTTGACTTTCTATGTTTGTTTCTATGGATGAGGTGAAATAGCTACTTCTAAAGATGAAGGAGTAGTCTTGTGTATGGTGATCCCCATGTAGGCTGTGTGTGCTTGGTGACTTTTGCTGGCTGGCTGGAGCTGTGGCTGTATATGCTAGGTACTCTCTTAAACTATGGTTTTTAAAGAAAGAATAACAAAAAGCAAATAATTTTAAAAAGGGGGAAAAATAAAAATGAAAGAAATAATAAAAGAAAAAAAAGAATTAAAAAATGAGAACAAGAAAGAAAATATCAAAACCAAAAAGAAAAAAAATAAGGCAAAAGAAGGCAAGACACATTTTAAAAAATAAAATAAATTAAAATAAGTGAATAAAATAAAAAACAACAAAAACAAGCAAAGAAGACCCCCAGAAATCCATGGCTTATTTCCTGTGGCCCAGCACCATGGGGTGGCTAGTGTGGACTTGTGGACCCTGGGCTTGCTGAGGTTGCAAGCCCACTGTGAGCTGGACCCTGCTTTGCTCTGGATTTTTTTTTTTTAAGATTTTATTTATTTATTTAACAGACAGAGATCACAAGTAGGCAGAGAGGTAGGCAGAGAGAGAGGAAGGGAAGCAGGCTCCCTGCTGAGCAGTGAGCCCAATGCAGGGCTCCATCCCAGGACCCTGGGATCATGACCTGAGCTGAAGACAGAGGCTTTAACCCCCTGAGCCACCCAGGTGCCCCTGTGCTCTGGGCTTTTGATGAGGATGGGTAAAGAGCATTCCTGAAGCTCCTCGTCCCTTTTAAACTATGGTTTTCTTTTCTGTGCCCCAGCATACCTGGGGCTGGCTTGGGCTTCAGGACCCTGGATTCGCTAAAGTCAGGAGCTCCCTGAGATGACTGGACCTACTTGTCTTGGTGTCTGGATCCTGCTCTGGTCAAGGCATGGTATCATAAACCATGTTGTTTTCCAGTTCCTCTGACTTGGAGAGCTTTCCCACAGCTCCTCTGCTGCTTCTCAGAGTTCTAGTGTTTTCTCTTTCTCTTTGACTAGTCACTCTTTTAAACCATAGCCTTTGTTCTGTGCCCATGGACAGAAGGCTCTGTTCCTGATTGGTCATTACTGTGTCTCCCCACTGCTGTTTGCACTGTTGGGGGTGGAATTTCCTTTGTTGCTGTGTTTCCATCTCTCTTAATGTTTCTTGACATCCTCTCCATCTTTGGTTGTTCAGTAGCTGTTCAGTCAGTCCTCAGTTCTTCAGGAGAAATTATTCTATTACTGGTGTAATTTGAGGAAGAGGTGTGTTCAGAGTCATTCTATGTCACCACCTTGAACCAGGTCCACTCTACTCACATTTAATAAGACTAGTTGTGTGCTGAAAAAAATAATGAAGGAATATGGGGAAGAAGGGGATGCTGGAGAGATACATGCATTTAGAAGTGAGGCTTGTACTGTTCTTTGCCCAAAAGAGGAATTTGGGTGTCTTTCCTACTGTGTGAGTGTGACTCATGGTTCACATATTTTTTTCTCTCTCATGGGTACTACCTAGTGTGAAGTGTTGTCTACAACAGTTTTTAAAATGAACATTTTTTGGAATTGGAGAAACCACAGAAGATAAGCTTTCTTATAAAATTATTCTTAACTTAATTTCAAACACACACATACAATCATACAACAATTGCATTATGGTTTGTGAGAGGGTTCGAGAGAAGAAATCGTGCCAGTTGGGGGAGACCTCATCGTATTTTGTAATTGTTGTATTATTTGTAAATGTGTATTTACCCAAATTGCTGCAAGGAAGTCTTTTTTTTTTTTTTTTTTCCCCTCCCCCTCAGTTTAGCAAACCAATAAACAGACACCTTTCATGCTCACTGAAGAGAAACTGTGATTTGGATGCCTATTTGTCCTTCCCAGGGCTTGATTTCTAGCCTTGTGTAATGTGTAGTTAATGAAGTCGCACATCTGAGACCAGCAGTGCCTAGCAACCACTTTGCCCTTAATTCCCAGAGAGACTAACATTCCCAGAGCTGACAAGACAAACTAATAATGGTCTGCTTTAGATTCACTTTTACCAAGTTTATCAGGAACTTGATTGACATCTTGAAGGAGGCGAGAGGAAGCCACAGATCCCAAGAGGTAAAGACTGGGATTGCCTTTCACTGCTCTGGGGGAAAATTTCTCTTCTAACTGGTCAAGTTACCAGAGTTGTCATGACTATCAAAACTCCCTTTAGAAGAAAGGAGTTTGGGGAGGTCACATCCTTCAGTTTGACTTTCTTTTCACCCATTTCTATAAATACCAATTAAGTTTTGTGAAAATGTCACCAGAGAAGCAATATGCTGTAAGATAAAAAGTTAGAGAGTGACTTCTTCAGGAAATGGTTATTGACAGTGTCATGAAGAAGAGAAATTTATTTTTGTTTCCTGCTAATAAAAACAACATATGCCATTTGTGGGAAATTTTGCCGATACTCGAATATGTAAAGAAGAAAATAACATTCATGGATTATCTCATTCTTTAGAAATACATACTTTAATATTTTGGTATGTTTCTGCTTAGCCTTTTTCTATGTGCATATAGCTTATACATTGAAATTATACTATGTACAGTTCTGGAATCTGCTAGCTCTTTCATCAGACATTATATCATAAAAATCTTCCCACATTATATTTTTTAAGAAACATAACTTTAATCACTGAGTTATACTCTGAATAAATGTATATATCACAGCTTATTTGATTCCCCTATTGTTGGATATCTATGTTGAGACTGTTTTTTTTTTTTTTTTTGAATTATGAATAACACTGCAATAAAAAACTGGAGAGGCATAAATATTTGACTGAACTTTGTGTTTTGTCTTGAAGGCCAGTTTCAGACTTGCTGGCTCAAGGAGTATGAATATTGTAAGCCATTCTAGCAAATATTTATTATTTGGGCTTGACACACATTTATTCCAACTTTCCACCCTGTCTTAATGATTTAGCATTTGTTACTGGAAGGATTTGTGTGTCCCTAAAATGTCCTTAGACTTCCATATATTAGGCATTTCATTGGTACTATTTAGAGATGTGTGTGTGCAAGTGTGGTAGTATGTATCTGTGCATGTAATGACTTAACCAGTGTTTGTCAAACTGTTTTTCATGAAGTGTTATTTCTGTGAGGTATTAAAGCATGTGCTGAGGGGCAAAAATGGTGTATGTTCCTTAAATGCTGGTCTAGCTGCTATTTACATTTGCTTTGCTTCCCTACTCACCCTTGGATAACCCAGACCCAGATGAACACCAGTGAATTGTGTGGAAGTGAGCAGCCCATTTCTATGCTTTCATACCTGCAAACAGATTTACCAAGGGGCTGGAGACCTGAAATATTCATCTTTCAAAGAGGGAATCTTTCTCAGAGTCTAAGGAAAGTCAGGTGCCAAACAAAATTTTTGATGCTTTCTGATTCATCTTGTGTGGAAAGAGATACGGAATGAAAATAAATATATTTGAAGGCTACTGTAAGTCCCTCAGGCCACAGAGGGGAATGTGGCCTGCTGAGAGGAGCTGAATCAGATTCCAGGGGCCTGGGGCCTCCACTGAGCTAGTGTGTCAGTGTGTCTTCTTCATATTCCTTTTCACGTATTTACTAGGAAAAACCCTTGGTTCCACCTAAGGTAAACCAGATACAAATCAGTGCTTTTGTAATTATGTTTTCCACATAATAGAAGGGATTTGCATCCTGAACAGACAGGAGAGAAGATCAAGGATGCTTTCTGTTATTTAGAGAAGTTTTTTGTCACTTGGAAATATTTTTATTTCTTTCTGGTTCTCCAGAATGGTGCAGTTGTGTATGTTTTGTTGTAAGCATATCTGTGTTTTTATTATATGTCAGTGGTTAGAGAAGGTGGCTTTTGGCAGCTATGATATTCTTGTTTCTTTCCTAAGGGGACTGGTTTGAGGCATTGTTCTTGGTTATTTACAGAAGTCTTACATTGGTAGTGGCTGCTAAGGAATGAAGGACATCATTATTTAGAAAACTTAGTGAATACTTGCGACATGTATTGTTTTATACTTCCTTGAAGGAAAAGATAAGTATTTACTAAATAACTTAATAGAATACCCTTATAAAAATGCCATAAAATCAATCAGACCTTTGTTTCAACTCTCCTTACTTATTTATAATACATTTGCATTAGCTATAGAAACTGAACAAAAAAAATTTTTTTTTGCTGTGCCAAATTAGTTTCTAGGAAGTTTAGGCATTAGGAAATCACAAAAAGTTTAGTAGATATGCCATAAAACGGAAAACTGTAGCAAAGGTAATGGAAAGTTTTCAGAGAAAACTTGTAGGAAAGGAAATTATGCTCAATATTTTATAAGCTTTTTATCTTCACAGGGGGTGAGATTTGTTTCCTTTAATTCCCACTCTTGGATCTCAGTTCTACTCTCTCAAGTTACATGGAATATGTCCGATTCATCCCCCATCAGTAGCCCTCCATCTTCTTGAGAGCTGCCATCATTTTTTTAAAGGAGTATGTCATGTTGTCATGTTTGAGTGAACAGGTATGCAGGTACGCACACGTGTGCCCATGCACTTCTAATACCATGTTCACATAAACTTAAAATTCGTCATGTATATTCATATTTATAAGTTTTGTTAGCACTGCGTGCTATTAGACAAATGGTATCATTTTAGTTAATTACTCTGAGAAATAATTTTTATGCCTTGGTCAACTCTTCCCTTTTCCCTTTTGTCTCTTCTCAGTAATTAGGAGGACACAGGTGTATTCCACATGTGTTTCCACCTATTGCTTTGAGACAAGGTGTAGTTAAAGGAGTCGGGAATAGAAATTCTCCTAATTCTCTGATGGCCTCCAGAAACCAAACTGTTAACTCTCCTGTCCTGTCCTGAGACACTTTTTGACTCATCAAGTCTTCTTTCTGGAATCTGAAGACTAGTATGACCCAACACCATTATTGTCTCACTGATTTTACTTATTTTTAGAAATGTCTGAATATGCAGCTTAGAGATAAATTGCAAGGCATTCTTCTTCACAAATTCTCCTACAGATGTGGGCAGTTCAGTTCCCACAGACTCAGGCAATATCTACTGATTATTTTTGGGAAGCCCAGACCCATCAAACATCAACTCCCTTCTCATTCACACACTGCTCCCATTTTGTTGTACTAAACCCATTTAAAAGTTTCGCCTCTGCATTTTATAAGGCTACAACTGGCTTTGATTTTTAGGACAGGTAGTTTTTGAAGGAAGTTTCAGTTTCTAACAACTCCTTGAAGTTAAATCATACATGTAAAGTGCAGGGATTGTTCTTGAATAATTTATGTGATAATATTCAAAAAGAAGAAGGTCATTTGCATCAGAAGTAGAGGGTAGTGATCGCTCAAAACCTCTGTGAATTTAAAAATTATGAAGAAATGACCGAGAGAAGATGTCTACATTCTAAGAAGTGTAACTTAGAGAATCAGTTGTGTTTGGGCCAATTTTATGTGATTGCAATTACTACTGTATTCTTATAAGTTACTCTAATGTACAAAAAATTGTGAGGGCTGGATGTACCCTGACTTAAAAGAAAAAGGACCTTTATGTAAGGATGTAGCAGCCATGTAACATCAATTTTGACTTCTTACCAAGTCCTGGATATATAGTCATTAGTGGTAAACTAATTCTCTTTACTCATGGGAACTGTGAAGGGAGTCCTCAAGATATCTTGGCTTTGCTCCTAGACGTCTGGGAACAATGGCACAGGTGCAGAGTTGAAAAAAAGTTCACATCATAGACCGTATAGCCAGACTGCTTGAATACAAACTCTGGTTCCATCACTTGTTAGTTGCAAGTTTTTGTGCAACTAACTTAGATTTGCATTCATCTATAAACTAGCACTGATAATAGTCTCTACTTCACAGGATTTTTCATGAGGAGTAGAAGAGCTATTATTTGTAAATTTCTTAGCATATTGCCTATAGTTAGCGCTACATAGCTATTTATAAAATAAAAAAATAAAATGAGAGAACCATGAGAATCTTCTCTGTTCGAATAAGGCTTGGGTGTGATGACCTGCAACTTCCCCAAGCTATCATAAAGACTTCTTTTTTTTTTTTTTTTTTTTTTTTTTTTTTTTTTTTTTAGTTTTGGAATTAAGTTGCCAAGTGTGATTTTGTGTTGTAACTTATTAGCCCTCTCCTATCTGGTTGTATCTCCTGGATAAAGTTCTCTATGCCATCATTAAATCTAAGAAGAAACTGACATAAAAGGGGCTCAATAGATGGTGCTCAAGCTTTCCATTCTCAGTCATGGAGAGCTAAGGTTTGACTTACAGGCACCAGAATGTGTCTTTGACAGTGTAATAATAATTTAATGTTTATTAAACATCTTGGGGGCAAAAGATTTTACAGTGCCAATATCCAGTCTGATTATTTTTTAACTGATTATTTGACTTAAGTAACTAAATTGGCTTTGTTTATTTGGGTAATATGTACAGAACTAATCTCAGAGAATGAGATAATCAGTCCAATAACAGTGTTGGAAATATATTTAAGAAATTTTGAAATTAAATCCCGTCCTGATTTTCTGAAGTAGTGGTTTCTACTTTTGGGTTTTATAATTTATAATTATTCAGATCTACAATAAAAGTACAAATATAACCTTTTAGGAAGATATGGACCAGATCTGTGGGGAAATGTATACTGAGGCATTAGGAAAAACCTGTAAGAGATCTTGAGTACTTAGCTTTTTCTACATAATACATTGTCCTTAATTTATATTGACCTTCTCTCAAAGGTCCATGCACTTTGAAGAGCTTTTCATAGTGGTTATGATATAAGCTTCTTGATCACTATTTTGCAAGTAAGGAAGTTTTTCTACTTCAGAAGTTCTGAGGAATCAAGTGTCTTGTATCAGCCCTGAAAAACACCACATTTCAGGAGAAATGAGTGAGGTCAGGGAGAAAAGAAAAAAAAAAAAAAGAAAAGAAACACAACACAATACCTTCACTGCCACCAAAAACAAGCAAACATAAATGAGTTGAAGACCCATGAAATTCAATGTATTAGACTTTATTGTGTTCCTGCTATTCACAACAACCATATAAGGAATGGAATATGTAATAATTAATAAACAAACTAACAAAAATTAATAGACTATAGTTTTGACCCTGGAAAAAATGTCTTGTAATATAGTCCAGGAGACTGGCATACAAAATTAACAGTGTCTTGTGATATATTCTGTAAGAGAGCTGACCAGGGACCAGGAGAAACAGAAAGCCAAACTAGCTTTCCAGGAGAGAGAGTATTGAGCCGGACCTTATAGGATGGTATATGTCAAAGATTGGTAAGGAAAGAGTAGAGTATGTACAAAGGATAGGGGTGGAATGAACTCTGAATATTTGTGAAATGGGGAGCTCAGTTGTTTAAGCATCCATTCCTCTCTCTAAAACAAAAGGTATACTAAGTTAGTTCAGATACATTTAAAAGAAAATGTCTATGTTCTAGCTTTAAAATATTTGCTTTCTTTTTATAGATGAGGAAAGTTCTGTTAAATCTACCTTTGCAAAATCAATTAGAACTCTAAAAAAGAAAGATGTTAATTCATCTTCTTCCTAGGGACTTTTCTACTAAAACACTTCTGCTTGCCTCATTTGGTTCTAACAATCTATGGTCAAGAAGAATCCTATGAACTCCTTTCCTAGGATGAAGTTGTTAGTTTGATTTATTTCAAGAGTAAGTAGGTAGGGAGTTAGACTTAGGTTTTCATCCTGTCTTCATTTTTCTGAGTTTACTTATGGCCAATTACTGTCCTTTATTTTAGCCTGTGTAGCTCTTCCCCCATAGCTATGCTGTGGAGCTTATAACTATATTTCGGTCTTTTTCTGACCTATGTCTCTCATTTGATGTTACTTATTCTAAGGCAATTTCAAAGAACTCTAGAAGCTGGTGATCCTATGGGAAGATGTCACCTGAATACTTAGAGTTCACAGAGCAAAGATTTGAAAAAAAAATAGCAGTGATGGGCTGCCTGGGTGGCTCAGTGGGTTAAGCCTCTGCCCTTGGCTCGGGTCATGATCTCAGGGTCCTGGGATCGAGTCCCACATCGGGCTCTTTGCTAGGCAGGGAGCCTGCTTCTTCCTCCTCTCTCTCTCTCTCTCTCTCTACTTGTGATCTCTCTCTGTCAAATAAATAAAATCTTTAAAAAAAAAAATAGCAGTGCCATGAGATGACTTCTGTTATAGACTATGAGGGTATTGTATTCAAGTTTGAGCAAATATCTCATGGTTTGAATACTGAATATGCAAAAAATGCATAAAAAATGCAGAAAAACCCATACTGAATTATTTTTTCACTCCAAATTTTTTTCTCACTCTAAATTTTTAATCAACTTTTTCAAGATGCAATTCACATACACAATAAAATCCACTACTTTTAAGTTCCTGTTGGGGAGTTGAAAAATACATACACTTGTGTAATGACCACCACCAAATCAATCTGGAGGACATTTTTATCACCCCAAAGCATCCTCTCATGAACCTTTTTAAAAAAAATTATTTAAATTCTAGTTAGTTAAATAAAGAGTAATATTGGTTTCAGGAGTAGAATTTAGTGGTTCATCACTTACATATAACACTAATGCTCATCATAACATGTCTCATGTAATTTTCCTTCAAACTCCTACCTTCAGCTTTAGACAACCACTGATAAGCAGTCACTATAGACTGGATTTGCCTTTTCTAGAATTAACTTTAAATGGAAACATAGCATTCATACTCTTGTGTCTAGCTTCTTTTACTAAGCATGCTTTTGAGATTTACCTGTGTGTGAATCAATAGCTTGTTCCTATTTATTGTTGGGTAGTATTCAGTTTTATGGCTATACCAATATATGTTTACCCATTCACTTATTGATGGATATTTGGATTATTTCAAGTTTACTGTTAAAAATAAACCTGCTTTGACTATGCATGTATAATTCTTTGTGTGGACATAAGATTTCATTTTTCCTTGGTGATTAGGTAGGAGTGGAATTGTTATATCCTCTAGTAAGTGTATGTTTAATTTTGTGAGAAACTGCCAAATTGTTTTCTAAAGTAATTGTACCATTTTATACATTGAGTAGTATGTGAGCATTCCACTTGCTCCACATCTTTCACAATATTTGCAATTGTCAATAATTTTAATTTTAGTCACTCTGATATGTAGTGATTCTGTATTGCATTTTAATTGGCATTTCATAATATTGTGCATATTTTCAGATACTTATTGGTCATTTACATTTGTCTGGTTTTCAATTAAGTTGTCTATATATATAGACATATATATATGAATATAAATATCTTGTTTATATACTTAATTACATCAACTGATTTTTTTTTAAGATTTTCTTTATTTGAGAGAGAGAGAGGGGACTCATGCACAAGTTGGGGAGAGGGGCAGAGGGAGAAGGAGAAGCAGATTCCCTGGTGAGCAGGAGCCAGATGGAGGGCTCAATCCCAGGATCTTGAGATCATGACTTGAGCTGAGGATAGATGCTTAACCAACTGAGCTACTCAGGCACCCCTGATTTTCTAATGTTAATCCAAACTTACATTCCTCGGATTAACCTTATTTAGTCATGATTTTATCCTTTTAAAAAATTATTATTATGATTTATTTGCATATATTTTTAAAAGATTTTTATCTATGTTCATGAGAAGTAATAATCTGAAGTTTCCTTATAATATGTCTTTTTCTGATTTTGTTATTGTGGTAATACTGGCTTTTGAGTTTAGAATAGCTTTTAATCTATGCTTAATTTAGACCTACTACTAAAGGATTTCCCTTCTGGATTTTCTATTTAATCCCCAGGTATTCAAGAAGGGCACCTCTCTTTGGCTAGCCAAAACTCAAATGTCTCCTAGTCCCATATGTGCTCTTCTTCAGATCTCAGATGCCAGATTATTTGTCCTGACTTGTGGAATTCTACTTTTGCATCATGGCTTTGTACTCATCAAGGGTGGAAGAGGCCCTTATGTGTTTTTTTGGAGCTCTAGCATTGTGGCACTTTCCTCTCTTGACTTCTGTTCTTCAAATTCCAGATTTCCATCTTCACTGCACACAGATCTCTGTCTTCCTGACTCCATTAGGTATCTCTCCTTTGCTTAGGATCCTCCTCCCTGTACCATGGCTTGGATGGTGCCTTGAGGTACAAAGTTTTAAGATTGTAGGGACCATCCCATTTGTTTTCCGTTTTTCAATGATCAGCATTTTATATGCTGCCTGTTGTATAATTCCTGAACACAGTTTTTTTAGTCTATTTTGTCCAGTTTTCTAGTTGTTTACTGTGAGGGGATAAGTCTTTTTCCCTTTACTCTATCATGGTCAGAGGCAGAATTCAGTGTCCTACTTTTTGTTATTGTTTAAAACCAATTGAGTTAAGTACAATGTCTGATCCTGCACTCTTTGGATAGAGTGAATGAAACACCACATGAATAAAAAAAGCACTGGGTATTTTTTCTAATTGAGGGGCAATATGTGCCTTCTTATTTGAAAGAGGCCACAAATAAGCATGCATTCATCAGTTGGACACTCACTGAATCCAAAACCAGTTTGGTCAAATGACAAGGCTTAGAAACACAACTGAGATCCCTTAGGAGCTGGCTATTTGTTTACTTAAAGAGTCAGATATTATTTACAAAATGATGAAAGAGTTTTTGGTTCATATATATGTTTTAATCTAGTTACAGTTATTCAAACACAATTTTTCCACCTTCTGAAACAGTACATGAACATCAACCAGGAAAACACCCGATGTATTTGGATTTATGCAGCTCAGTTTTATATAATTTCAACAATAAGCCTAAGTGAGCGAGGAGAATTGAGGCAGGTATGCCCCAAAAGAGAAATACTGCCGTATTATTTTATGGGCTTAGAATATCAAAAATTGATTTAATCAAGTATTTTAAAGATGACACTAAAGATCAATGTTATGAGGTCATATATTTTACAATCATGATTTTAAATTATGATGACAAATGGTATAACTTACCCATATGTCTTTTCCCTTCCATGACTAGCCTGAAGGTAGATTTTAGCCTGGAATCATAAACTGTTGAAGTAAATTTATCTTTTTAGGAGTCAGAGTATTGACTTTGGCTTCTGAGCAGCAGAATACACCAAGCACTAGTTATTTTGTGTATTACTGACATTGAGATATAATGAGAATATAGTTTGAAAAGTATTAATGGACTTTTCTCTTTTGTCTTTTTGAATATAAGACTTTGGCTCTAGTTTCCCAGGTGTGGACATCACCTGGGACTGTATTAGGAGATGATAACCCAGAATGCAAACAATAGACCTAGTTAATATTTACCTTCTGACATGCAAAATAAAGTTTTGTTACATGTTAGGCCTTTAAATCCTACCATAGCCTTGAAAAATTGTTTTCCAAATTCCTTTATTCCCTCCTTTAGCAAATTAAAACTAAGTTTGATGGACTCTGATCATAATTATTTCCAACAGTATAAAAAGGACACTCCCTCCTTCTATGAGAAGCCTTCTTTAATATGAGGAAGACATGACATAATGGAAATAGAAGAAAGCTCTTTCTCCACAAGGGTGGTCCAGGTATTTGCATGAGGAAGATTGGAAAGAAAAGAAGATACCAGAGCATTTAGTGGTGTGTCCTAGTTTCCTTTTGAGGCCTAGGTAGGGACCAGACTCCAGGGCTTGTGAAATTTAAGAGATTCAAGAAAGTCAGTATTTATTTGGGTCTCCAGGAGGATGCTACGCACATTAAAGTTGGGTTGTACCATCGTTAAAATGGATAACTTGAAATTTACAAATCCTGGGCTGAGAGTCAGGAGGTGTTGCAAGGGGCAAGATGATCCCAATAACATAGGTTGGAGTGGACAACTCAACCTTGGGTCAGGTAGAGGAAGAGCTATAGATACAGGAGTTGCGGTCTTCAAGAACTGAAGGCAGATTGAGTGGCTGAGGGTTAGATGGCTGATGTTCACTGTGAGTGCTTCTAGAGCCAAAGGACTGAATCATGAATCACCAACTGCAAACTGCAGCAGAAGAGGCCAGCAGCACTCAGAGTGGCAAGGTCAACCAAGGCCATATGCCTTTAGAACAGTGGACAACAGGGAGCATGTGTTTGAGGATTAACATGAAGTTATTTCTACCAAGGCCAAGGGGACTGCAATGCTCACAGAGGCATCTGTGTTGCACATTCTACCTTTCTCTACTCATGCAGATTCCTTAGAGAGGAAGATAGCTAGAAGAGGAGAATATTGGAAACACCGAGAATTTTTATTCAGAGAAAATAGATTCAGTGTGGATTTAATCCTAAATCTGTGGCTGAAATCTGGATTGGAGAGTTAATTAATTTTTTCCCCTGACTAACTAGGGGGCCAACCACAGGCAATATTTGTGGATGGAAGTGTGTTAGAATGAAATGAAAATTTTCATTTGCTCTGCATGTTTAACCTCAATTTTAAAAATTACTTTAATTAATGGTTTGTAATTTTGGGGTAAATTTTAGATTGTTTTCATTTATGTTTCACTGAAAACAGAAATCTAAGATATACAAATTTCTATTTGAAGTACTATGGCAGATTCAGCAAACATGCATAAACGCTATCATATTCTGCCTCTCCTCTACCCCTTGTTTCTCCCATTTTTCCATCATACCCACAGCACCATCACTAATCAGTCAAAAGATTGTTTTTTACTGAGACGGGAAAGAGGCTGTACAAATTTTTCAACATGGCACTCTAGGCAGCAACCATTAATTGCTCAAAGTTGGTGGAGGGAAGACATTTCTTATGCATTCCTCTACAGTAAGGAACTGAAAGATCTTGAATATATAGTCTCTGTCTGCATGTGAATAATTTAGTCCTGAAGATAAGGCATGTGTAGAAGTTGACGAGCACACTAGGTAGCATATAATACAGGATGTAAAAATAGAGCAGTAAATACTACAGGGTTTCCCACAAGGAAGAGGAAACAAGAGCCTGAGAGCATGGAAGAAAAATTTATCAGATATGTGGTTCTTTAGATGCACTGTGAAGCAATTTGGAGAGCCGGAGAGGGTAAAGGAGAAAATCCAGTAATAATGTGTGTGGTTCTCAAATTCCCAGGTACTCAAGAATAAGGCAAGTGTGCATTGTGAAAACCATGTGACAATTTGGGTTCAAAAACCCACTCTACCACTTACTGACCGTGTGAACTTGGACAAGTGACTTCAGCTGTTGAATCCATTGCCTCATCTGTGACAATGCAAGTGATACTAAGGATATCATAGTATTTTTGAGGATTAAATGAAATGTCTTGGAAGGCACTGAGGTCAGTGCCTAGTGCATAGCTCAACAATGTAATTGAACTCCCCTTCCTTTCTATTCATTATTGCCTTTCATCTCCTTTGACTCAACAAGTTTCTTTTACAGATTTTGTTCCACATAGAGTCTTCCCCTTTCATTATTACCTTGTACAACAACTCTTCTGATTCCTATTCTGTGAACAATTCAGAAAGGGTCATTTTAAAATAAACGCTTCTAAAAGGAACCACAAAACCAAGAGTACTTAATTTAACAGTCACAGATTTAAATAAATGTAGCACTCCACAGTTTACATTTTTTCGAGCTCTACCTTAAACCCTCAATATAATGTGCTTTCTCACATGTAGAATTGTGAAACTGATTGCATGTGCTAGGGACATTGTGTTAAGGACACTACAGTTTCTTATCATCTGCAAATATGATTACTATATTTTGTTGGCTCTTTTCTGTTCTAGTTGCACAGCGTATAGGGGTTTAGATCTGTGTAATTTAGTCACGTGGCTCTTGTCATTATACTGTTGGGTCAAAGAAACCTGAGCTCGGCTGTAGTGTTCATTTTACTTCTTCCTAGCCCTCAGGTTAAAATAGAAGTAAGGAGTTATGCACATGTGGAATGAATTAATTTGTTGAGATGAGGTTATAATTAATTGGATGATGTAATTCCACATTATCAATTTTTCTGCTGGAAACAAGAATCCACCTGCATTCTGAACACCTGTATGGTGATCTACAAATGGTGAAAATTATGTTTCCTATGTGTTTTGAAGAATGGTTGTGGAACTTGGTGACTTGCCAACAAATGTAACAGTTTATAGCTAAAGAGGTATTATGTGCACTGTAGCAAATTGGGTTATGGATTGGCAAGGAGCTCTCTCTCTCTCTCGCTCTCTGTCTCTAATTACTTCCAAGGTGCCAAGGATATAGAAACTAAAGGTAGTGAGGTAATTACACAGAGCAGAAATGAGGACAGTATTTTTGGTAAGATTTTCTCTTGCCCCTATATTCTTTATACTTGTGACACTCCTGGACTCTTTGGATACTGCTAGGGTTGAGAAAGAGGCTGAATTGTTTCTACTTCCTTGTTGTTTTTCTGTTTAAGTTTACATCTCAATATTGACACAAATAATCTATGCACTTCTGTTTAGGAATTGCTTAAATACATCAGGTTCTCCTAGTTCATGAACTAAGCTCAGAGCTAGCAATGCTAACTGGGTGGAAAGTGGAGTTGGTGCCCAAGTGTCTCCGCCCATGGCTTCCAATTGTTCCAGAATATCTGTCTTCCCAAATTATTTTTAGATACTTTCCTTTTTTCCAATATGTCTGAGGCCTCCTGGGAATTGAAGGACGAGGGCATCCTGCTGAGAGGATGGTACAAGTTATGAGAACCACTAAGAATTTGCATTTTGTCCACTGGTTAATGTTAGCTGTCTTTTGAGATCAAAGGCTCAGAAGGATACAAACTTGAGGGTCTCTGGGCTCACTTGCAGTTTGGATGTTTTCTCTTGGTATCAGTAAGACCAAGGCCTTATTCCTAGGATGTCTTTAGGTTCATCACATGCTCAGAGAGGTTGTAATTCTAGCACTGATCCTGGAACGGTGGCTCCTAAGCGCTGGTCTATAGACAAATGCCTGTCAGTGACAAGGGTTCCCCTGGCCCAAAGTGAATTGGAAAAAATGTTGGTTTTGTATATTTATGGGGGAAATTTTAGGGCTCTATGAGATCCAAAAATCAGGAAATTATTCCCCTGTAGCATAGTAAGGCAAATGAATAAAAAGATTGAAAGGATCCAGCTACATTTTAACTCATCTATTACAGTAGCTGAAAAAATCTAACAGGGCAAATTGTAAAATCAGTAGCTACTCTGTTATATTCTCAGCACAGAGAAAGCAAGATATTCTTTAAACATTGGGTTGTCAAATATTGACCACCAACATTGGTCACTGTCAGGCAGAAAATAGGATGAAAAATAAATTAGATCATATTTTTTATCTTGTGTATATAAAAATAAAGATAGATGACTGTGGGTAACTCTATTTAGACAAATTGCTTGGGAAATTTACCTAGGGGAGGTGAATGCTAGGGAGGGTTTTACAACAATAATCTTTTTCTACTTTGATATATTTATATGTTATAATATGATTGCTGATATAGTGATATTTATCACATTACATTATTGTGCAATATTATTGTCTCATTTATCATACTGTGCATTAGCTCTCTATGGTTTACTTACTACTCATTACAAGTTTGTACATTTAAACATCGCTCTTATCCCCCACCGCCATCCCCTGGTAGCCACCATTTTACTCTGTTTTTCACAGGTGTAATATTTTTAGATTCCACATATAAGTGATATCACACACTACTTATGTTTCTAGCTGACTTATCTCACTTAATGTTATATGCTTAAGGCCTATCCATGTTGTTGCAAATGCTAGGATATCATCCATTCTCATGGTTGAATAATATCCATTGTACATATATAGCACATTTTTAAAAGAAGATTTTATTTATTTTTTTGAAAGAGAGAATGAGAGAGGGCACAAGTTGGGGGCAGGGCAGAGGGAGAGGGAGAAGCAGACTCCCCACTTAGCACGGAGCCCGAAACAGGACTCCATCCCAGGAACCCGGGATCATGACCTGAGCTGAAGGCAGACACTTAACCAACTGAGCGACCCAAGCACTCCTATACCACAAATTTTTTTTAGCTGTTCATCCATTGATGGGCATTTGGTTTGTTTCCATAGTTTGGCTATTGTTAATAATACTGCAGTGAACATGGAAGTGCATATATTTTGTCAAAGTCTTGTTTTCATTCCTTTGAGCAGATGTGGAATTGCTGAATTACATGGTATTTTCTAATTTTAGTTTTTTAAGGAAACTCCATCTTGCTTTCCATACTGGTTGGACTAGCTTGCATTTCCACCAACAGTGTGTAAGTGTTCCCCTTCACTACATCCTTGCCAGCACATGTCTCTTGTCTTCTTGAGGATAGCCATTCTAACAGGTATGAGGTGATGCCTCACTATGGTTTTGATTTGCATTTCCCTGATGATTAGGGATACTGAGCATCTTTTCAGGTGTCTGTTGGCCATTTCGATGTCCTCTTTAGAGAAATGTCTATTTAATTCTTCTGCCCATTTTTAATTGAGTTGTCTGAGTTAACTGAGTTTTTTATATATTTTGGATATTAATTCCTTATTCGATATATAGTTTGCAAAATTTTCTCTCAGTATGTAGGCTTTTTATTTTGTTAATTGTTTATTCATTTGTTTTTGTATTTTTTTGTGGGTCTTGGGTTTGTTGTGTTTTTTGTTTTTTTTTTCTGTGCAAAACATTTGAGTTTGGTGTAGTTTTCACTTTTTTTTTTTTTTTTTCTGTTGTTTGTGTTTTTGGTGTCATGACCCTCAAAATGATTGCCAAGACCAATATTGATGATCTTCTTTCCCATGTTTTCTTCTAGGAGTTTTATGGTATTAAGTCTTATGTTTGATCCATTTTGAGTTAATTCTTTTTTTTTTTTTTAAGATTTTATTTATTTTTTTGACAGACAGAGATCACAAGCAGGCAGAGAGACAGGCAGGGAGAAGCAGGCTCCATGCTGAGCAATGAGTCTGATGCAGGGCTTGATCCCAGGACTGTGGGATCATGACCTGGGCCAAAGACAGATGCTGAACTGACTGAGTCATCCAGGTGTCCCTTTAAGGACTTCTTTTGTCTTGTTTCTTCTTCTTCTTCTTCTTCTTCTTCTTCTTCTTCTTCTTCTTCTTCCTTTTTAATCTGTTCATTCTCTTTATTCACTGTTCATCCTTTTACCCAGACTAGCCATAGCAACTAGACATTAGAAAATTAAATTTAAAACAACTCCTCTATTCTAGGTAGACTCATTCTCCTTTCTCTGCTGCTAGGGCTGTGGCTCCAACAAGCTAAAGCCTGCATTCATTTCTTTCTTTTTTTTTTATTTTAACAAAACTGGGGGCATCATGTTGCCCAATTTCAAGCTTTACTACAAAGCTGTGATCACCAAGACAGCATGGTACTGGCATAAGAACAGACACATAGACCAGTGGAACAGAGTAGAGAGCCCAGATATGGACCCTCAACTCTATGGTCAACTAATCTTTGACAAAGCAGGAAAAAATATACAGTGGAAAAAAGATAGTCTCTTCAATAAATGGTGCTGGGAAAATTGGATAGCTATGTGTAGAAGAATGAAATTTGACCATTCTCTTACACCATACACAAAGATAAACTCAAAATGGATAAAAGGCCTCAATGTGAGGCAGGAATCCATCAGATTCCTAGAGGAGAACATAGGCAGTAACCTCTTCGACATCGGCCACAGCAGCTTCTTTCAAGATATGTCTCCAAAGGCAAAGGAAACAAAAGCAAAAATGAACTTTTAGGACTTCATTAAGATGAAAAGCTTCTGCACAGCAAAGGAAACAGTACACAAAACAAAGAAACAACTCATGGGATGGAGAAGATATTTGCAAATGATAATACAGACAAAGGGCTGATATCCGGGATCTATAAAGAACTCCTCAAACTCAACACACACAAAACAGATAATCATGTCAAAAAATGGGCAGAAGACATGAACAGACACTTCTCCAATGAAGACATACAAATGGCTATCAGACACATGAAAAAATGTTCATCATCACTAGCCATCAGGGAGATTCAAATCAAAACCACATTGAGATACCACCCAACACCAATTAGAGTGGCCAAAATTAACAAGACACTAAACAACATGTGTTGGAGAGGATGTGGAGAAAGGAGACCCATCTTACACTGTCTTGCTTCTTTTAAGACTTTTTCTTTATCATTGTATTTTGCAAATTTCATTATAGTAAGTCTTGGTGTTGGTCTGTTTTTGTTGATTTTGATGGGAGTTCTCTGTGCTTTCTGGATTTGGATGTGTGGTTTGCTCCTTAGATTAGGGAGGTTTTCCACCCCCTTTTCTCTCTCTTCTTCTTCTGGGACTTCTATAATATGAATATTTTATGTTTCATGGAGTCACTGAGTGCCCTACATCTATTCTTATGTTCCATAATTCTTCTTTCTCTCTTTTGTTCATTTTCATTATTTTCCATTATTTTGCTTTTAAGGTCACTATTTTGTTCCTCTGATTCTTCCAGCCTCCTTTTCATTGCATCAAGCCTGTTTCCAATCTTGTTTATTGCATTCCTCATCTCTGATTGATTCTTTTTTAACTCTTTTTTTTCTCTGTGGTAAGAGTCTCACTGATGTCTTCCATTCTTTTCTCAAGTCCAGTTTGTATCCTTATGATTGTTGCTTTAAATTCTTTATCAGGCATGTTACTTATATCTGTAATTTGTTGGCATATACTTGTTCATAGTCTCTCTTATGATGCTACATGTTACTGTAGTATAAGTTGCCATGTCTCCTTTTTCATTTCTAATTTTTTTTGAGTTTTTTGTTTTTTTTCTTAGTCCAGCTAAATATTTGTCAACTTTATTTATCTTTAAAAAAAAAACCCGGCTCTTGAGGCGCCTGGGTGGCTCAGTCAGTTAATTGCCTTAGGCTGAGGTCATGATCCCAGAGTCCTGGGATCAAGCCCCAATTGGACCCCCTGCTCAGTGGGTGGGCTGCTTCTCCCTCTGCCCCTCCCCCACACTTGTGTTCACTCTCTGTCCCTCAAATAAATAAACAAAATGTTAAAAAAAAGAAGTTCTTAGTTTTGTTGATCCTTTCTGTTGTTTTTCTGGTCTTTATTTCATTCATTTCCACTTTGATCCTCAGGATTTCCTTTCTTTTGCTTACTCTGGGTTTAATTTGTTCTCCTTTCTCTAGTTCCTCATGGTTTAAAGTTAGATTGTTTATCTGATGTTTTCTAATTTATTAATACATACATTTATTGCTATAAACTTTCCTGTCAGAACTTATTTTGCTGCATCCCATGATATTTGATATGTTTTGTTTTTATTTTCATTTGTTTTGTCGTAATTTTTTATCTAGATTGCCCAGGTTTTGTGAAAGGGGAACATCATGGGTGTGGGTGGCCTGGTTCTTTATCTGGTTGTTTTCCTAGTAGCTATGTCATACAATTGGAAATACATTCATTCAAAATGAATGGCTTTTGAAATAAATACCTTGGCAATCAAAAGCTTAATGTCAAGCACTTATACTACCCTATTCCATTTCTCACAACTTCATTCTGCCAGAATAACAAGTTGTTTTAATTGTAGACTTTAACTGTAGAGATAACTACCTCTTTCTCACTCTATCCCATCCCCCTCAGGGCAAACATTTCCACCCAACTGGAAGAGAATAACCACTTCTCCCACTTAATGGCTAAACTGAAGTGAACTGAAATAGTTTATTCAACTTCAAAAGATGAACAATTTATTTCACTTTTATTGGTAGAGTCAGGGTGAAGACACAATTTTTTTTTTACTCTGCTAACTCAAGATAAGACTAGGGAATTGTTTCATTTTATGCCATTTAATTGGTATGGCTGGTCCCAGAATGTAGTTATCATTCAAGTCTTCACTTGAAGCTACGGTATCTCTTCTTTCATCTCTTCTGATAAAACTTTAAATCAAGCTAATTCATATAACCTGAATGATTGTGCACACAACCAAACAAACTCTTAACTCATTTCAGAGGTGATTAATCATCCTACAAAAAATTGCACTCTCTTATACTGTAGTTGACTAAGAGGGTTATGTTTCTCAGCTACTCTTGTATCTAAGTGGGTTCAGGAGATTGGTTCTTACTAGCAGAATATGAGGGGGAATGAATTCTGTTAATTTCTCATTTTGGGAGCTTTAGGTAGATGAGCACAGCCATGTGTTCCAACATCTTGGAAGCCAGATATGAAAAGGGTTTGAGTTCTTGAGCAACACTTAGAAGAGAGAAATTGATCAGGAATATACCTGTTAGATTTTATGAAAAGGAGAAGAAAACTGCTGTGTTTGAGCATTATACATTTTAACTTAATTTTTATCTGTTATCAGTATTTAAATTTGGAATGTGTTTCAGTTGTAATATCTGATTTAACATCTTGTTGCTTATTCAGTCATCAAATATTTACAGAGAACTTACTATACACATACACTCACATACATAAATAGATAACGTTTACAGAGAACTTATTATGGCAAGCCCTAAGGACACTTGGAAAAGAAGACACTTGACCTCAATAGCAATGAATTGCCTTGTTTTCCAGAAATCTTCCATGAGTGGTGAATTTCTCTTTTCCTGGTTTTCCACTCTTTTTTTGTTTTTTTCAATAGTAAGTTTTCAAGGCCCTATCCTCTCACTCTTTATAATCAATCCTTTTGCTCAATTATCACCTCTATGAGTGACTTCTAAATCCATTTCCCTGCCAATGTCCTTTTGTTGTATTCTAATTTTTCATTGCAGTTATTAACAGAACATCTTCACTTGCACGTCTACTAGTCTACTATCATTTCAAGTTCAACAAGGAGGCAGTATAAAATTATGATTAATAGCGTAACAGAAAGAAATTTAAATTATGATTAAAGCTAAGTTATCTACAGCAAGATGAGTATTAATTGAACAACAAGCAAACTATCTTGTCATTGTGTCTATCAATAATTTTCTTTCCTATAAGGAAACGCAAAATGCATGCCAACTGAGTTTTTAGTCAAAATGAGTCTGTGTGTTTCTTTTACATAAATAAGCTAGCAATGAACTTCCCACTCTAAGAAGAGTTGTAGCTAGAGTAATTCAAAGGCTTTTATTCCCCCTTTTATTCTGACATAAAAGCTGCAAGCACCTATTCACCAAGGAAATCTTTAGAAAAGTGTTGGTCAACTTTAACCTCTTCCCAAGTACTTTATAGAATGAGGGTGCAAGGACAAGGGTCTGAGCTTGAAACATCCATCCTATCTTGTTTCAAGAGCTGATGACCTAGCTATCAGGAGTTCTATTTGTTTATAATTACTGGAAGATTGTGTGAAGGTGAAAGACTGGACACATTGGAGCCTGGCAGGTTTTGCCTCTACCAGTCCTATACAAAGACCCATAAGTGTTACAGTCATAAAAACCACCCCTTAAAGTCTCTCATGGTGTCATGACTACACTGATGGAAAAGAGTCAAGTCACTTAAGCCTTTGGGGGTCTTCTCATTGGGGATCAATGAGAGATAATTTTAGATATAGCAATGAAGCATCACTGAACTTAACCTCTGGCTCCATCCCAGGGAATCAGTGCCAGATTCCTAGATAAAGGCATGGTGAGGCAAACTGAGAAGAGTTAAATGAAGATGGCCTATCACTGCAGGCATGTTGGAAACAGGCAACACAAGGCGTTTAGGTTTTAGGTTTTATATAGTTTACATCCTACATGTTCACATCCTCTGCACATTGTTCTTTGGAGCATAGCATATGAGAAATGGGGATTATAGCAATGGCACTGTGACAGGAAGGGCCTGTGTGGATAGGAAGGTTGGCAGCAAATTGAGAGGTAGAAGATGGTGATTCAGATATGCTTTTAAAAAAGTATGTATGGGGGCACCTGGGTGGCTCAGTTTTTAAGCATCTGCCTTCGGCCCAGGTCATGATCCCAGTGTCCTAGAATCGAGCCCCATATCAGGCTCCCTGCTTGGCGGGGTGTCTGCTTCTCCCTCTCCCTCTGCATATATGCCCTCTCTGTCTCTCTCTTTCTGATAAATAAATAAATAAAATCTTAAAAATATATATATATATATATTTTAAAAAGTATGTATGGATCTATCTTCTGAGAAATTTTCCAGGTGCCTTCATTATGCCTTCTTCCCTCTCTCCCTTCCTTTTTTTCCTTTCATACTTTATTCTTTCCTTTCATACTTTATCTTTTTTAATTCTAAAAAAGTACACATGTAGTAGATACATTTATGAGTGCACATGTAGTAGATACTGTGTAAGGTATTAGCAATATGAAATCATTGTTGTCAAGGTCTTACATTCTATTGTAGAAGTTAAAAAGCAAGTAAATTACAGAACACTAGGGAAAGCATTATAATAAATGTATTCATAATCTGTGTGAGAACCCAGAGGCAAATCACAACATGGATGGAGGAGTCAGGTAAACATCTTGGAGGTTGACAGGACGATGCTGACTCCTAAGGCCAAGAAGACTAGATAAAGATCAGATGTGCAAGGGCAATCCAGGTAGAAACCTCAAATATAGTTAATAATGACTAGAGTTAGAATGTCATGAGTTAATATCTGTTTTGTTGCTACTGAGAAAAGGCATCTAAGTACAAACAATCACTTCAAAGGTTGAATTCATCATCTATTTATCATTGTAGAATTACGGTGTCACTAGTACTTAAAAACATGCATATGAAATAGAGAGGTAGAATATTTAGATTTGTCTGAAGCTGAGGTTTGTACAGGAAAGAACAACTGAAGGAGAAAGAAACACAAGGATAATGATGAAATCAGAGGGTTAAGATGAGTAAAGAGGGAAACCAAGTCAGAAACGTATGAATTAATGATTTCTCCTTGGCACTACTTTACCTCATCTAATAGAGAAATACAAGCCATTATTTGATTCCCTAAATATCAATGAAGTGCTGATAACGTGTCAGGCAAAAAACTAGGACCTAGGGATGCCAAAATGAAATCAGAAATTATCCTGTCCTCAGAAGGTTTACAGTTTAGTGAAAAGAGACGTGTGTTTAAACAAAATTAAGTGGGGGGCTGAATGTGCTGTCTTTTCTTGGTTCTGAGAAGAGGCGGCAAATCTTGTGGCTGGGCTAGGGGGAGGAAGGATCATAGAGAAGGAGGCTGAATAAATAGAGCTCCCATTCTTACTCTGTCACCTTTAAATGAGGACCACCCAGCTTCCTGATTGCTCTTTTCCCCAGCACTCTCATTGCTCTTGTAAACTGTGTTTGACCTGTTTGCCTACCAACATGCTTTTATAGTTGAGAGTTAACTATAATTACATGTTTGTTCAAGCCTTTTCATTTTTGAATACTTTTAGATTTATAGAAAACTTGTAAAGATACAGCGACTTTCCATGTACCCTTCATCCAACCTTCTCAGTGTTAATATCATCATACATGACCAATTGCCTAACATTTGTCAAAACTAAAACATTAATATAGATGTAATACTATTATTAACTAAACTATAGACTTTATTTGTATTCCACCAGTTTTTGTATGAATGTCCTTTACTTTTTTTTTTTTTTTTTGTGTGTGTGTATTTGAGAGAGAAAGTGTGCCCATGTCTGAGAGAGCATGGAGGGGAGGGAAGGGGCAGAGGGAGAAGGGAAGTGGACTCCCTGCTGAGCAGGGAGTCAGATATGATCCAGGGCTCCATCCCAGGACCCTATGATCATGACCTGAGCTGAAGGCAGACATTTAACCAACTGAGCCACCCAGGAACCCCATGAAGGTCTTTTTTTGCTGCAGAGTCCAAATAAGGAAGCAACATTCCATTAGTTATCAGATCTCTTTAATTTTCTTGAAGTGTGGTAGTTTCTTAGTCTTATTTTGCTTTTCATACCTTTGATATCTTTGAAGAGTTGTAGTTCTGTTTTTACTGTACTTTATGATTATGTAGGCCTTCTTTTCCTGCTCTTATCTTGGTATCACTTAATATTAGGTTTAGCTAGATAAAATAGAAAATGTGTAAAAGGTTAGCAGTTGGGAACTGATATGGTTTCTTCTGATTAGGAACCTGGGCTTTATTTAACTCTGTGTCTGCCTATTATCCTTAATACTGTCTTCTATCCTCAAGGTCACTCATTGCCCAAGATTACTACTGGAACTTTAAGAAGCAGGTAGAAGAGGCAGCTGCCTGTTCCGTCTTAAAATGTTTTTCTGGCAATTCTATTCCACAACTCTTGATTAGATCTCATTGGCCAGAACTTAGTCACATGGTAATTTTTACTGCAGGGGAGGCTGGGGAAATGTAGTCTTTTAGCTTAGCTTTTAGTCACTCCAAACAAGATTGGGATTCTCTTTATAAGGAGGAAGTGGAGTGACTATGGCATGGGCAATTAGCACAATTCACCCAGATAAGAATAAACGAGTAAATGAGTAAATAAGTAAATAGTTTGGTGAATGTCTGCATGAAGGAACAGCAAAACAGCCATTTGGAAGTCTTAGATGAGAAGGGAGACATCTGCAGTTTGATGATGTTTCTGGGGGTTGTCCAGTGACAGAGACTACTGTTTTGTTTATACCTCCCAAAGTCTTTGAATCCCCAAGCTCCTGTGTGTTTTTTTTCATTCACATTAGTAAATAATACCTTTGTTTCTGGCCATGTACAAATAAGTAAATGACCTGAGAAATAAAAGAATATAAAGATTCTTGATTTCTGTCATCCTTTAGAGTTTTAGGAAGGTGTCAAGAATTTTCTTGAAATTAGAAGAACTCTTCCCCCTATATGGCAAACACTGCTATTGGTGGTGGGGGTAGCAGGGAGAGACTAGATGAAATAAATCCTGAGTTATGGAGATGGTTGTTAGGAACTTATTGGGCAGTATTAGAGAGAATCAGAGAGCCACTGAAGTTACTTAAGGAGTGGGTTTTTTCCGTCAGGTGCTTGCTAAGGTCTTGTCTTGCTAAAAAATAGGAAGTATTCATCTTATGAGCCCTCATGTCTTGTTTATTGACTACAGAGGAGGACTTTGGAAAGAAATTTTTAAATCAGGCTTGATTGGCTGCATATAAAAATATCTGGTTTTCTTTTTTTTTTCCATTTTATTTTATTTTATTTCTTTTCAGTGCTCCAAAATTCATTGTTTATGCACTACACCCAGGGCTCCATGCAATACGTGCCCTCCACAATACCCACCACCAGGCTCACCCAACTTCCCACGCCCTCACCTCCAAAACCCTCAGTTTGTTTCTCAGAATCCATAGTTTCTCATGGTTTGTTTCCCCCTCTGATTTCCCCCATCTCACTTCTCCTCTCCATCTCCCAATGTCCTCTGTGTTATTCCTTATGCTCCACAAGTAAGTGAAACCATATGCTAATTGACTCTCTCTGCTTGACTTATTTCACTCAGCTTAATTTCCTCCCATCCTATCCACGTTGATACAAAAGTTGGGTATTCATCCTTTCTGATGGGGGCATAATACTCCATTGTATATATGGATCATATCTTCTTTATCCATTCGTCTGTTGATGGGCAACTTGGCTCTTTCCACAGTTTAGCGATTGTGGCCATTGCTGCTATGAACATTGAGGGACAAGTGGCCCTTCTTTTTACTTCATCTGTGTCTTTGGGGTAAATACCCAGTAGGGCAAATGCAAGCTCATGGGGTAGCTCTATTTTTAATTTTTTAAGGAATCTCCACACTATTTTCCAAAGTGGCTGCACCAACAGTGTAAAAGGGTTCCCCTTTCTCCACATCCTATCCAATACTTGTTGTTTACTGGATTTCTACCAATAGCACTGAATGAAACAGAGACCTAAAACATGAAGGAATTTTTTTTAAAGGAATATGTAATTGTCATTATCTTTAAATCAAGGGTGAATACAATTTTAATTTCAATAATAATTTTTTGGGGTGCCTGGGTGGCTCAGTGGGTTAAAGCCTCTGCCTTAGGCTCAGGTCATGTTCCCAGGATCCTGGGATCGAGCCCCCCCCATCAGGCTCTCTGCTCAGTGGGGAGCCTGCTTCCTCCTCTCTCTCTGCCTGCCTCTCTGCCTACTTGTGATCTCTATCTGTCAAATAAATAAATAAAATCTTTAAAATAATAATAATAATAATAATAATAATAATTTTTTAAAGAGTTGGTTATCTTCTTCTAAGAAAGAAGTGCTACCACTTCCTGTCCTGACATGAATTCTGACATAACAGTAAGTCCCAACCATTCAAAAGCTCTATATGGAACACACAGCCTTTTAATGATAATTAAACACCGTGTGCCTACTCAGGTGATTCTGACTACTTGTCTTTGAGGATAAAATGTGAGAATAGAAAGATCAGTGTTTTAGGAAGAAATAAATATATATGTGTTTAAGAATTAGTTCATTAGTGTGACTGGTTGGTTTCAGAGACACGAGTCATGTTATAAATGCAAAGTGATTTTCTCTGTGGTAGTGAAGAACAGTGTTCTATCAAACCCTCTTCTCTTGGTGGCAGGCTCTCCAATGGCATCTTATTTTAACTCTACCATTTTAGGTTACATTTAACTATTAAAACGGTCTTTCGTAGTTGTGAAATGTAGTTGTGCTTATTTGCAAATTATTATCTCATATTTAATTCAAAATGTGTTCTGGCCCAAGCACAGGTGGGCTTATGGTTTTAGCATCTTGGAGTCAAGGAGCCTTCTCACACTCGTCTCCTTAGTTCTCTATATGTGTAGTCTTTAGTTTGGGGGCAGGGAGGAAATATAAGGAGATATTTCCTTATAAGACTGTGTGTGGTGAGTTGGCTATTGGCAATAATAAGCTTGCTATCCCTTTTTTGTCTGCTCTTGAAACATCTCTGTCTAACCTTTGTTAGAGTTCACTCCTTGTAGAGCTCTCCTATTTATTCCGGACATCTTCATTCACCTCCCTTCACCCCAGTCAGTTCACCACAGAGCTTTGCTCTAGAAATCCTAATGCCCAGCAAATGGCCCATCTTTAGCATAGTTATAACTGAAGTCGACATTGTCAGGGAGACCACTGAATCCTTGGTATTATCTATGCCAAATGGAAGTAGTGTTGATATCCTTCTGGAATCCCCATTTCTCATTTCGTCCATCTCTTTCCTTATCCTTTGACCATATTCTAGTAGAACTATTAGGCCAAATGGTCCCTTTAAGTGAATTGGAAAATTTACTCCTTCTCTTAAGAGATGAATCACTGTACCAGGTCTCATACCTTGACTTTAGAACATGGGGTATATTTCAGCCCTCATTGGCAATCTCAGCTAGGTGCTCTTGTTAAGGGCACAACCTCTATGATCACACATGGGAGCCTGAGTTTTGGTGTGTGAGACCAGTCACTCAGCACTTGCAAGATGTAAGAAGGTACCCCTCATCAACAAGGTCATATTGACTGAGAACTGTTAGCATAGCAACAACCTTCTAGTAATAAGCTTGAATTCCTTGCTCCTGACACAAAGATAAAAGGATGAAAGAAAGATTGCTGCTCCAGAAACTCTGCATGATGTCTACAAGCAATCTTACAGATTCCATTTTACAGCTCTAAATGGTAAAATTCTCCACACCAATTCTCTTCCTGGCTACTGAGACCAGGGGAGTCATGTGACTTCTTTGAAGTTGTTTCTAGATCAGTGGTTCTCAACTTGGGGCAGTTTTGCCCCCCAGAGGACATTTGACAACGTCTGGAAACTTTTTCAGTTGTCACAACTGGGAGGGAGGTGCCACTCCCATCTAGTGGGTAGAAGACAGGAATATAGGTAAATCTTGCAGTGCACAGGAGAGCACCCTCCATCCCCAACAAGGAATCATCCTGCCCAAAAAGTCAGTGGTGCTGAAGTGGAGAGATCCTGCCTTGGAGTACTGAACACATTGGGTCTGGAAATGACCTTACCCCAACCTCTCACATCAAAGGACCAGGAGAGCTAAGTTCTCACTCAATTTTTTACTTAGGTACAACTCTAGACAAATCTTCATTTCAGTTTCTTTTATCAAATATAAAGAAAATATCTGTTCTACTGACTTTATAAGGTGATGATGAGAATGACACAACAGCTATGAATATTCTTTGGAAATTTTTCAAAAAGCTACAAAACTCATTATTGATGCCATGTTGAGAGCTTTCCAGGCACAAAAACATTCTGGCTGACTACAGCTGAATTACTCTCTGCTTTATACCCTTGCTTAACTGTAACATCAAACAATCCATTTTAGAAACACATCACTTGTTTAAACACAGGATAAGTTCTCTAGATGAGAGAATTTGCTTGGAGTGATTGTCTTTGGTATTTATCTTTCCCTACACTCTTTTACTTCCCTTGTCATCACTTTTTTTTGGTCCATGTTGACATAGTGTATTATCTACTTCCCTGAAAAAATTAAAGTTGGGCTAGTTTATGAATTAATAACGTCATCTAAAATACCATCATTTTTTGGTCAGAGTCTGAACAGAATCTGTATCATTTTGAACTTGACATAAATGAAATAAATTGACCTTGAGCATGCACGATTTTTATTATTTTTTAAATATTTTATTTATTTATTTGACAGACAGAGATCACAAGCAGGCAGAGAGGCAGGCAGAGAGAGAGAGGAAAGCAGGCTCCCCGCTGAGCAGAGAGCCCAATGGGGGGCTCCATCCCAGGACCCTGGGATCATGACCTGAGCCTAAGGCAGAGGCTTTAACCCACTGAGCCACCCAGGCACCCTTCATGCACAATTTTTAAAGGTCATTTAACACAAATACACATTAAATGGGATGGAACATTATTGAAAATCTATGTATGTAAGAAAATGATTCCATAGATCCCTATCAAAACAGTGCTGAAGGTAAGGTGAATAGGGCCTGATTATAAACATTATTGGTCGTGACCATTTTACCAAAATAGTATGGCACCTTCTTAGAGTGAGTCTTTAGTTAACAATCCACTTGTAAAACTCCTCAGAAGAGTTAAGGGATAAACTGGAAAATGATATTAGAAATATGTGTCAAGCAATGTATTACAGCCTGAAAAGAGCAGGATGGATGAAAGTATTCAGTTTGCTCCTTTTGTAGCTCTGTTTAGAAAGTGTCTCTACTCAGAATGGCTAAAATTAACACATCAGGAAATGACAGATGCTGGCGAGGATGCGGAGAAAGGGGAACCCTCCTACACTGTTGGTGGGAATGCAAGCTGGTGCAACCGCTCTGGAAAACAGCATGGAGGTTCCTCAAAATGTTGAAAATAGAACTACCCTATGACCCAGCAATTGCACTGCTGGGTATTTACCCTAAAGATACAAACGTAGTGATCCGAAGGGGCACGTGCACCCGAATGTTTATAGCAGCAATGTCTACCATAGCCAAACTATGGAAAGAACCTAGATGTCCATCAACAGACGAATGGATAAAGAAGATGTGGTATATATACACAATGGAATACTATGCAGCCATCAAAAGAAATGAAATCTTGCCATTTGCGACGACGTGGATGGAACTAGAGGGTATCATGCTTAGCGAAATAAGTCAATCGGAGAAAGACAACTATCATATGATCTCCCTGATATGAGGGAGAGGAGATGCAACATGGTGGGTTAAGGGGGTAGGAGAAGAGTAAATGAAACAAGATGGGATTGGGAGGGAGACAAACCATAAGTGACTCTTAATCTCACAAAACAAACTGAGGGTTAATGGGGGGCGGCTGGGGGGGTGGGATTATGGACATTGGGGAGGGTATGTGCTATGGTGAGTGCTGTGAAGTGTGTAAACCTGGCGATTCACAGACCTGTACCCCTGGGGATAAAAATATATGTTTATAAAAAATAAAATTAAAAAAAAAAAAGAAAGTGTCTCTACTGTGTCATGGTGCCACATAGCCATGTTGTGGATAAGACATATTAGTTCTAGGAAAAGAAATATCACAAGTGGAAGAAAATTTTCTGCTTCTATTTGGTGATTCCATGATCATACAGAAATGACACATTCCATATTCTCTGTGTTTCTCTGGAATCCAAGAAAGGAATCTTAGGCGGATACCATCATGCTCCTGTGTCCTTGATTAAGATTAGGACGCTAGCTATAGTTATATTTAAATCCATTATTGCCTTTACGCTTTAGTGTTCCATCATTTGATTTCCCTTGTGTTCAGCTCTCTAAACCATGCCTTAACATTCTCCCATTTGCTGAGTCCTGTTGAATAGAAACAAGGACAGCACAATGCTTTAGATGTTTTTCTTGATTTTGCCAGGGGGAAAGAGCCAAGATTTCATGGCATATCTGGGGTACAGATAAGAGTGTAAGGGATGGGAATTGAATACAGGTAAATATCCTTTGCTTTCTTCACCCACAAACATTAACGCATCAGCTTCCTTTTCTGCCACTTCTCTTTATAAAACACCTTTTTTATACTCCTTCAAAATGCTGCAGGTCGGGGCAGGGAAGGACAGGTGGTAAACTGGCTTGTAAATCTGTAGATGGTGACTTGAGTCCTTCTCCTTCTCTCAGCACACAGAATGCAGGTATCATGGATCAAAGTGAAGGTATCCTTAATAGGCGCATAATCAATTAAGCCATTGCTGAGTTTGCTTTATGGTAGTAATGTAGTTGCTGAAATAGTGTAACAAAGCATTCCCAAACAAAGGCCAGAATTTAAATTGCTACTTACTCCAGATTAACAGATAGTATCACTGATGAAACAGACAGGCTTTGGCTCACCACCGCAGTTCACAGGATTTGAGGGCTCCTTGTGGTCTTGTTCTAGATGATGCCCAGCCCTATACTGGTGCTCAGTGAGCGTTAAATAATACCAATACTGTCAAGTGCTTCTTATTTTTCACCCGGGAACATTTATAATTCTGTGCTTCATGTACTTTCTAATTCTTCACACTCAGTGATAGGAATGAAAATTAATTACTCTGGGAATGTGAACGTCACCTTGACAAATCATTCCTATTCTGTTAAATAAAGTTTTCATTGGTGAAACCTGAAGGTCCCTGGATTCTCTTCTCTTGGCCTAAACCCCTGTTCTTCCTCCTTCTGCCCTAAGATCTTTTTAGAAATGCCCAAACTGAAGAAGAATAATTGCCTCTTAATTTAGATTTGGGATTTAGATGTGATTTATTTTAAAACCTTCCTAAGTGTGGTATTTAAATATATGTGAAATTCCCAATTCTCGATTCCTGCAGCTCAGCCAGACGTGTCGTTTTGATTTCTGAGCTGCACATTCCTGGGAGCATGGGTCTCATTTGTCTAAAAAAGAGAGATGTAAGCTCATTTGAAGTTTTAGTTGACTTACAGTTCTTCTCTGACCTTTGCTACTAATAGCTGGCAGAGAATAAAACCAGACACGTCAATCACTGTCTAGATTTTATAAACTATTGACTGTTTCTTGAAGGATTGTAATGCTTATTTTATTGGCCTGTTGTACCATAGTAGGAGATTTATAGAGTGTCAAGAAAATGAAAACCATGGCCAGCTAGCATTATCCAGATCTCCTGGCAATATAGTCATTGAAATTAGTAACTATCAATTAACTATAAGTGCACAGAAATCTCATGTAAGAGAGAATCAAAAACATTTTACACCCTAGATCTTTTTGGCACTGTCATATTTAATGCTCCATAGATAGTTGAATTAATGAGGTTTCCTGATTTTATTTAGCTGAACACTTCCTCTTAGTAGGTTTGTTTGAATTTCATAACTTCCAAAGGAAGACTCTGCAAGTCACTGCTTATTTGTATTGCTATGCAGGAGGGCTAACCCTTTTCCTGCTTTACCACCGCTCACACTTTAAAGATTTTTAGCTCTTGGTAGACTGCCATTCTCTCCACACAATTCCTACCATAATTACTGGCGATTTCTAATACTCCAGCCTCTCAATTTTTGAACTTCTCTCCTCCAGTAATTTTTGTCCTATCTCCTGCCTTACATAGACATTCCATTATCCTGTACCCTAGTTTTCAAAGTGGGGTCCAATAGACCCTAAGGTGCCCAGGACACTTTCTGCAGGCCCAAGGGTTAAAAACTGTTTTCATAATATTGCTAAGATGTTACTTCCATTTTTTACTGTAATTTTTTCATGAATATACAGTGTTTTCCAGAAGCTACATGACATGTCACATCACAGTAGATTGAATGTAGAAGCAGATGTGAGAATCTAGCTTTCTTCTCTTCAACCGGACATTAAAGAGATTTGCAAAAACATTGTCACCCTTCACTATTTTTGTTTGTTTTGTTTTGGAAAACAGTTATATTTTACACAAAATATGTTATGTTGCCATTTAATAGGTTTTATTATTTCCTTAATTAAGTAAATATTTTAAAAATTCATATTTTAATTTCTAACCCAGTAAATATTAATAGATACAATCTACATAAAATATTTTTGCTGTCAATAATTTTATGAGTATAAAGGGGTCTAGCAACCATGAGATCATGACCTGAGCTGGAATCATGAGTTGGATGCTTAACTACCTGAGCCACCAGGCCATTATTCCCACTTTGTAGAACTGAGTTACAGGGGGTTATTTAAGTGTGTCAAGGTTATACAATTAGTTAAGTGTTGAGCTTGAATTTGAACCCTGACAGGGCTGACTTGATATCCTTTATGTGTGACTTCAAAGCTATATTAGCTCATAAGTAAGTTAGTCTGAGACAATCCTAGTTTACACCCAGTGTCCAGGTATAGTTACTAATAGAGTCTTCTTCTACTCTTCAGGCTGTCTCATGTGGGATGAAAACTCCTATGGTCTTTCTTCTCACAGGTCATACAGGGGGAGATGCTTGTGAATGGGTAGAAGAAACACTGGGGGAGACTAGAACACAGATGGAGTCGAACATACCATCCAACGACCATATCTGTTGTGTTCTGGGATGGGTCTTTTTAGAGCAAAGTTGCCTTTTTGCCTGTGCTTTGGCTTGCTTAGAATGAAATAATTTTAGTTTTTATTAAAATGCCAGTAAGTAAGGCTGAATGTATAATGTGTGCACACATATACAATTTTGGAGGAGCTCAAGTGAGTAAGGAGCCAAGGGAAGGATTAGAGATGAACACTGTTCTAATGACGAGGATGCCACTGTAGTAGAGTGAGAGGTCATCAGCTAGTGGTGGAGAAGATAGAGCTGTTGTCTTAATCCTTGGTCGCATATTCTATTGATGAGAAATTCTGAGCATGAGCCGCCAGTATATTCAAGTAATATCTGTGTGTTCTTTCTTTCTTTTTAAAAATATTTATTTATTTATTTGCTAGAGAGAGAGAGACAGTGAGAGAGGAAGCGCAGGCAGGGGAGTGGGAGAGGCAGAAGCAGACTCCCCACTGAGCAGGGAGCCCAATGCAGGACTTGATCCCAGAACCTTGGGATCATGACCTGAGCTGAAAGCAGCCGCTTAACGGGTTGAGCCACCCAGGCACCCCATATGTATTCTAAAATACATACAGAGATAGAAATGAAAGTGGACATGATGAAAATCAAATATAATGATTATTAAAAACTACTTTTTATTCATTTGTTCATGGAATGATTATAGAGAATCCCTTACTCTTGCTAACATTATCTTTAGTGTGTATTGTATTATTTTTAAACATCTGACTTACAATTTCTCAGACAGAGATTTGAAGACCTGGTTCACTTTATTTGAATATTTGTTCTTAAATTCTATCATAGGTTGGAGATACCTCACAGAGCTATCCAGAGGCAAATGGGAGGAGTGCCATGTTACTTGTGCTTACTAAATTGTGACTTTGATTTTCATCCCAGATACTAATCATACAAATGTTTTTATTCAAGTTTAGTTAGCAAATTCCTTGATAGGCATTATTAAACTTTCTTTACAATTATGTGGAGATTACCACATTTTTACATATTTAATAGATGTGTCCCAAATCTACTTCAGCCCTTTTTAAAGAAGATTAATAAACAACTTAGAAAATTCTGTTTTTTTTAATAAACTTTAATTTTAGAAGAGTTTTGGATTACACAAATGTTTCAAAGAGAGTGCATTGAATTCCCATGTGGCCCACCTCCAGTTTTCCTATTTTATCATCTTACCTGAGTATGGTACATTTGTCACAACTAATGAACCAATGTTAATATATTACTATATACATAGTTCATACTTCTTTTAGATTTCCCTTGTTTTTACCTAATGTCCCTTTCTGTTCCGGATAGGGAACAACTCCTTAGGGTCTCCAGAGTGTGACGTTTAATTTTCCTTGTTTTCTAAGGCTTTCCTTGGTTTTGATGATCTTGACAGATTTGAGGAGTACTGATTAGGCATTTTATGGAAAGCTCCCAAGTTTTTAAAGTGTGCATATATGAGTTTTTATAAATGGTACAAGTTCTGTTATATTGCTCTCATAACAAATGCACATAAATGTAGAAAGATTAAAAACAGTAATTTTGAAGAACTTTCTTCTCATCACTCTTCAAAAGTACTCTTTTTTATTGCTCACTATTAAAATTTAGCCTTTACCTTGAGGGGACAGATTTTACATAGTTATCATTATTTTCTGAAATTATCTGTTAGGTGGCAAACTACCAAGCGCTCCATGTCCATGGGAAAGGTTAGCAGATTTGGGACATGTGTCTTCTTTTAACAGAAAAATGCACCATCCATCTTTCCTTCAGTAACTCTTTTAAGAGTTTGATGCAAGATAACAAATATATCTCGGCTACGCCACAGGTTCTCATGCTGGCTCCCCATCTTATTGCTGAGGTATTGTAAGAATTCCGTTGTGTGTGTATATACACACATACTCACGTCTTCTTTATCCATTCATCTGTATGGTGGAATATTACTCAGCTGTCGAAAATAATAAAATCTTTCCATTTGCGACCACAGTGATGGAACTATAAGGTATTATGCTAAGGGAAAGACGTCAGTCAGAGAAAGACAAATACCATATGATTTTACTCACATGTGGAATTTAAGAAACAAAACAGATGAACATAGGGGAAGGGAAGGAAAAATAAAAGAAGAAGAAGACAGAGAGGGAGGCAAACCATAAAAGACTCTTAACTATAGGGAACAAACTGAGGGTTGCTGGGATGGGAGGGTGATGAGGGAATGAGGTGACTGGGTGATGTACATTAAGGAGGGCATGTGATGGAATGAGCACAGGATGTTGTATGCAACTGAATCACTAGATTCTACTCCTGAAACTAATAATATACTATATGTTAATTAAATTGAATTTAAATTAAAAAATTTAAAAAAACTCCATTGTATTTTAAAGGTCTTTTTACAGATGAATTGTATCAGGGACTTCAGTAACAAAGGACTATAGTACTTAGTCTACTTCTAGCTTTTATTTTCCTGCCATTGCTTGTGTGTGTACAATGAAGTGAATGGATTAAAAGTGTGACCCTATCTCTAATTTTGCCTCATATTCTTTTCTTATTCCAGCCGAAATAGTTGTTGCATTGATGTCATCATATAAATTTTATGGGAGAAGACCACTAATTTTTAAAAAATGAAAGAACTCACTTTCTGTTAACAGTGTCTTTTATGATACATTTGTAATTCCACAGTACACAGAAAGTTAGTTTTTTTTTCCAGAAAGTTAGTTTTGGTGTATTTTACTTTTGAAATAGATTTTAGCCAGCATAGTACACTAACTCATATTAGAATGTCTGTACTTCCATCAAACTTCAGAGAGAACATATCACCATGTATAGACTGTTGTCCTCATTCTTGCTACTTCTAGTCTTCAGATGCATGTTCTGTATAGCTTTCAAAAATACTATTTACTCATACAGGAAAGCACATCATTTTGTCTCCATACCTCATGTGCACGCATGTGTCTCCAGCTAGTTTCTACCAAGGAAAGAGAGAATAAGGGTGACTTTTAAACATGACTGAAAAAATTATGGATCTGTGTCTTCATGCTCTGGGTGTTTAATTTTAATATGCCTTCATAATTGTGATTTCTTCATACCATCATGAGAGAAAATCTCGAACACTATTTATATAAGATTTATTGTTAATAGTAGTAGATGTAAATCCATATTTCAAATAAACCTCTTGATAATTTTAAAGATTTTGGTCTACTTCTGTTTAGATATGATTATGTCATTGCAGTTTTCTAGGGCTGATAGAGAGTGCATATAAAGGATGGAAGAAGTGTCAAGCTTTCTATTTTCTTGTTTTTCTCTTAGGCTTGCCTTTCTTACTATGCTCACTCTGTTGTTTTTTCATCTGACAAATTTTGACTTGATTGTCAATTTGTGAAGGTTTACGTGATTAAAACTAGATAATATGATTTATAAATTCACTTAACCATTTACATGCATACTGGAAGATGTTTCATTACTCTGAAAGTAAGGTAACACTGGAAGGCCATCTGGTGGGTTAAAAAGTGACCCCACTTTTCACTACCTCTGTATCTTTGGGGTAAATACCCAATAGTGCAATTGCAGGGTCATAGGGAAGTTCTATTTTTAATTTCTTGAGGAATCTCCACACTGTTCTCCAAAGTGGCTGCACCAACTTGCATTCGCATTCAATGGCCACGGTTGCCAAACTGTGGAAAGAACCAAGATGCCCTTCAACGGATGAATGGATAAGGAAGATGTGGTCCATATACACTATGGAGTATTATGCCTCCATCAGAAAGGATGAATACCCAACTTTTGTATCAACATGGACAGGACTGGAAGAGATTATGCTGAGTGAAATAAGTCAAGCAGAGAGAGCCAATTATCATATGGTTTCACTTATTTGTGGAGCATAACAAATAACATGGAGGACATGGGGAGATGGAGAGGAGAAGGGAGTTGAGGGAAATGGAAGGGGAGGTGAACCATGAGATACTATGGACACTGAAAAACAACCTGAGGGTTTTGAAGGGGTGGGGGGTGGGAGGTTGGGGGAACCAGGTGGTAGGTATTGGGGAGAGCACGTATTGCATGGAGCACTGGGTGTGGTGCAAAAACAATGAATACTATTACGCTGAAAAGAAATTAAAAAAAAAAAAAGAAAAAAAGTGACCCCCCCCCCACAATATATGTCCACCCAGAGCTCTAGAATAAAAGTCGTTCTAGATGTAATTAGGATAAGGATCTGGACTTGAGATCATCTTGATTAGGTGGGCCCTAAATTCAATACTGGCTATCTTATAAGAGACAGTAAAGAAGACATAGGGAAAAAGGCCAGGGAAATCAGAAGCTCAGATTGGAGCAATGTGTCGTAAGCCTAGGAAGGTCAAGAATTGCTTGTCAAGAATTCCACCAGAAGGTGAAAGAGGTAAGGAAGGATTCTCTCCTGGTTACACATTGACATCCTGATTTTGGATTCCAGAACAGTGAAAGAATTAATTTTGTTCTTTGAAACCACCAACTTGGTGGTGATTGTTATGATAGCCCTAGAAAACAAATATAGGTCCCATTGTCAACTCCTATGTCCTGGGACTGTGACACTCTTTACAGAGGGTATCAAACACCATCCTTGACTTGTACATTGAATGTAAACTGAGTGAGGTCCAAGTGTCAACCCATGCATTAAATTCAGTACCTAAATACTGAGAGAAATCTTTGTATTGTTCTTCCATCCTAAGTGGGTGCATCATCTTGCACAACACTGGGGGTGCATTCACTCCACTTTGGAGACCCCTAGGAAGAGACTTTGTACATTTCAAATGTATCTGTTTGATTGTTTGAGCCATATCTCAAGTATCCTTTCAGGCAATATGCTGAGGCCACATAGCAGCAAGTTTTTATTCTTTGAAGAGCTGAGAAAGTAAGATGAGAGGAAGGATGTGGAACCAAAACATGGTATTTAAAGGATGTAGAGGAAGGAAGATGGATGCTGAAGTCTATATGTTAGCTCAGGATGTAACTCTGACCTGAGTGCTTAAATTGCTAACATAGCTCTTTAAGGCCACATGATATAAATAAACTAATACATTTTTGAAAAAAATTTCTACTTCTTTTCTGATGTGATTATGTCATTACTGCATTTTAAATGATTAAAATAGTATCAAATACTTTTGTAGAATAATTGAGGATAAAAATTGAGGATAAAAAAATTGATAAAACAATTGAGGATTAAAAAAAGTAAGACCTATGATGTCCTTCCTCCTAGTATGTGTCTTTTAAAACTGGGATCAGTTTGTATAGTCTTATTTCCTGCTTTTGTTCATTTACCATTTACTGTGTGAATATTAATATGATTGGAAACTCTGATGTTATGGGTTGAATAATATTTCACCAAATTCTTATGTTTAAATCTCTCCCCCCCACACCAAACTCAGAATGTGACCTTATTTGGAAATAGGGTCCTAGTAGATGTATAGTTAAGATGAAGTCATACTGGAATAGGATTAGGCCCCTACTTCAGTATAGCTGATGTCCTTATTTTTAAAAAAGAGAATTTGGGGGCACCTGGGTGGCTCAGTGGGTTGGGCCTCTGCCTTCAGCTCAGGTCATGATCTCAGAGTCCTGGGATCGAGCCCCGCATTGGGCTCTCTGCTCAGCGGAGAGCCTGCTTCCCCCCTCTCTCTCTGCCTGCCTCTCTGCCTACTTGTGATCTCTGTCTGTCAAATAAATAAATAAAATTTTAACAAAAAAAAGAGAATTTGGACATAGGTATATACATAAGGAGAATGCCATGTGAAGATGAAGACAGAGGTCAGGCTGAAGTTTCTATAAGCCAAGAGATACCAGCTATTGCCAGCAAACCACCAGAAGCTAGGGGAGAGGTGTGGAAACATTCTCTCTCAGTGTCCTCAGAAGAATCCAACTCTGCCACCATTTTGATTCCAGACTTCAAGCCTCAAGCTCTCTAAGGCATTATTATTTAAGCCATCCAGTTTGTGGCACTTTTGTATGGCAGCTCTAGCAAACTAATACATACGGTGTGGTGGTAAAGTGCATAGATAATATAGCCAGGAAATCTGAGTTCTGAGTCTTACAAGTTATGTTATTGTGGGCACACTAACCTTTCTGTGTCTCAGCTTACCTATAAAATGGGGAATGACAATGGTTCAGACCCAATAGGGTTGTTATAAGAATTAAGTGAGTCCATAGATGCAAGACACTTAAAGTGATACTTGGCATGTAGTGTCCATTGAGTTATTCCTGTTTATTTGTTTGTTTGTTTGCTTAAGAGAGTATGGGGAGGAGGGACAGAGGGAGGGGGAGAGAGAGAGAATCTGAAGGAGGTTCCATGCCCAGTGCAGAGCCTGACTTGGGGCTCAATCCCACAGCCCTGAGATCATGGCCTGAGCCAAATCAAGAGTTGGATGCTTAAACTACTGAGACACCCAGGTGCCATATTTATTACTATTCAAAGCATTAGTAACTGAATATTATATCCTATGCATGTACTTTAACTTATTTAATCATTCTCTATTTTAAGAAATATTATAAATACCACTGTAATGAACATAGTTGTAAATAAATATTTTTTTTCATCAGGCCAGATTCTATATGTGCAATTGTTAGGTGAAAGAATATTAGTATTTCTAAGTCTCTTGAGGCTATATTTTTTTATTTTAAATTTTTAAAAATTTTAAATAAAAAAAAATTAATTCCAGTATAGTTAGCATACAGGGTTATATTAGTTTCAGGTGCACAGTATAGTGATTCAACACTTCTAGTCATTACTCTGTATTCATCATGATGAGTGTAATCTTAATTTCCTTCATTTCACCTCCTACCCATGTCTCTTCTGGTAACCATCAGTTTGTTCTCTATAGTTAAGTTTCTCTTTCTTGGTTTGTCTCTTTTGTTTGCTTGTTTCATTTCTATTTTTTTGTTTGTTTCATTTCTAAATTCAACATATGAGTGAAATCATAAGGTATTTGTCTTTCTCTGATGGACTTATTTCACTTAGCATTATATCCTCTAGCTCCATTCATGTTGCTGCAAATGGCAAGATTTCATTTGTTTCTATGACTAATAGTCTATATATATAATGGAATGATATATACAGATTAAATATATAATATGTAATATAATATATATATAATGGAATGGTGATATATATCAATATATATCTTCTTTATAGATTCATCTAGGGATGGACATCTGAGCTGCTTTCATAATTTGGCTATTATAAATCATGCTGCAATAAACATAGGGGTGCATATATCTTTCAAAATTAGCATTTTTGTATTCTTTGGGTAAATATTCAGTAGTAGAATTACTGGATCATACAGTAGATCTGTTTTTAATTGTTTTAGGAAACTCCATACTATTTTCTATAGTGGCTGTACTAGCTTGCATTCCCACCAACAGAGCGTGGTGATTCTTTTTTCTCCTCACCAACACTTGTTGTTTCTTATGTTTTTGATGTTAGTTATTCTGACAGATGTGAGGTGATACCTCATTGTAGTTTTGATTTTTGTTCCCCTGATGATTAGTGACATTGAGCATCTTTTCATGTGTCTGTTGGCCACTCTCATGCTATGTTTAAAAAAAATTCCTACTTTGAACAGCTATGTTTTAAAAGACCCCCTCCTTATTCCTTGAGAATTATTAAATGTGTAATTAAAAATTTTTGCTCATTTAATTAAATTATTATATATTAACATATATTCCATGTAATATACTATGTATTATTATATGCTTCATTTTTGTTATTTTTGATGGTGGTAAGATGAATAAAATTTGTTAATTTTTGAAAGCTGACAGTTAAGTGACATGTGTTTGGTGGATTAAAAAGAAATCTGGCTCTCATGGGAAATATACCAGAGCCTCTTTCTTCAGAGAGAAGTCAAGCATCTTGAAGTCATTTACTTCAACCTGCTCTTTTCCCTATGAGATATTTGACTTGATCAAGTCTTTGCTAATAAAATTTACTTTTCTTTTCAGTTTTATCACTGATAGCCTGAAGATGTTCTCCTGACCCTTGATAAATTGCTAAGACAACCTACAAATGTTTTGAAGTGACATGACTTCCATTCACTGAGCAACAAAGCCTGTGCTCAGTATATTTGTACAAAGACTGAAATAATACTGGAGTAGGGCCTTTGTAATAAGTAGTCAGGGACTTGCTTGTGGAAAGAAGCTGAGGAAAGGGGTGGGAGGAAATGGATGGGCTGGTGCTTTGGTGCTGTCAGGAGCCAAAGCATATTGATCCATGCCTCCATGAATAACAACCTGCTCATAGCATAATGTCATGGCTTAAAATAAGCTACTCTAAGACAGTGTTTTGCTAACAAGGCTTTGTCCTCATGCTATTTTACTGGGTAAAATTTTTTTTTAAAAGGTGCTGATAATTCAGTAGCAAAAGGAGCTTCTTTCCCCCCTTAGGAGTTAAAAAAAATTAACTGAAATGAAGATAAAAAAAGAAATCCTTTGTAAAGTTTAGTTACCTTATGTGTAACATGCCTAGATTTAGGAGCTCAGAAGCAATAAAACATCGGCTCTTCTAGATCATATAAATGATTCTTTGGTATATTTCAGTGACTAAATTCTGTTAACTCAGATGTGGAACAATCCTACATGTACTGAGTTCCACAAAAAAAAATTAATACTCTAGTCAGTCTTTTGAAAAATTATAAAATGGCAAAAACCCAAACAGACAAGCCAAAAAAGCCATACTTCTTATCTTTGCAATAGAAGCTGAATAACTTTATAGTAGAAACGTAGGTAGAAGAAGAAATGACTAAGGTCCAGTTTTTATCCTTGTAGCTTTCATTCGACAGAACTGTTAAGGATCTAATAGAGCCAGGTTCTCCTCATGAATCTGGGGACATGGCAGTGAACAAGAACATATTCTATTGCCAGGTATTCACAGTCTTGTGGGGAAGGTAGATGAATGAAGAGTAATAATAACAATAATAGTAGTAATAATAATAATAATAAAAATAAATCTGCTATTGAAGCAAGATCATGCAGAACCATGAGAGAAATGAGAGCAAATACCATTCTGGTGAAGTGGGGTATGTGGGCAGACAAGCAGAGAGGCTGGAGAAGCTACCATCTGAGCCAAGGTTTAAATAAAAATAAAAATTGAGCATAGAATGAGAAAAAGAAGAGAAAATCAATGGAATGATATGAACAGAGATGCAGAAGGATGTCTTTCCTGTCGTGTGCAGAGAACTACATGCATTTCGGTAAATCTCAAGTGCGACTGCATAGGCAGAAGAGGCCAGAAGAGCGCGCTGAGCTTTTCTATCCTATCAAAATGTTAGATTCCCACTACAGGCAACAGGAACACATCCATGATTTTAAGCCGGGCAGTGGTTTGATTAGCTCGGCTCAGAAAATCAGCCACATGGTCAGTGGACCATTGGTCTCCGCGGCTGGGTCCACTGAGAAGGAAATACTAAAGCTTATATTTGTGCTCGTTACATAAGAAGCACAATATCTTTAAAGTAAGAAAACCATTAGATTGTGCTCATTTTGGTGGGATGCCCTGGATAGAAGCTTTATTCTTTCTCTCATTTTTAAACCACTCTGTGGACGGTTCCTTTCCTGGCACTGGATGAAATTTTAGATGGGTCTCATTGCTTTTCTGATCGCTTTTAGGGACAAGTACAGTATCATTATATCAGTTAAAATACCAGGTCCCAGCAATATTAAAAACAATACCTTCATTTGAAGTTTGAACTATCTTCTCCCTTAGACTGGCTCTTCTTCAGTGCAGGAAGCTGGAGAGAGAAGCTACTTTCCTGCTCTGTCCTGGTTCTTCACTTCTTTCCTCTCCTCTTCTCCACACGCCAGGATTGGAGGGGATCACAGGTGGAGGTGTGGTGAGTACCCTTGTGATCTGGCTTGGCATCCTCAGGGGCCAGGGGGACGGACTCGCTGTCAGGACATGCTCTTCATGTTTTCTTGGAGATTCAGCCTTTCAGGATCTGCAGCTGTAATTCCTACCACCTGAGAATACCTCTCTCTCTTCCCTCAGCTGGCCATTTGCTCTACTCTTCTTTACTCTTCAGACTCCTAGAAATCCACTCCTCTGCAACGTTATTCTAGCCCTTTCCAGTGGGGACCCTTTCAGGATGTCTTTAGGCCAGCTCCCTCTGCTCTGGGCCATTTGTATCTTCACTGTCACCTCCATCATAAGTGAAAGTGTAGGTCCCTCCCAGGGCAGCCCCTCTCTCCAACTCACCCTAAAACATTCTCCCTGTAACAACACATATTCACTCACTCTCTTTTTCTCTCCCTTTCTTCTCTTCTCCCATGGGCTGATCTAACTTTGGCATCTCATAGAAATTCTTAAGCTCCTGAAACTCTAAACACGTAAACTGCTAAACAGCTGTTAGCTATCTGACTGGTATCCTTAAGGCTCCTCTTACTTAGCGTGGGAGACAGGAAAACAGGCTCCCGGAAGATGGAAGTGCTCTACAAGTCTCTCCAAACTCCAGATGAACTCCAATCTTTCTGCAACTGGGGAGAGTGATTCTCTAATTCTTGAAGATTAGGTTTTACCATCTCTTAGCACATCCATCTATTTATCTATCTATCTATCTATCTATCTATCTATCTATCTATCTTGGGAGTTCAGTCTCAAAACAGAGGCTTTCAAGTATGATCAGCAGGGTACTGGTGTAAAGAACACATGGGATGCATGTAAGACAGGATGGGGGAGACTGTTACACTGGGAAGCCAGGACATGCTGAGGACCTACACCAAGGGAACAGCAATGCCTGGTGGAGAGGGAGAGAAAGCAGAATGTCCTGGACTTGGAGATTTATTAGATGTTACTGTGGACTGAATTGTGTCCACCTCAAATTCATATGTTGAAACCCTAACCCTAGTACCTCGGAATGGGACTATATTTGGTGATAGGACCTTTAAGAGGTAATAAAGGGGAAATGGGGCCCTTAGAGTGGGCTCTAATCCAGTATGACTGGTGTCTACGTAAAAAGAGGACAAAAGAGACACCTGGGATGTCACAGAGAAAATGCCACATGAGCATACAGTGAGAAGACCGCCATCTGCAAGCCATAGAGCGAGGCCTCAGGAGAAACCAACCCTGCTGACACCTTGATCTTGACTTTCAGTTTCTAGAAAGGTGAGTAAACAAATTTCTGTTGTTGAAGCCATCCAGGCTTTGGTATTTCATTATGGAAGCCCTAGCAAACTGATACAGATGCCAGTAAGAGAACAGAGAAGCGGCTAGGACTTTGAGCCACCAAGATAAAGAATTGTGTGGTGGGGTCAGTTGTGTGACAGTCTTGGGAGGAGGGTTTTTGCCTTTCCCTTTCCTTTTCTTGTGTATCATTCACTTAATGAAGCATTCAGTTGTTCCACTAAACTGCTATACTTTCTATGTTTATGAAAGATAAGGTCAGAGAGATTAAAAATAGTGGTTCAAAGCCAGGGCCTTTGAATTAGAAAAACTCTCATTCAAATCCCAGCTATGCCATTTGGAGCAAGTTATGTAACCAGTCTTGTGAATGGACCCAAGCCAATTTGGTTTCTTGCAATCCTTTGGTAAATGTTCGTATCCTCCATTATGCTAATTAACAACTCTCAAATTTTGTTCAAAGATGAATGAAGAATTTAGAGTTCCAGGCTCTGAATTATGGTTTTTGATTAGTTTTTCAAAGTGCTCACCAGCCCTGCGGGTTTTCCCAACTAGGTACTTCAAATGTGAGTAACCACTCCAGAGAATAAAATACTATTATGTATAAAAAGGTGCATAGCACCGAAGACTTTTAAGATAAAAGAGAAATAGTATAAAGCTCTCTAAGTGCTCTTGCCCATCTCTAAAATGGAGTAATTTTACCAACTCCATATGTGTAACACAAAGATTAAAGTAAATCATGCCTGGAAAGCATTGAACTCTGTTTCTAACATTTAATAGTAAGAGCTTAAAAATTACAAGTTATTTTCAGTGCAAGGTAACTTGGCTCAACCAAGAAAATAACTTTGATTTTTGTTGCTAAGCCAAAAACTAAGAAATCTGATTTAGGAGCTTACTAATCAGCAGCAAACCTTTTTGTGTCCTACAGAACCTATCAGTTAGGTGGTGACACAGGACTGTCTTGTTGCTCTGGTCTTGACAGAGATGGGGCCTTACAACATAGATTCTTTGTTCTTAAATCTTTACATATTTTATTAATCAAATATTTGTCAAGCTTTTGTTATAGCACAACTTTTTTTTTTAATCCAGGCAAACAATTTTCCTTTCAATCTTTACTCATCTCTGTTAAGAAGTGTATATTTACACTCAAAAAAAAAAATGGGGGGATACTACCATAGATTCCATTTTGAATTGTAGACATTTTTCAGAGGAAAGTTTATGAGCTTTGTGCAGAAAAGCTGAGCATCAAGAGAACGGTTGAAGTTTATTATTGTCCTGTGTCCACTGGACATCGGGGTCTTAAATTCCATTTTGCTACTGAGGGCATATATGACTTAGAATGTTGCTTAAACTCTGAACATACTTTTTGAATTTGTTACATTGCCTCTTCCTCCTTCATTATTAACATTTCTTGGAGCCTTGTATGTACAACTGGAAATATTGGGAGAAAATTCAATGCAGTGTGGTAACTTCTAGAAAGGCTGTGTTCACCATAAGATGTCAGTTTTTCAAATGTAAACTGAGAAAGGCAGTCAAAATGTGAACATTTGGGCTATGTGATAATCTTCCCCATATTTGGAAACATTTTAAGTGGGAAAGAAGGGAACTGATATTATTACAACTAAATTTATAAACAATGATTGATCGCTCCCTTTTTCAAAACTGTAATTTAAGTAGGAAAACATGTTGCCTTAGCCACTGCCATGTCCTTTGGAAATAAGAACAGCTGTCTTGCCAGCAGTGTGGGTTCCTTTCTCTATAATGTAAGTAGCATTAGAAGTTTTTCTGATTTCGAAAGCACCAGCTGCTCTGATGTTTTGGGAATATTCCCATATGTTCTGAATGGGAAAAATTAAGTGAAGCCAAACCAAAGACTTTTGACTTCATAGAGGAGACAAAGCTTTTCAAGACTTTCTCAATCAGAAAGAATACAGAGTAGTAATTTCCTGGAGGGAATTTTTGCTTTTTTGTGTAACTTAAAGGACAAATTTTTTACCCATTCTCTCATAGGAATTTGTTTTGTACTTAGAATTAATAGTCCAATGATCCAAAAATAGTCCCTGATGCTTGGCTGAAAAGCTAATTCGAAAGCCACTAGAAATGTATTAAAACATGAATTAGTACTCAAAATCACAGTCTTGCAGCCTATCAGAGAAATATTTGAATCTGCTTTACAAGTGACTAATTTCATATTTGTGTTTAAGCTAACTGGCACTGCTTTGAAGACATCTGTTTCATGATTACTAACATTTAGATGATATAAAGAAGAACAAACAGAATCTTCTTTTCCAAGAAGCTCCTTGCTGAGGCACTAAATGGCCTAAACCTTGTGAATCAGCTGTAAGAGTCTGGCTTAGAAATTAACCACCCTTTTCCCCCACCGGTAATGGTGGTCTTCCATTGAGTCTTGTAGAATCTCTCATGGTTATTTGTGGCCTGCGAGAGATTGCAGTCCTTGGGTCAGGCCTGGACAATCTACATGAAGTAGGCTGGGCCTGAATCCATATGGGAGGACATGAACCAGAATTTTCCAGGAGGGCTAGGCCTGGAGGTGACTTCTCCTGGAAATTGTATATGATCTTGGACCTAATAAATGTGTATGTTCTATTAAGTCTCATTAGTGCATAATCTGAACTAGTTGTTTGTATTAAAGGAGGAAATTTAGCACAGAAAAATAAGGGAATTATGTGTCTACCAAAGAGAGTGGAAATGATGCTTCTCTATTTCCATTTTGGAGACTGCTATGTGTTCTCTAAGCTACCATTTTCACCCATGCTATTTCTATAGTCTCTTTATCTTCTGTAGGCTGTCAACCTCTAAGATAATTTTGTCATACTTCAATTTCAAACAATAGGTTTATTAGACATACATTCCTCTCCTCTCTGGTATTCCTACGTACACCGAGGAAATTCCTTCATTGTTGCTTCATCCTATTTGAGAATCCACACCCATGTGTAAAGAATCCGTTTATATAGTCAAACACATTACTTATATCTGATTTAATTTGGGGACATTGCTATCTACTGATCGTTTTCTGACCAACATAGTGTCATGGTTAATGACAATAATGATAAAAAAATAAAAATAATGACATCAGCTGACACTTAGAGAATGCTAACTGTGTTCCATGGGTAATGTATAATATCACTTAATATTTTTAGTAATCTTCTATGGCAGGTAATTTTTAAAAAACTATCTCTTTTTTTTTAATGGATCCGAAAACTGGAGCCCAGAGTATGTATCTGGCTTAAGGTTACACAGCTGGTAAGAGGAAAGCTAGGATTGGAAGCTTGCGCTGCTTAACTCTAGATCCAAAGCCTTCACTGTTTTCATTACATCATGGTGCTTTCTTGACCAGGACCTCCCTAGGGACAATGGGGAGGCCATTTTGATTTCCAAGATGGCCTAAATCTTTAGTACACTGTTGTTTCTTTTCTTCATTTATACATTCTTATCTTTTTAAATCTCCCTCCCTTCTACCACAGGTACCTACTTCCTCGTGTTGCCATAAGAAAAGTTGCATGTGTAAAGTTATTAAGCTATTTTTCTTGGAGATAGAAACATGGCAATATTATAAAAAGAATATAGGCAACAGGCAATGCTTACTACAAATGAATGAATGATCAATTGCAGAATTTCTGCTGTTGGGTTAGGTTTGGGGGGAATTGGGGACTTGCTTGAACCTCTCAGTCTTGTCTCTTGACTAAGTTCCTTCACATAAGGGTGAGTAGGTGGGGGAGAGAATGGGCATTGATGTAACTTGCAAGTGATTTTAAAATGGTGGCATAAGTTAGAAGACTGAAAGAGTGGTAGCGAGTAAGATTAAATTTTCTGGATCCAGTGAGACCATTCTTTGCATCCCTAGGACTCTTGCAACTTGTGTTTCCTGTCGGAGCTTCTGAAAGCCAGGGAAATCGTGCCAAGATATGCCTTACCTGCTGCTTCCCTTTGAGGCTACCTTGTCTTTTAAACCAATTTTGTATCCTGTAATAACTAAATCCAGAATAAAATTGAGGATCGTAGACCATGTATGTGATTGTGTCTGGCTTCAGGTGATGCATGTATGTGTGTGCGTTTCAGGCATGGGGATAACTCTTCCTTAACCTAACAGAAATGCTGCAGTGGGTAAAGCTGATGTATTATTTCTCAATGGTGTAATAATCTGTAATTTTCATATGAGATTTTACATAATTTAAGTAAAAAATGTTTTGTATTTTTTTAAAAAATTGGATTTATGTCTTTGAGTGGGAACTGATTAAAAAAAAAGTTAGCAATAGCCAACAAAAATCTCTTAAAATAGATCTCCTATTTGGCATGACTCATACACCAATCATTTATCTAAAGGAATCTACATTGTAAAACTAATTAGAAGTAAGTGTCAAGAACTGTGAAGGGTTTGGGATTTTACTTTAGCTGCAGCCTAGCGAGTTAGCCTGCCATAGTTTCATTGATGGTAGGGATACAAACTTCCTGGGTTAGAGACAGTGAGTGGGTTATAGCCAATACCTACAGCCAGATAATCAGCATTTTTGTGCTGTTTCCTGAGCCCCCATTCCCACAGGGGGATGGAAGAGGCCAGTGATACCCCATTTCCCCAGTGGATTGAATTACAAGAAAGGAACGTTGACCTTAGGGAATAGGCAGTAAGCCTGGGCTACCCTCTTGCCTTGGAGGAGAGCCCTATCTCTATATCCCAGGTCTGCTTATTTTCATCCTTTGAAAATACAGTCTACAGGAAAGGACTTTTAAGACTTGCAGAAATACAAGTGAGTCAGGGAGAATTCTCTCAACAGGTTTTTTTTTTTTTTTTTTAAACTTTCCATTTCTTAGTATCTTTTTTTATTTTCCTTTCTAATAACCTGACCACACTATCATCCTGCGTTTATGACCAGAATCAACAGAGAGGGCAATGGTCAGTTTGTTGGTTCGGTAAATACTTTGGATCTGTTTTATAGCTGACTGATTGTGCAGAAATCAGTCACTAAGACTGTTGGCAATAACAGTCTTGCAAAAAAAAAAACCCTATTGGAAATGGTTTCCAACAGTACTAAAGCTTGAGGAACAAGAGCCTGACTAGAGGAAAGCCTAACTAGGATAGACAGATCTGGAGACCTCTGGGCCCAGTTCTAGAACAGACACAGAACTGGATGAAATAGCTGACCATTGGCAAATGTAGTTTTAATGCTAGTGAACTAGATTAGAAGAAAAACACCTTGAGGACTAGCTTCCTTAAGTTGTTTTCTTCTTGGGCTTGCCCTTAGATCTGTTTCCCTCTTTGCCCTCACTGTTGGCCACAGGAGGTCTGTGACTGTGGACTTCATTACCCAAAGTCCCTTGTCAGCCGGCTTCCCTTGGGAGGCCCCAGTAATGATAGAAGGTGGGGAAGAGAGCCAGATAGGAGATTCTTTCCCATGCCCTTCTTGGGCCATGTTTCTGGTAGTGACTCAGTCCTTCCTTAAGTGCAGCTCCAGGTCTCCACAGCTCTGGTTCTGATGGATTCTAATGTTTCAAGACTGGGTGGTAATGGCTGCCAACTCTTGTTACTCTTCAGGTTCTTCAAAATCCCTGTGCCATTTCCTGGATTGGGCCCGCCCTCCATTAGCTGAACTTCATTCAAATTTCTTGAGTATTTTGAGCCACATTCTGTTTCCTACTGAGACTCTGACTGGTACAACTAGAGAAAAAAGGTAGGACTCTGGTCTCAAAGGACCTAAGATAAATAATACTCAGCCATTATTGTTTGTCTGTTTAAGCCTTACCATAAGCCCATGAAGTAGAAACTATTACTTGTTCCATGAAACAAATGAGGAAACTGGGCACAGAAATTTAGTACTTGGGGGAAGAGAGACTTAATCCCAAGCTGTTGGACTCTAAAGCCCTCATGGTTGTCACTAGTCCTTATAAGACTTACTGCTAAGGTTAGTCACGACCCTATGCTTGTCTGCAGGGCAGAGGCTTAGTCATCACAATCACAGGAGGAGGCTGCCTGCCTCTCAAAGGGGAATAAGTCTAGAGTAAAATGTCAAGTGGTGTTCAGGATTAGTGTGAGGTGAAGGGCAAACTGGCCTTGTTGCTCTACTACTGGTGTTTTAGTCTAGGACTAGTCTTATATCATAAGCCTAGATTCAATCCAGGTTTTTGAGGTTAAAACTTCCCCACTATGGGAAGTAAGGGCCATGAGGGCAAGAAGTCAAGGGGAGTCATTTGTTCTGTCCAGATTTCAAGCTATAAAGTTGTATGATCTTTGTAAATGATGTATTTATTTAAGAATCGTGAAATATACCACTGAATGCAGAGAGTAGTGAGTGCTATTCAGAATGAATTAGAGGGCAAACATATTTCAAAAAAGAGCTATATATTAGCAAAATGAGCTCCATGAGTCAAGCAGATTGAGAAAAAAAATAGCATGTCCAGTGGGTGGTTACCTGACTTTCAGACATCTGGGACTATTTACTTTCCAAACCATCAATGGACATAAAAATAAGCAAAAGGGCTAATAATCCAAAACAATAAAAATAGTCTATAATATATTTGGGAACACTTCGTGGCTACAGGGAAAAGCATGATTTCTTTGGCTCTAATTACAGTAAAACTCCATTCTTATTGACACCAAAGCCCAGGGGCCCTGGAAAAATAACAGGGTAAATAGTGAAAAAGACTAATGAAAGAATATTTTGGAATATCCAATACCAGTTTGTCTCAGAAAGACAACTGGCTAGTCTCATTGCAAATGCAATGTGGCCAGAAGAGGGAAGAAAGCAATGAATTGTCGTGAGAGACTGTGATGAGAAGTGACAGCCAGTAACAGCAATCCTCACTAGGGAGGAGGAGGAAGAAATACCAATTAGCTGAATCCAGAAGCCAGAGATCATTTGGTCTGCTGGCAAGCAGATCTCAGCCTCCGCTGACACCTTTCTCATGTCCTATTTGGGGGTACTTGGACTAGCACCAGACAAGAACCCGTCCTTGGTCACCTGACTGCTTTGACTCCCAGCAAAGCCTTCTGCCTCACCACCTCCTTTATCATTCCTTAATCACTCCTTTATCACTATCACTTTAGTCCTGCTTTGATTCTTCAAGTCTTGATTCTTGTTTTTGTAGTCTTAGAAGCTGCTCTGCGGAAAAATTAGATGTAGGAAATGCTGCTCATACTTTCCTCCTCTTGGAGATTCTCAGTGGACATTTACATACCAAAAATATGTGAGATTCTAAAGAACCCCTTTTGTTTTTGCTTAGCCCAGCCATCAGGCTACTTTAGCATTGGGAACTTCTTATTTCTGTCCCTAGAACATTCTTTGGGAAATGCTGCCACACTTGCTACAGACCAGCCACAGATGTGTCATGCAGTCACCTGTTATCAATCAGGGTTAGATAGTGAGGAAAGTTTAATAAAGGGGTTATTTGCAAAGGTGTGGGCTTGACTTATGTAAAGGAACAAGGGAGAGTGAGGAACATGGGTAGTGACATGAGAGAGCCATTACTACTCCCAGGCTAAGGAAACTTCAGAGAGAGAGAGAGAGTGAGAGAGAGTGTGCTTGCATGGTGAGAGGCAACTTCCAGGAGAAAGATACAGCCAACCCGAGGTGACCCAGATGGAAGGAGAGAAGTGCATAGATGCTTGACCTTCTCCTCCTCCTCCCACCTTTTGACTCTGCTGTTGCCTCCTCTGTATGCCAGCGGCTGCCATGCTAGAAGCTTGAGAGCAAAGTGGTTTCCAGCATAATCCATGCAAGTCAGAGTCCCAGGGTGGAAAAGGGTGGGAATAGCTGTGAGGGACAAAGAGAAGAAACTTAGCACAAATGTCCGTACTATCAAATTCAAGCTTCCTAAATTAAAGGAAAATAATCTGTGAAATTTGCACTATATTTAAAGAGATACACTATTGCTCTCTCTAGGACTTAAAGAACAGAAACATTTGGCTGGATATCCTTGCTATGTAAAACCCTTCAGAAGAGACAGCTCCTTGTAGATTCTGATTCAAATAAAACTGTTGACTAACTGGGTTCCTGCAAGCAGCTAAATTAGTCTCCAGCTGTGTTTAATGGGAGTCCTTCCCAGCAAGAAGATCAGAAAATGTTGCTATCTTTGGTTCACTGATTGCCGAAAAGTAGGTACAAAGTTGTTTGACCAGACTTTCGAGTCAATCCTGGCACTCCATGATAAAAATACAGTGTGCATGTGGAAGCCATAGGCAAATATTTTGATAAAGAACAATTCATTGGTCTATTTGGAGAATTTGTTTGAACTGTCAGGTACCTGTTTTGTCATTCCAGGGAAATAGTCTTTTGGAGTAAACACTAGAATGTAGAATTAGAGGGACAGGTTAGACTCCTGATCCCCTCAATCCCCTCACTTAAATGGCAGTACCCCTCTGGAAGGTTCATCAGTCTCTGGAGGCATTGTTGTTTTGGTTACATTATAACCTGATGCTAATAGGAGCTAATGTTCTCAGAGCTCTCATTCTGTGCCAGGCACTGCATGTGTATTTTCCCAATAATCCTTACAATAAATCTAGGGGAAGCTGTATTTATTATTCTAGTTTTCAAAAAGAGAATGAGTCACTTGCCCAAGGTCACACTGTTAACATGTGTAAGCCCTTGGCACATTGCTTGGTAATAATAAGTGCTTGATAAATGTTAGATGCTGGAACTATTTATTATTAATGTTATAGTTAATATTACTTGTCAACCTCTATCCCAGAAATAATAGGCAAATGAAGTGCATTGGGAAAACAGTGAATGTGGCTAGTTTGACTTGATATATGTGATATTACTAGCCCCATTAAAATAAAGTGTAATGGTAATTGTTCTTTAGAAATTATAATCGTTCTGAAACTTTCAAACGTGTTACACATTTACTCATCTGGAGTGATTTAACACATGCAGGGACAAGTTATATCTATTTTTCTGATTTGTTCCCTAGATTTTCTATCCTTAAAAGAGGAATATTTTAGAACCAACAAAGTTCCAGAGAAAAAGAAATGCTTCGTTGAAGCATTGACCTTGAAGATGCAGGTTTTTAGAGTCTGGGAAGACATTAAATATCATTTATTCATTTACTTAGCCATGCAGTCATTAAACTCCCATTATATTCCAGGTAGGCCAGAAATTATGAAAAAATATACCAAAGAGTGGTCATTGACCTGTTACTTAGAAATAATATTTCAAGACCTAGTCTGCTGCTGGATTCTCTGTAGGTGAGGCCCCTTAAAAAAGAGAACACACTGTTTATTCTAGAATAGGTGAGTAATCTATGTAATCTATGGTGAAAGGACATGAGGGAAACTCCTGGGGTTCTCTAGATAGAGATGTCAGTTACATACAGGATTTTCTACATAATGTCCAGTGCAAAATGAAAATATGAGGCTCCTTATTCCAAAGTTATTAATACTTTTGGCAATAGTAGAGCATTCAACCAAGCACAGAGCCCTCCTAAGGCACGGGTCCCTGTGTGACCTGCACAGTTCTGGTTAGACAGATCAATGCATTTATCAAGCCATTGAATGGGAACCCTTAAGAGCCCCATATAAATTATATCTCAATTGAAAAGTATAAAATTGAAATAGAATAAAAATAAAATCAAGTAGAAGAAGATTGGAGATTCATGTCTTGTCCCAAGTAAACCGTTGGCACAAATCATTTGTTCTTTACCAAATATTAATCGAATGACCATTCTGATGGGTGCTAATGATTGCATGTGTATCATCTATCTATCTATCTATCTATCTATCTATCTATCAAGAATACACTTACTGTGATGAGCACTGAAGAATGTACAGAATTGTTGAATCACTGTTTTAAACACCTGAGACTAATATAACAATGTATATTAATTACACTGGACTTAAAAGTATTACATCATTTTATTTATTTTTTTAATGTCACAGCAATACTTAATCTGCATTTTAGATAAAATCTGTTATGCCTGGAAGTCTTTCAAAAGCCAAATATTAAGGATAACATGGGAAAAACATGCTGCCCTGTTTATGTGTATAAGAGTCTCTTCTAGTGATGTTGGATGAAGAGGAATAACAACCATAGGCTATCTCATAACAAACACTACCATAAATGAGATGAAATATACAATATTTCTTCATTTAAGTGAGATAAAACAGTGAATTGAGGTGATAAGGTACATGCAAGTGATATTTTTATTGCCTGTGGTCATATAAATGGGCACCGACAGTAATAAAGTAGAAGGGAGGCAACTATGTGTCAGTCTGTGTCCTTGCAACCAGTTAATTCTCCATCCTGGGATCTAACCAGAGGCTGAAGGAACAAACATTTGCTGAAACAGTATAAAGGGATTTTGATTTTTAGACAGATGTTTAAAGTAGAGAACTTAAATTTTTTTTCTCCTAATCCAGATTCCATTAGTTTGAGATTTCCTGGGGAGCAAACCAATTATTTGGGAAAAGGTTATTTTATTTTTTTAATTTGACAACTGATTGTGTTTTATAATTCCCCGACTATAGTTGTATATATAAAGCTGATGTTATTTACCCATTCTTGGTTACTTACAAAACAGCAGCCTTATTGAGTATTTTAATAAAGATTACCTAATTTCTCACTTCTTCCTATGACTGTTTTTTCTATGAATAAATTTTACTCCTTTTATTTGTATGATGTGTGGTCTTCAACAAGACCATGGCCATATTACTGAATTTGAACTGCAGAAATCAACAAATGTTGAAGTATTTGTCTAAAAAAGACTCTCCATCCATCAAAGACACTGTTTATATCAATCCTCTATTCATCTTTTTTATGTTCTGGGTATATCAAATAAGTCTTTTGAGAATTCTCAGTCATGATACTGTGTGAAAAGGAGGTGTTTTCGGGATCTCACAGATAGTCCACTGAAAGAGGAAAGGAGTGTTCTGTAAATTGTAATCTTGATTTGTTTCATTGCGTATAATTTACCTTCTCAGTCAGACTTCAGATTCTCAGAGAACTAAGTGGTGCCTTTCAGTCTTGTTTTTATCTACAGAAATGCTTAGCGCAATTTATGAATGCCTGAGGCGGCTCCAGATTCCATACATTCTCATTAGAAGGACTAAATCTGGAGTTGATGTTTTACAAAAACTGGGAAATTAAATTCATATTGAGATTCACAAGGTAAATGTGTTTCAAGATTAATCAATGCTAATTTTGCTTATTTTTTTTAAAGCTCCCAGAAAAGCTTATCGAGGTAATTGATTATTTCCAACTCTCTTAAGTATAGAGAAAATTCCAATTCTCAGTGAATTCACTACAAGCTTCTTTGCTTTTTACTCTTGGAGGAATTTGACTCAGATAGACCAGGAGGTAATAGTGAGCATCCAAACCTAGTGAGTTTCTGCTCTTCTCCTAACACATTGCATGATGTGGTGTGTCTTGTAAATGATGGGTAAATATCACCTAACAGATAAACCACCCCACTGTTATTGTTTTTAATAATTGTTTTGGGGAGTAAAGTTTCTTTTTCTTTTCTTTCCTTTTTTTTTCTTAGATTTTATTTATTTATTTGACACAGAGAGAGAAATCATAAGTAGGGAGAGAGGTAGGCAGAGAGAGAGGGAGAAGCAGGCTTCTCACCGAGCAGAGAGCCTGAAGCGGGGTTCGATCCCAGGACCCTGAGATCATGACCTGAGCCGAAAGCCGAGGCTTAACCCACTGAGCCACCCAGGCGCCCCAAAGGTGAAGCTTCTTTGCAGTTACTCTGCCTGCAGAGATAACTGTGAATGTTTAATGCTCTTGGTTCAGAAATGGTTTCTGTAATTCAATTGGGATTGTTTAAAATGAAGTTACTTGCCTTTGTGAGTAATTCAAATGCCTATAGCCCTCACCAGTGTGTGATAATGTCCTGATGGCAATTGAATCTCAATATTACTGGGTAAAAGCTTACGTTGGATACCAGGCACTGCGGGCCTGTAAAATTCTTGCCAGGTATATCTGAGATTCTTCAAAGGCATTTCTCTTGTACCCCCCCAAATTAGTCCTGCTTGTTCTGTGGCTGGTCTCTCTATGCAGAGACACACAGTCCATGCCATTGATTCAGGATTCAAGAACACCACTACCCTCGCTTCTATTGCTAGGTGCAGGGATCTGTAATCGCCAGTGCTATCCGAGCTAAAATCAAATGTCCAGCGCTGTGGTTGGTAGGCAGTGCTGTAACCCTTCCGTCTACTGGACAGGACCCTCCACCAGTGTGGGCAGCCGGCTTCATGGCCAGGTTCCAGTGCTCTCTTCTTTCCCAGTTCTGCCACTGCAGAGACAGGTCGTGTGAATGGCATCCTCCCTCTAAACCGTGATTGACTGTGGGGATTCCTTAGCAAGGTAGCTTAGACCTTAAAATGTCAGGAGTTTAGTGAAATGTTTCCTTAGTTAATAGGATTGACCCTTTCCTTTTTGGGGTGTATACCAATCCACTCAGAATCTAGGTGGGGAGAGGTTTCAGGATTAGCTCTGTTATCTGGAACCACGTCTCTTCACTGACCCTCAAACTCTGTGCAAATTCTTCTCAACCTTTCCATATTTCCCCCTTAAGATTAAAAATCAACAATAACAACACAAAACACAAAGCTTGAATGCACAACCCTGAGATCAAGACCTGAGCTGAAATCAAGAGTCGGACTCTGAACCGACTGAGCCACCCAGATGCCTAGAGATTAATTCTTTTATAAGTCCCTACTGACCTTACTTGAAATTTGACTTCTGCTAGTCCCTCTTTGCCTATGTCCCCAGTTTGCTAGACATGTTTATAGGCAAACATAGTTTGGGAGATCCCTAGCACCTGTGTACATCAGCTGACACACTGAGATCTGGGCTGGGGGAAGAGTATGATGCCAAAGTGTCACATGACTAAAAAATTCCAGTTGACCCAACTCACCTGAGATGGTCTTTATATGTGAAAAAGTGAGCATTTACACTCTGATTCCTAGAATGTCGGGGTGGACAGGTGTCATTGAAAAGTTCCTTCAGCTGATTCTGATAAACTCTTATGTGAAGACAGAGAAGAAATGAAGGAGAAGAAGTGGGGGGCGTGGGGGGAGGGTATCAAAATATCACGGCCACTAAAAGGATAAGGATAGATCCTAAATTATAAAATAATCTGCCTAACTTTATTACCCTTAGGCAAGGGTTAAATTAGGTAAAACAGAATCTCGGAATGGGTGTGAGGGATTCGAGGAGTAAGAACATGCAAAACCTCTGCTTATAGCTTCTTCAAGTTTTTAGTTCATACTGGTTTTATCGTATTCTCTCTTCTGGCTCCTGCAAGCATCATGGTTTAATTACATAACTGTAAATTTTCTGAGCTATATTGTAGGTGGACTTTTATATTTTTCTCATTCTTTGGAGTGGGTGGTGTGATGACTTTTTTAACCCCCTTTAAAATATCTTAGATATTTTATATGCATCATTTCAGAGACTATGTCTGTAAACTATGTAGTCCGGTTATTTTGGCTCTCTTGGTCAGTGGGAGATACCAGAATCAGCTCGCAAGAGAAGAGGAGGACACAGGAGTTAGGGCAGTAACCTTCTAGAAACATAAATAGTCTTCAGAATATGGTGATAATGGACACATCTGGTGTTTGGAGCTGTGGCAAAGCAGGGACAAATTTGGATTAGTTAGCATCCTGTGGTGATTGGAGAGGTCATTAAGAGGTGAGGTGAAGTCTCGGAATTAGAGAGCTTTAGAACTAGAAGGGATCTGCTAAATCAGCAGCTTTCCAACTGTTGACTAAAACCTGCAGTAAGAGATACATTTTATGTCATGACCAACTGTCTGCCTAGGTATGTCTGAAACAAGAGTTTTATGTATACACACACACACACACACACTAATTTATACACTTACCACAGTGAAGCACTACCTCTATTCTATTCTTGAATCACTAATTTAATATTTCATACATGGTTGTAATCAGAAATTGGCAAGTACTATTATAGATCGTCTTGATCAGCCTTTCATTTTACAGAAGAATTCTAGAGCCCTAGCAATTAAGTGAATTTCACAACCTGTATGGCTAGTTAGGTCTAGAACTCATGTCTTATGATTCTTCTGGGGATGCTGGGGTTCTTGAATGTGTAATTAGTAGTGCAGGGCATTAATTTTTAATATTTCTGTTGGACAGTGTATATGTTAGGCTGTATAAGGATTATATTTGTAACTATGCAATAGTTTTAAATATAAATCTGTATTAAGATTCCATTGTTTGGTTATTGATACATTCACTTCAAGTATCCATGCAAAGATTGAACAGGCAGAGGCTCAATAATGTGAAGAACAACGTTGGGAGCTACTCCTGAGGCTAGAATTTTGGGTTCCTTGTCCCTCATTATACTCAGATGTCCTTGATTCTCAGTCAGTCTGCTCCACAGTGCATCCCTGCCCTGCATGGTGTTGAGAGGAATTAACTAGGGGATACCTTTTATGTGAAGAGCAATAGGCCTTCCCTTTGGAAAGGGCTTTGAGCATTCTCAACTCCTAAATGATCTCTTCTTAGGAGTTAGTGCCCAGCAGAGAACCTCTCTCTCTTAAGTGCTGCTCTGATATTCTCTCTGCCCTCAATGAGACAATTGTCTATATTGGGGCCTCTATTTTGAATTCCCAATAAGTGGCATTGAGTTTTCATGAACTTATGTTGTCCCATTTCGACCTAGTAGCACACATTACAAAACCAGTGGTTGACCAAGTGTTCTGCAAAATGTCGGCATCAGACCATTCGTATCAGCTCTTTGGTGTGTTTATTCAAAATGCACAATCCTGAGCCCTGCTACAGACCAACCAAACTGGACTCATGGGATGAGCCTGAGAATCCACATCCTCGACATGCTTTTCTTCTGTGCACACTGGCTGATATTGTGAGTTTCATGTGGCAGGCATAATATCTCTTTTGCTCATCATTCCATCTATAGTAAGTGGCACATAGTAGACACGTAACAATTATTTGTTAACTAAATATTCTACCTCATACTTCATTATCTTCAATAATGGGGCAACTGATCAACCAACACCTCTGAAAAGTTTAGTGAGACAGAGTGTGGGTTCCAGAGCCTGGCTTCCTCTACCATTTGCCAGTTGTTCAACATTGAGAAAACTGTTTTAACATTTTTTCTTTTTTAAGTTTTTAGTGTTTGCTTTTTTTTTTTTTAATTAACATGTAATATATTATTTGCCCCAGGGGTATGGGTCTGTGATTCATCAGGCTTACACAATTCACAGCACTCACCATAGCATATTCCTTCCCCAATGTCTATCACCCAGACACTCCATTCCCTCCATCCCCCCTTTACTCCAGCAAACCTCAGTTTGTTTCCTGAGATTAAGAGTCTCTTATAGCTTGTCTTCCTCCCGATCCTATCTTGTTTCATTTTTTCCTCCCTACCCCCCCACCCTGCCTCTCAAATTCCTCATATCAGAGAGATCATATGATAAGTGTCTTTCTCTGATTGACTTATTTTGCTTAGCATAGTACCCTCTAGTTCCATCCACGTTGTGGCAAATGGCCAGACTTTGGTTTTTATGATGGCTGCATAGAATTCCATTGTATATGTATACCACATCTTCTTTATCCATTCATCTGTTGATGGACATCTAGGTTCTTCCCATAGTTTGGCTATTGTGGACATTGCTGCTATAAACATTCAGGTGCATGTGCCCCCTTTGGTTCCCTACATTTGTATCTTTAGGGTAAATACCCAGTAGTGCAATTGCTGGGTTGTAGGATAGCTCTATTTTCAACTTTTTTTTTTAAGATTTTATTTATTTATTTGACAGAGATCACAAGTAGGCAGAAAGACAGGCAGAGAGAGAGAGGGGTAAGCAGGCTCCCTGCTGAGCAGAGAACCCAATGCAGGGCTCGATCCCAGGACCCTGAGGTCATGACCTATGCTGAAGGCAGAGGCTTAACCCACTGAGCCACCCAGGTGCCCCTATTTTCAACTTTTTGAGGAAACTCCATACTGTTTTCTAGAGTGGCTGCACCAGTTTGCATTCCCACCAACAGTATAAGAGTGTTCCGCTTTCTCCGCAACTTCTCCAACATTTGTCATTTCCTGACTTGTTAATTTTAGCCATTCTGACTGGTGTGAGGTGGTATCTCATTGAGATTGTGATCTGTATTTCCCTGATGCTGAGTGATGTGGAACATTTTTTCATGTGTCTGTTGGCCATCTGAATGTCTTCTTTGCAGAAACGTCTGTTCATGTCCTCTGCCCATTTCTTGATTGGATTATTTGTTCTTTGGGTGTTGAGTTTGATAAGTTCTTTATAGATTTTGGATACTAGCCCTTTATCTGATATGTCATTTGCAAATATCTTCTCCCATTCTGTCAGTTGTCTTTTGGTTTTGTTGACTGTTTCCTTTGCTATGCAAAAGCTTTTAATCTTGATGAAGTCCCAGTAGTTCATTTTTGCCTTTGCTTCCCTTGTCTTTAGTGATGTTTCTAGGAAGAAGTTGCTGCAGTTAAGGTCAAAGAGGTTGCTGCCTGTGTTCTCCTCCAGGATTTTGATGGATTCCTTTCTCACATTGAGGTCTTACACCCATTTTGAGTCTATTTTTGTGTGTGGTGTAAGGAAATAGTCCAGTTTCATTCTTCTGCATGTGGCTCTCCAATTTTCCCAACGCCATTTGTTGAAGAGACTGTCTTTTTTTTCCATTGGACATTCTTTCCTGCTTTGTCGAAGATTACTTAACCATACTGTTGAGGATCCATTTCTGGGCTCCCTATTCTGTTCCCATTGATCTATGTACCTGCTTTTGTGTCAGTACCATACTGTCTTGATGATTACAGCTTTGTAATAGAGCTTGAAGTCTGGAATTGTGATGTCACCAACTTTGGTTTTCTTTTTCAACATTCCTCTGGTTATTCAGGGTCTTTTCTGGTTCCATATAAATTTCAGTATTATTTGTTCCCTTTATTTGAAAAAAATTGATAGTATTTTGATAGGGATTGCATTAAACGTGTAGTTTGCTTTAGGTAGCATAGACATTTTCACAATATTTGTTCTTCCAATTCGTGAGCATGGAACATTTTTCCATTTCTTTGTGTCTTCCTCAGTTTCTTTCATGAGTACTTTATAGTTTTCTGAGTACAGATTCTTTGCCTCTTTGGTTAGGTTTATTCCTAGGTATCTTATGGTTTTGGGTGCAATTGTAAATGGGATCGACTCCTTAATTTCTCTTTCTTCTGTCTTGCTGTTGGTGTATAGAAATGCATTAATTTTATATCCTGACACTTTACTGAATTCCTGTTGAGTTCTAGCAGTATTGGAGTGGAGTCTTTTGGTTTTTCCATATAAAGTATCATATCATCTGCAAAGAGTGAGAGTTTGACTTTTTTTTTTTTTTTTTTTTTTTGCTGATTTGGTGCCTTTTATTTCTTTTTGTTGTCTGATTGCTGAGACTAGGACTTCTAGTACTATGTTGAATAGCAGTGGTGATAGTGGACAGCGCTGCTATGTTCCTGACCTTAGGGGAAACGTTCTCAGTTTTTCCTCATTGAAATGATATTCACTGTGGGTTTTTCATAGATGGCTTTGATGATATTGAGGTATGTTCCTCTATCTCTACACTGTGAAGAGTTTTGATCAAGAATGTTGGTGTACTTTGTTAAATGCTTTTCCTGCATCTATTGAGAGTAGCATATGGTTCTTGTTCTTTCTTTTATTAATGTATTTTATCACACTGATTGATTTGAGGATGTTGAACCAACCTTGCAGTCCACGAATAAATCTCAATGGGTTGTGGTGAATAATCCTTTTAATATACAGTTGGATCCTATTGACTAATATTTGGGTAAGAATTTTTGCATCCATGTTTACCAAGGATGTTGGACTGTAATCCTCCTTTTTGATGGGGTCTTTGTCTGGTTTTGGGATCAAGGTAATGCTGGCCTCATAAAATGAGTTTGGAAGTTTTCCTTCTATTTCTATTACTTGGAACAGTTTCAGAAGAATAGGTATTAATTCTTCTTTCAATTTTTAGTAGAAATTCCCTGGGAAGCCATCTGGCCCTGGGCTCTTGTTTTTTGGGAGGTTTTTGATGACTGCTTCAATCTCCTTACTGGTTATGGGTCTGTTCAAGTTTTCTATTTCTTCTTGGCTCAGTTTTGGTAGATTAAATGTCTCTAGGAATTCATCCATTTCTTCCAGATTATCTAATTTCCTGGTGTATTGTTGCTCATATATGGTCCTATAATTGTTTGTATTTATTTGGTGTTGGTTGTGATCTCTCCTCTTTCATTCATGGTTTTATTGATTTGGGTCCTTTCTCTTTTCTTTTTGATAAGTCTGACCAGAGGTTTATCAATCTTATTAATTCTTTCAACGAACCAGCTCCTAGTTTTGTTGATTTGTTCTACTGTTCTTTTGGTTTCTATTTCATTGATTTCTGCTCTGATCCTTATTATTTCTCTTCCCCGGCTGGGTTTAGGCTTTCTTTGCTGTTCTTTCTCCAGCTCCTTTAGGTGTAGGGTTAAATTGTGTACTTGAGACCTTTCTTGTTTGTTGAGAAAGTCTTGTATTGCTATATACTTTCCTCTCAGGACAGCCTTTCCTGTGTATCAAGGATTTTGAACAGTTGTGTTTTCATTTTCATTTGTTTCCATGAATTTTTTCAATTCTTCTTTAATTTCCTGGTTGACCCTTTCATTCTTTAGTAGGATGCTGTTTAACCTCCATGTATTTGAGCTCTTTCCACCTTTCCTCTTGTGGTTGAGTTCTAGTTTTAAAGCACTGTGGTCTGAAAATATGCAGGGAATGATCCCAGTCTTTTGGTACCTGCTGAGACCTGATTTGTGACCTAGAATGTGATCTATTCTGGAGAATGTTCCATGTACACTAGAGAAGAATGTGTATTCTGTTGCTTTGGGATGGAATGTTCTAAATATATCTGTGATGTCCATCTAGTCCAGTGTGTTATTTAAAGCCTTTATTTCCTTGTTAATCTTTTGCTTAGATGATCTGTTAATTTCAGTGAGGGGGTATTAAAGTCCCCTACTATTATTGTATTATTGTTGATGTGTTTCTTTGATTTTCTTATTAATTGGTTTATATAATTTGCTGCTTCCGTATTAGGGGCATAGATATTTAAAATTGTTTGATCTTCTTTTTGGACAGACACTTTAAGTATGATATAGTGTCTTTCCTCATCTCTTATTATAGTCTTTGGCTTAAAATCTAATTGATCTGATATAAGGAGTGCCACTGCAGCTCTTTTTGATGTCCATTAGCATGGTAAATTGTTTTCCATCCCATGACTTTAAATCTGGAGGTGTCTTTGGGTCTAAAATGAGTTTCTTATAGACAGCATATCGATGGGTCTTGGTTTTTTATCCATTTTGATACCCTTTGTCTTTTGATTTGGGCATTTAGCTCATTTACATTCAGGGTAACAGTTGAAAGATACAAATTTAGTGCCATTGTATTGCCTGTAAGGTGACTGTTATTGTATATTGTCTCTGTCCCTTTCTGGTCTGTTACTTTTAGGCTCTCTCTGCTTAGAGGACCCCTTTCAATATTTCCAATAGGACTGGTTTGGTGTTTGCATAATCTTTCAGTTTTTGTTTGTCTTGGAAGCTTTTTATCTTTCCTTCTATTTTCAATGATAGCCTAGCTAGATATAGTATTCTTGGCTGCATATTTTTCTCATTTAGTGCGCTGAATATATCATGCCAGTCCCTTCTGGCCTGCCAGTTCTCTGTGGAGAGATCTGCTGCCAATTTAATATTTTTACCATTGTGTGTTACAGACCTCTTGTCCCTTGCTGCTTTCAGGATTTTCTCTTTGTCACTGAGACTTGCAAGTTTTACTATTAGATGACGGGATGAGGACCTATTTTTGTTGATTTTGAGGGCGTTCTCTGTGCCTCCTGGATTTTGATGCTTCTTCCGTTTGCCAAATTAGGGAAATTCTCTGCTATAATTTGCTCAAAGTATACCTTCTGCCCCCTCACTCTTTCTTCTCTTCTGGGATCCCAATTCTTCTATTATCATTTGGTCTTATGGTAACACTAATCTCTCAAACTCTCCCCTCATGGTCCAGTAGTTGTTTGTCTCTCTTTTTCTCAGCTTCTTTATTTTCCATCTTTTGGTGTTCTATATCACTAATTCTTTCTTCTGCCTCACTTATCCTATCAGCAAGAGCCTCTATTTTTGATTGCCCTCATTAATAGCTTTTTTTATTTCAACTTGGTTAGATTTTAGTTCTTTAGTTCTTTTATTTCTCCAGAAAGGGATTTTATTTCTCTAGAAAGGGATTCTCTAGTATCGTCCATGCTTTTTTTGAGCCAAGCTTGCGCCTTGGTAATTATTATTCTGAACTCTAGTTCTGACATATTACTAATGTGCGTATTGATATAGCAGAGCACTATATACATATATAGTGCTCTGCTGCTCTACCACTTGCTGGGAGCTGGCCTCTCCCCCCATGGTCTATCTTCCCATCTCTTTGGTTTCACTTCTCTGCAAGTCTTTACCTTCCAGAAAGTGGTAGCTTTTCTGTTCCTAGAATTGATGCTCTTCTCTTTGATCTCCTGTTGAGTTTGTAGGTGTTCACAATGGTTTGATAAATATCTAGCTTTACTCCTGGGACTTGATGATATTTAGGTCTCCTACTCCTCTGCCATCTGCTCCTTCCCCATTTAACATTTCTTAGGCTATATATTTTTATCTGATAAAGTGGAGATAACTCTACTAACTACCTATAATTAGATATGAGGATTATATGAGTTAATATATAAAAAGTACTTAGAATAATAGCAGACAGCTGTTTTAGAACTTTATCTTGTCAGATTGTTTTTACAGATGAGGAAACTACCCCATAACACAGACAGAAACATGGCTCCTTTGAAAACACATTCTTTCCTGGTGCCTGAAATTTCCCATGAGAAGTTAGAGCATAGCGAACAGCCTTAAAACACGCAGATCTCTAGAAGCTACATGTTATTGATTATTGAAAATTATGATTTAGTTTTAATTAATTTTTTGTGGCAAATTGATAATGGCATAAACACAGACATAATTACATATAACTATATATATTTTTTCCAACAACACTCAACATAATACTTTATGTATAGTAGATGCTTAATAAATATTTATTGAATTAATGATTTGATAGATAAATAGAGGAACAAATGAATGAGTAAAGAATGAATAGAAGTGGAGGCCCCAAGAATAGACTATTTTTCTAATAAATATGAGAGAAATCATGTAAAAGTAGTTTTATTTTTTTAAACAAATGAGGTGATCTAGATTTGCTCAGTCCTTAGTTGAAAAAAAATGTGAGCTAGCAGAGGGGGAGATATTGTGGAAGATATTGGTGTACTTGAAAGAGTTGGGTCTCAAAGGATGGGTAGGAATGGGATAAATTTCCCTACTGGAAGGGTTATCTGTGCAAAGATTTTTTTTTTCCTGTGGCCTTTTCCTTTCTTGTAAGAATAAAAATTGTCATTGGGAGAAAGCAAAATCTTTTGCAAGTACATGCAGATTCTAGAAAAAAAAATGTAGTGTTCCATTTTATTTATGTGTTTTGAGCTTAGAATGGCTTGAGTTAAACTGATTTATTCTCCTGCACAAACTATTTGCAATTAAGGGCTATTCAGCATCATCCATCAACACCTGCTATTTGTCTTAGTTTTGTTTGTTTTTTTTTTTTAAACCTGGCACTATTTTCAAAGTCTCTTATTTCTAAATTACAGATTTCCTTTTAGAAGGAACACAACCCTGATTTGCAAAAGGAGATGCTACACAGCCTAAAAAGCCAAAGCTGGCTAGTGAATTTATGGTTTAGTTTTTAAATTTTGCACACAACAATGAAACATTGATGGATGGGCTCCTGGTCTGTGCATTAGATAAGGACATGTGGCACTGCCAAGATGCTAGCTCTTTGTCAGTTGTTGAAATTTGGAAATTTTGAAAGCACTTAATGCATTTGTTTGAGACCAGCTAAATTTAATCCGTTTGACAAGGATGAGTTACAAATGACTTGTTTGATAGATCAACTGTGGGAGATGAAATGCAGATGAGGCTATGATGAGCACAGGGGTAGATCTTCTTTTCTTTGTCAGGGAAAGAAATGGCCAAACATGTTTTGAGTACACTTGCTAGGCTGATTCAGGATCAGATGAATGATGCTAATGACAGAAAGGATTGTCCTTGGTTGTTGTTTTAAATTCAGAAGACATTACTAGGATTCAAGTGTTGTTTGGTAGTGGGTGTTGGGATATGAGAAAAGAGATCCACTGTTTCTCTGCAGCCCAAGGAATCAAACTCAAAGTGCTTCAGAAGATGAGTTCCCCATGGCAAAGGGTGAGTGGAATTAGAAATGACTACAGTGGCTATATCTACTCCTTACGGATATACCTCAAGGATGCCAGTTCCTGGGTCTACTGCCTGGTTGCAATCTGGGCCACCTCCAGTGGCCAGCTGTTTAATCTATAAGGCATGGCTAATAATGGCATTTAACTTATGCAACTCCTGTGAGAACAGAATGAGGCAGTCTGCATATAGACTAAGGACTGTGCCTCAGAAGAAGCCCTCTGTAAATGTTAGCTCTTCTTGTCCTTCCCCTTGATTATTAGAAGTAGAAAATACGAAAGTGCAACCCATGCAATGGAAGGAAGCTTAAGAAACATTTTTAGCTCTAATTTTACTTCAGAAAACCTGGTCTGCTCAATCTCTGAGATTAAAACCAAACAAGCAAGCAAACAGCAGCAGCAGCAGCAATGACAATGGGGACTTAAAAGCTTAAAGGCTAGACAGACCTTGGGCTGTTCAGCTGCCAACGAGGCTTTCTAATAGTGGAGGACTTCTCCCACAGCAAGATGCCCTGTACTCATGGGATGCATGGTTCGGGGATGGTCCGTGCCTCTGCCTAGCTCACTTTCACACTGTGATGCTATTTCTTACACTTCAGAGCACGGAGGCACCTGCCACCTAGACAGATGCACAGACAATATCTCTGAGACCAGATGCTGCGCCAAATGGGTTTGGTCGGGGAAGGCAGACCATTCTTTTGGGGGTGAATTTTTGGTGACTTAAGATATTGTTTGATTCTGATTTGGAGCTGGCAGAAATATCTAGACTTGCATCATGTGCAAAGCTGAGCAATATCACATTGCTGGTTGCCAATAAATAGGGGCTGTTGGGAGAAAAGAGGGGAGAAAGCTGTTACTCTGGTGCTGACAGTTCTGCTGGCCATTGAGGGAGAGGATGAGCTCAGTGCCAGCAGTTCTGCCTTCTAACCCTGAGGGCAGGTACAAACCAGGTGATGTTAAGAGAGTCACAGTCTTTCTGGACCTTAGTTTCCTCACATGTAAAATGAATGCTTCCTACCAGGTCACCTCTAAGATTCCTTCACAGGCATCATCTGTTGATATGAAGAGAGGTCATCAGTGTGCAAGAATGTGGGAAAGTAGAATGGACCTAAGGAAAAGAAAGGGAAGGGAAGAATCGAAAAGGAAAGGCAGATATGGAGACAAGGAAGAGAAAAAGAAAGAAAGCAAAGGCAAGAGCAGACAAGAAAATACAAAGGAGAACAAGTAAAGGGTGGACAGGGATGTGATGACAAGCACTGAGCTCTTTTAACCGTCAATGGATGAGTTGATCTGAGAAGAAAAGACTTTTGTGGCGCAAATTCCTTTCTTTTAGGTTGCACAAATCTCAGCTGGTTAGACTCTTGGTCTTAGAGGAGAAGCAGAAGAGAAGAGAAATGCAGGTATGATAATGGGAGGTTGCATGTGGAGGTGGTGATGCCAAAGGAGAAGGAAAAGCAATCGAAAGGAAGGAGAGGCATCCCCCTCTGCTACATAGTTTGGCTCACCCAAGTCTTGGAGGCAGGACCCCCTCTGTGCCAAGAGTTCCCTACCTCTGCTCTAGGCAACTCCTGCTGTATTTATACAAATTGGAAAAAAAAATGGGGGTTCTTTTCTCCGGTATCTTTGTAAACGTAGTAAGTTTTTAGAAATTTCTTACAGTGGAGTTGGTATTCCTGGAAGTCAATGCCTAAGAATCACAATGATGTTCACACTTCAACTCCTGTTTGCCTAGGCTTTTTAACTCAGGATTCGCAGGGAGAATAGGAAAGACAAATATTTTAAATTCCTTATTTTTGTCCAGTTGTGTGTTATGATGGATAAATCTGTTAATTAAGTGGCCTTCAATGAGGCAGGATTTTATTATTCTAAAACTCTATGGAAAATCCCAAAGTCTCTACATTAAACAATTATAAGAACTACAAAAAAATAAAAATGGTAACACATTCTCAGAAGGAATAAGACCAATAATATTGAGCTGACATTTATATAGCATCAGAATTTGGGTTACTAAAAAACTCCGGTTGCTATTAAGTGTGTTACTGTTTTGTTACAATACTGCTGCTCGGCAGCCAAATGAAAACATTGTAAAATCCCTACCTTCTAGAATCTTAAGGAGCTTCTAGGATTTTTCAGTTTTTATTTTCCTTATTTTTTCTAATACATCCTGTTACCTTCATTTTCATTGTTCTGTCAATGAAAGGTAACCTTGTGTCAAATGACTCAGGTTCGGAAACTTGTCCAGGTCGGTGGGAAGACTGACAATGAGAACTACTGTCCAGACATGGGTCAAGGTGCTTTCACATTACTTAACAACTAGACCAGACAACTAGTGAGGCAAAGATTATCTACCAGAGAGGATCTTAAGTGAGTAGACGCCATGCTCTGCTGTCTCCTACTTCTTTACAAAGGAGTATGCAAATTTCAGTGGTGGCTGCTCCTGACACTGGTGGGGAACCTTAATTTGGAAGGAACTCAGAGCCTATTTATAAACTAGGAAGGGCACAGCACTGTATCCACACGAGAAGGTTTGTCTCTTCTGTCCAAGCCTTAGATCTTTGCTATGCCACTACTTCTACATCTGGGATTTCTTCCTTACAGACCAAAGCAAATTTCACTATGACCTACCATATGGTAAGACCCCTTAAAGATAGTTTTGTGAATTTCTGTTACGTTATGTTGGCTAGCTGGTACTATTTTAACTGCCTAGCTGACATATGTGATTTCATTTATTAACTCAATAAAAACTCTTAATAAAAGTCAAAGGAATAATTCTATATTATAGCTCAACCATCTAAAAGACAAAGACTTCAGACATGTTCCCTTTGATGATTTATATACCCCATTCTGAAGACAGAATCAGCTAGCAGTTATAAATCCATGTTTGTAGAAGTCACGTATTGCCAAAGTTCCCAGAAACGGGAGTAGCAAGGCAGGAAATTGACAACTAGTCTCCAGTACTCTTAAAGATTCCATAGCTACGCCTACTGACAAACGATTCTGATAGAATGGATTATTGTCTGCCAACTTCACTCTTATCTTGTAACAGGACTATACATTTACAGCCTTTGTATTACCTCCCCATAGAGTAGGTGGAGTGTTTATCTCCACCCCACTAACTTTGGGTTTGGCGATGTGACTTTTTGGCTGATGAAATGTTAGCAGATGTTACAGGAACTGAGGTTCCAAATATGTCTGCATGGCTAGGTGTGGCTCCTTGCCCTTCTGCCATCTGGATGAGAAGATCATGCCCTGAGAAGCCACTTGTCCCAGGACAAGAGACCTGTGGAGCAAACTTAAAACCGAACTTGACCCACAGCCTGAAACAGACCCATGCTGGTCAAGCTAAAGACCCATAAGGGAGAAATAAATGTCTGCTGTTTGCCATTGAGATTTCTGGGGTTGTGTATTAGACAGCATTTTTGTAGCAGAACTCTGGCAAGTATATCTAGAACATACTTTACTTTTTGAACTCAGTTTTGTATGAAGTTTATAAATAATCATGGACACGCATAAAGAGATTCACTGGTGAGGTTACTTCTGAAAAATCTCAGTAAACATTAAGACTTTTGAAGATAGGATTTGTATGTTTTTTCAAAGTATCCCCATGTTGAGATGAGCTTTATTTAGAGAAAAAGTAAGAGAGCTTATTTGAACAATCTCTTCTTTGTCCTCATACACAGAAAATGTTTTAATGGTATATTCAGTCCCAAGGTAGTGTTTGACATACTGATTTGGAAATACAGTCTGAGTTCTGTTACTTTCAATATCTGGGCATTAAGAATGCAGAAATGTGGAGTAACGTTTTAAATCCTTTTTCATGGTGTAAAAAGGACAGTTTGGAGAGTCTAGTGCAATTTTGCATTCCAGAGCACTTTGTTGCTTTTATGCCATGTCTGTGTCCCTCCAGCAGACATTATTGCAGTCTTTTTAGCGAAGGACATGGACGCCTTCTGGCAGTGGCAGGCTTGGCTCAACCCTGTTCCTGCCACAGCCCTGGCAAATGCGGGCAATGTTAACCGTACCCCCACTTCTACCAGCAGGTGGGGCTATAGAGTTAGCCACGCTGCAGCAGAGTGGCCGAGCGCTTTTAGAGCTGACAAATGACTGCCTTCCCATAAGTACCTCCCTGTTGGCACAACTCTGTTGGCCAAGTGACCAAACACTGCTGCTGAGCCTTTTGGTTTCCTTATGGGATTTGTCTACCTACCATCACACTGGTCAGCTTAATTGGAACTCTGTTATCCTCTCCAGTTTTTCAAATCCCCTTTTGCTCAGGAACTTGATTCTTCTCCAAACCTATGGAGAGAGATAGTCCACTCTATGTATGCCTTTAGCATCATAAATAGGACCTCATCCACCTGACTCTTAGCTTTATCCCATACTTGTGCCTGTGCATATGCTGAGGTTCCCTATATTTTAAAATGGACCTTCTCATCCCTAAAGTGAGTCCTTTGGTCACACATTAGATATAGTTTACTGGGTTACTGATCGCTACTATTGGATGTTAGCCCTTCACCAGGATTGGTTATTACCAGTACCATCCCAGTATGTCTTCTCTAGTTTATGGCTTCATTCTCTCACTCACCAATCAAAATTGCTGACATTCCTCTTGATGGATGTTTATAAAACATAACCTTTGTTTCCTTGATCTACTTTTAGTAGAAAATCTCCTCCTGTATTATGTTGCTAGGGTTACCGTAATAAAATAACACAGATTGAGTGACTTAAACAACAGAAATCTATTTTCTCGCAATTCTGGAAGCTAAAAGTCCAAGATCAAGGTGTCAGCATGGCTGGTTTTTCCTGAGGCCTCTCTTGTTGGTTTGCAGACGGCTGCCTTCTCATTGTGTCCTTACTTGTTTGTCCCTCTGTCTGTACTGCCTGTGTCTTAATCCTCCATTTTTTTAAGGACATCAGTCATATTGGACAAGAACCTACCCTAATGACTGTTTTAACTTAATTGCCTCTTTAAGGTTTCTATCTCCAAATACAGTCACATTCTCTGGTACTGGGGGTTAGGGTTTAATATATGAATTTTGAAGAGATACAATGCAGTTCATACACCTCATTTTTCCAAATAAGAATAATTTTTTTGGTATTTCATTAAATCAGATTCATTTTGAAGCATTTTATTTCAACTTTGAATAATGGTGTTGTGACATGTAGTTTAATCTTTGATAATTTAATCTTTGATTATTGTAAGAAGAGGGACCGTAATTGTCTGAATTTCCAATGATGGATGTAGGCTCCTGCTTACTCATTTTGAAGAATTTGCAGAATTGTTGCAAAAATACCTAGGAAGTAGTGATCTAAATTATGTTTGGTATTCATTGCTCTCTAATTCAGAAATGGATGGAGAAGGAAGAATGTGGTGATAAAAGAAGTGTTACTAGACATAGAGTCTCTTGGTAACAGCATTGCTTAAGAGGGAATCAGTCAAAGCTTTGTCAATCTCTCCAACCTCTGACTCATCTCTCTGCTGTGAGTGTGAGTTTTCAGGCCATGGATTCTCTCCCTCCATCTCCTGTCCTCTCTTCTATAAACTCATTTCATCTACACCTACTCCTCCACATTTGCTTGGAATCCCAGTCTTTCACACTCCCTTATGTGCCTTGCTTTGTTATCATCTCATTTCCAAATTTGCAGGCTCTTTCTTTTCTTGAGCAACTTACCACCTATTTTCATACACGATTAAGTCTTGCTCATATATCAATTTTGCTACACAAGAATCCACTCAGAATTCAGTGACTTAGCACAATACCATTTATTTGGCTTCTGCGTCTATAGGTGGGTGATCTAGGTTGGGCTTATTGAGCAGTTCTCAAGTCTCAGATGAGCTCACTCACAAAAGTCTGGTGAGGGGCTGGGGAAAAGGTATCTTCATCCCTTATGCCTCACCTCATTACCATTTGGTGTCTAGGTTCCACCCTTCCACAATTCCACAGAACCTGATCCTACTGAGAACCCAATGACCTACTTAATTTCCCAAACCAAGGGAGGATTTTCAGATCTAGCTTACTTAACTCTATTTCACTTTTGATACTAATATGGCTACTATCTTCATGAAATATTTTTTCCATTGGTTTCTTTTTTTCCCTTTAATTTTTAAATTTTTTTAAAACTTCTTTTCAGTGTACCAGAATTCATTGTTTATGCACCACACCCAGTGCTCCATGCAATACGTGCCCTCCATAATACCCACCACCAGGCTTTCCATTGGTGTCTAAGAGTTCTTTATGTCCCTATTTTTTGTTATCTCTTCTCACTTATTCCGCTCTTCCCATCCCTTAAACTGTAGTGCTTCTCAGGTTCCATACACAGATCATATCTCATTCTATCCAGTCTCCCTAAGCAATGTGTTCATCTTGTTGTGTCAGTTGTCAGCTCTACTGTCTGAAGCGGAGAGCCTGAGAGTATGAGGTAGAGTAGTAGTTCCATTGTGAGAACTGGTGGGAAAATATGCCTTCCCTAAGACACTTTAGAGAACTGTGATTTAAGGAAATGTAAGGCAGATAAACTGGAGGAATGAGTACAGAGAGGTCACCCAGTGAAAGAGGAAGATCAAAGACAGATCTTGAACAGAGGAGAAAACAGCCTGAGATCAGAGAGGTTGGCATATGTAAGAAGGGAGACGACAGGCAAGCAGGGAAGTAGGACAGAGTGGAGGGTGTAGAACGTGTGTGAATGATGGGGATAGTCACTGTTCTCTGTGACTTGTGTTGACAGAATCATTCTATTTTGCATGGAGGACAAGTTTTATTTAAAAGGACAGAAATGTATCTATTCAAAACATATTTATCAAGCAGTTGCTATATCCAATGCTCTACTCTAGGCACTTGGGATATGTCAGTAAAAGAAAGAGGAAAAAGATTCTGTATTATCATAAAGTTTATACTGGGCATGGGAGGTGGGCAGAGACCATAAATAATTAACATAACAAATAGTGAAACTCTCTTAAGGGGTGATTACTATGTGAAAAATAGTGAGAAAAAAAGTAGTAAGGAATCAAGAGTGCAGGAGTATGCAAAAATGTAAAAGAAGACCAGGATGGTCTTATTGAAAGGCAATTTTGTAACAAAGAACCACATGAGTTACATGGATATCTTGAAGAGAAGTATTCCAGCATTCTATTCCCAATAAACTCGCATTGATTTGAACTGAACTGGTGCAGATGAGTAAGGGATGATTAAAAGGTCTCTGTGCTCATGGACTTCTGCCTAGTGGGGGAGACATGACAGCAATATGGTCCCTTTAATTGAGAAACTATTATATGCTAAGTACTTTCACATAAAGTGTCTTTACACCTGACAACAACCCCCTGTGTGTGTGTGTGTGTGTGTGACAGAAAATTCTAAATACCTTCCAGTGGTATCTAGCTAATAATAATGTGTCATAACAGATTCAAAACCACATTCTAAGAATTTTGTGTTTGAATTCATTATTCACTCATATGGTGAGCTTGGTTGGCTTGTTTATATTTTCCATTTAAAGCAGTCTTCTTTTGTATACAGTCAGAAAAATAATGCTATTGATTTTCAATAACGCACTTGAATTGTTTTTCCATTGGGATTATGGGACTCATTAAAATGTTCATGCTGTCTCATTTGTGACTAACAGCAGACATTTCAATATGAGGGCCAAGGTTCCTTAATTAGCAACCTCTTCCTCTGTGTGACACTAAATGGCTCTATGGGGGTGGGGCCAGTGACCTTGGCATCATTAATGCCTTGCCTTAGTCATCTGAGCTCTAGTACACTATAAACTCATTCCCTACAGCATCTCTTTGATTCATATAACCATCAGCTTCCAGATTCTAGTACTCCTTCCTACTAGTAAGTAATTAGACTCTGAAAACACAAATGCCAAAAAAATACACGTTTAATATTCTTAAATTAAATATTAAAGTTATATATTTTGTATTCTATACCCATATCCCTGTAAAAGTATATGTAGTCAGCAAAGCAATAACATTTTTAGAAATGTGATCTTATAGTTGAGAAGAAGGGCTTTCTTAGACAAGAAGGGCTTTGGATCAATTCACTCTCCAGGCAGCAAACCTGAGGAATCTGTGACTAGATTACATAGGATCTTATAATTCTCTTTTGTCAAAATACCTCCTTATCACTCAGCAGTGTGAGCACTACCAAGACCTGCTATACCAAGTAATCATTCCCTTTGTTTCCTGCAATCACTGCTATTCACTGCCACACTCTTTCGCAATGACAGATTTTTCTTAATAGAGAAGTCTTAAGCCAAATTTATCTCCAAACTATTGCCCGAAGTGTGTTCAAAACCAAGAGCTCATATGAGGTGGTATAAGGTAAGAGAGGAGAATGGGTTCAGCATCTTGGAAAATAAGTGTCCTAGACATTGACTATCATCCCTTATTTGGCATCTACACAAAGTACCTCTAAGTCTGCTAAATCAAAGCCATGTTTCTTGAATCCAGCATTTAATCCATCACGTCACAAGATTAAGAATGACCTTCATTCTTAAAAAAATTAAGTTTAATTTTCATCTTAATTTTTATTTGCTTTGGTTAAGGGTTTTGCAGTATTGTCTCTCTAACCTGACAGGCATTGCAGTCTTACTGTAATCATCAAATGGTAGTGTGAAAGTTCAAGGGCTAGGATAAAGGAGTCTGGAAAAAATTTCAAATTTGAGATTTTTATTATAATTAGTATGCCTGTGTTAATATTTGAGATAATTTAAATATTTTTTCTAAAAGAGAACAGAAAAACGATTATAAGTTGAAGGGGTTTTTTTCTAACCTAAATGAATGGAAAAGAAGTTAAAGGAATAGCTTCTAAAAATAGACTAGGAATAAACTGAGGAAGTTTCATAAAAGAAAACAATAACCCACTAAATACCCAGCTTCCCTTAAAGTCATGTTTATATTATTTCAGTCTTTAAAATGAAAAGTAAATATGTGGAAAGGTTTGAAAAGACTAAAAATATACTTTCCATGTGTGAAAACAACTGATTTTCATTTTAAAGCAATCATTCTTGAATATATCCTCATGTGACATTCATTTATAAGAAGGAATCTATTTTTGATCTCTTTGGGGGATTTTTAAACTAAGAGACATTACAGTCCTTGTTTCATCTCTGTCTTTTGCTAATGGTTTGCCTGTGTCCTTGATCATGGTTCCCCATCCCCCCCTTTACTTGTCATTTTACTATGACTGTCCCTCAGTCCCCCTTTCTATCTAAGTGTCCCTGGCACCAGGGTTGAGATATTCTATAGACCAGTCTGAAAATTTCGCATAACATTGACTCAATAAATAACATGTCTCTAATGGTAAGATACTGCCACCCTAAAGAGGGCAAGGCATCAACTGTTCAATAAATACTTGACTCAGTTACTGTTCTCTTCCCTAAATAGGAACAAGCGCTCCATGCATTCACCACCCCCTGCCTCTAATATGAAAGCCGAACACCACTGGACAACTGTCTACTTACTTTCTTGGGTAGTCCTGCTAATTGTAGCAAATCAGTATTTTGCTATACATCCTCTGAGTGGAGGGAAACAAAAATATTTTCAGATGAAGCTCCAATTTACAAACATCTGTAATCCAAAGTACAGAGATATTTTTTGTTCATTCCTTCATTCAACAATCAGACTTAGAATGTTCCAGGCACAAGTGCTGGGATCATACAGAAAATTAAGGAATAAGACACAGTTTCTTCCCGCCCAGAGCCATCAGTTTAGGGAAATGTTGGACTTGATCAAGGAATGAAACAGCATTTATCACAGCCATTTAGTGCACAAGGACTTCCCCAAGTTTCGTATTTTGGGAAGCCTCCTTCCCCAAGTTTCGTATTTTGGGAAGCCTAAATTGCCATTGTGATGGTATTTGGAGGTGGGACCTTTGGAAGATAACTAAGTCAGTAGGGTGAAGCTCTCACAAATGTTCTTTGTGATCTTATAAGAAGAGACAGGATAGAGACATGCTTTTTTCTCAGCCACGTGAAACTATGAGAGAATGGCCACCTACAAGGCAGAAAGAGGGCTCTCCCCAGACACCAGATCTGCTGCTGTCTTGAACTTGGACTTTCTGGCCTCCAGAGTTGTGAGAAATAAACTTCTGTTAGTTAAGCCACCCAGTCTATGTATTCTTGACATCACAGCCCTAGCTGATTAAGGCAGCCTTCGCTGCTAGGATCCTTTTGGACTGTAATTCCTTTACACGTGGCTGTTTCTTGCGTCTTTGATTAATAAGTGCACAGGAACAAAAAGAACCCAAAAGAATAAATAGTGAGGAGGAATTTCTGGGAAACACACACTGTCATAAGATCCTTCATTATCTGAGTCATTCACTTATTTATCCAAAAATATATTTATTGAACACTAAGTAACAGACACTGTTTTGATTTGCATAGTGATGACCTGTGAAGAGATGGTAACTCACATGGGAAATTAAAGCAAAAGAAAAAAAAATTCCACAGTAAAAATCCAAATAGGATGCAAAATGTTATGTAAAAGTCTCAAGTTGTGACAAAAAGCCAAATATGGGGCTTATATATTAGACTGTAAGCAAAATGAAGGAAGAGATTTTTGTCTATTTTGTTTGCTAGGTGTATCCACAAGAGCGAAAACAGCATTTGACACATAGAAACTGCAACAATAAAATATGGTTGAATACATTTGTTAAGAACAGGGTTTGGCTCTACTAGTGGGATACTCGGAAAAGGGGTATAGATCAGTTTCCTACTGCTGCTGTAACAGATGACCACAAACACAGTGGCTTAATTAAAACAGTATAAACTTACTGTCTTACAGTTCAGTTGTTCAGAAGTACAGAATGAATCTCACTCAGCTAAAATCCAAGTGTCCGCAGGGCTGCATTCTTTTTAGAGGATTTAGGAGGAAATCTCTTGTCTTTTTTTTTTTTTTTTTTTTTTTTTTTTTAACTTCTAGGCAATCACATTCCCTGGCTCATGGCCCTTTTCTTCCATCTTTGAAGATGCCGAGTCCTTCTTATATTGCCATCTCTCTTGCTCTCTCCTCCATAGTCATATCTTCCTCTTCCACTTTTAAAAACTCTTATGATAGGAACACCTGGGTGGCTCAGTTGGTTAAGCAGCTGCCTTCAGCTCAGGTCATGATTCCAGGGTCCTGGGATCAATTTCCGCAACCAGGCTTCTTGCTCAGTGGGGAGACTGCTTCTCTGTCTGCCTGCCACTCCTCTGGCTTGTGCTCACTCTTTCTCTCTGACAAATAAGTAAATAAATTCTTAAAAGAGGAAAAAAAAAACCTTCTTGTGATTACATTGAGAACACTAGGATAATTTTGAACAATACCTTAATTTTTTTATTATTGAAGTACAGTTGTAATATAATATTATATTAGTTTCAGGTATACAACACAGTTATTCAATTGTTCTTAGACATGTAGTGTTCACCATGGTGAGTGTACTTATCATATGTCACCATACAGTGTTATTATAATATTACTGACTATATTCCCTATGCTGTATTTTTTGTCTCGGTGACTTATTATTTTATAACTGGAAATTTGTACCTCTTAATCCCCTTCACCTCTTTTGCTCCCCATCTCCGTCCCTACCAGTCTGTTTTTTGTATTTGAGTCTGTTCTTGTTTTCATTTATTTTGCTTTTTAGATTCCACATAAAGTGAAAATTATGGTATTCTCCTTTCTCTATCTGACTTATTTTTTTTAAGATTTTATTTATTTATTTGAGAGAGAGAGAGCATGAGAGGGGAGAAGATCAGAGGGAGAAGGAGACTCCCCATGGAGCTGGGAGCCCGATGTGGGACTTGATCCCGGAACTGTAGGATCACGACCTGAGCCAAAGGCAGTTGATTAACCAACTGAGCCACCCAGGCACCCTCTAGCTGACTTATTTCACTAAGCATAATACCGTCTAGGTCCATCCATGTTGCTGCAAATGGCAAGATTTCATTCTTTTTCATGGCCAAATAATATTCCACATATAAATTTCATTGTATATATTTAATTATCTATATATTTATATGTCATGTTTTCCTTATCCATGAATCTATCGATGGACAATCATGTTGCTTCCATATCATAGCTATTGTAAATAGTGTTGCAGTAAACATAGGGGTGTATATATCTTTTCAAACTAGTGCTTTTGTTTCCTTCAGGAAAATGCCCAGTAGTGGAATGACTGGATCATAAGGTAGTTCTATTTTTAACTTTTTGAGGAACCTCCATACTGTTTTCCATAGTGGCTGCACCAGTTTGCATTCTCACCAACAGTGCCCTAAGGTTCCCTATTCTTCTCATCCTCACCAACAGTTGGTATTTCTTATGATATGAGGTGACATCTCATTATGGCTTTGATTTACATTTTCCTGATGGCTAATATCTTTAAGTCAGTTAAGTAACAACCTTGATCTGCATTCATAATTCTCCTTCATCGTGTAACCTCACATATTCCCAGGTCCCAGGGATTAGGCTGTAGATGTCTTTGGGGGCCCATTATTCTGCATGCCACAGTTTTCTCGGAGTGGTGATATCGAGGAGCTAAGATCTGAAAGATGAAAGGAGCCAGTCATGCAAGGGCTTTGTGTGTGTATGTGCGCGCACGAACACAGGGATGCTGTGTGCACACACGTCTGCCTGTAAGCCAGTAGGGTGGCTGTGGTTGGAAATGGAAAGGAGAGAGAGTCTGTGGGACAGAGTTTGGACATTATTTTAGGTACACTTTGGAGCTATTGGTTTTAAACAAAAGAATTATTTGATTTATATTTTAAGAGGGTCACTCCCAGAAGTTGTAAGTAGGAAGAGAGATGGATCGGGTCAAAACCAGCACATATGGGGCACCTGGGTGGCTCAGTGGGTTAAAGCCTCTGCCTTCGGCTTAGGTCATGATCCCAGGGTCCTGGGATCAAGCCCCGCATCGGTCTCTCTGCTCAGCAGGGAGCCTGCTTCCCCCACTCTATCTCTCTGCCTGCCTCTCTGCCTACTTCTGATCCATCAAATAAATAAATAAATAAAATCTTAAAAAAACAAAAAAACCAGCACGTATATATTTTTTGATTTCAGGAAGCCAGAGTATGATGGTTGGGGTTATGAGGGAGGAGAGCTTGAGGCAGGTTATGTATTTGGGGGGCCAAGGAATCTGTGGGGGCAGCATGGGGCTCATTTCCTCTGGGCAGCTGCAGATGTGGTCAGGAGAGAAGAAGGGTTGGAGTGACATGAGTGCTGAGAGGATTGCAGGGCCTGAGCAGAGGACAGCTGTTTTCTCTGTGAACACATTCTTCACAGGCAGGTGTTTTCCAAATTCTTGGACAAGGCAAGGAAGTTTTTATAATAAGATCTGGCTCTGTGCTGCTTTTGGCCTCTAGATTTCAAAGATGATAAATTAGAAATAGGGTCCTGAGACTGAAGAAGATTCCAGCATCTGAGAAGCTGATAAAGCTGTGGTCACCTAGAGGTACACAGACTGGGAGAGTGCTTAATTTTTGGAGAATTTTTTTTTTGAAAAGTGTTATGGACTAGGAGAGTTTAAGTGAGAAATTTGACCCAGAAAATTCTATTTTAAGGACTATTTTTGATACAGAAAGAAGGAAACAGATTTTATTTTGTTAATATCCACAAAACCCTGGCCCCGTGGGAAAGGTAGGAAGGAACGTCTCATTGTTCTTCATTATAGGAATAAATTACAGGTGGCCATCTTGGGGGATTGGGAGCAGTATCTCTGGTATGTAACGAGGTGCCCAGTGAAGCCCCAGGTCCATGTGAATCAGCTCAGTCAATGCTAATGCTCTGGACGGCACCCATATTTGTTTAAAAAATTGTAATCATTCTCATCTTCATTTTGTATTATTTATGAAAATGCCTTCTGCTGAGGCAGATTATCTGTGAGGGGCCACATGTGGTGCTCTATGCTGGGTTGTGATGTTAAAAGATTTACTGTGGAGACTTAGGATAGACGAATGCTGCCTCTGCTATTAAGACATCTGAACCTGTTTGCCATGCCCAGCGTGCCGGGAACAGGTGACTTGGCAGAGTCTCGGCCATAAACAGATGCTCATTTGGAGGCTAATGAAAACTTAAACACCATGTGCCACCTTTTTTTTTTTTCCCATTCTTTTTTTGTTCTGGTTACATAGTTTGAGAAGTTATTTGTTACATATCGTCCAAGTGCATCCCTTCATAACGGATTATAAGCCTTTAAAAAGAATTTACTGCTCTGAAAGAAAGGCACTGTTTTATATACGCTAAAAAGGGGAGCGGAGTATAAGGAAGTCTCCTACAAGAGATTCCACCTAGGATTATTAAAAAGAACACTATTTCTCCATGTGGGGACATTTCAGGTATTTGGGGGTAAGAGGTTCAAATGACACATCAGTCTGGGAACCTGTTGCTCTACCCAAGTTCTGTAGTTCTCCGCCTTCAAATGCCACTGGGAGGACTCGGCTTTCTGTGCCAGAGGAATTGTGGGGTCCATTGTCCTGGTGTCTTCCCAGCTTCTCTCTAGTCTCTCATCGTCCTTGGAGGAAGCCCAGCTACAGAGAGAGAAATCACAGGCTTGTCCTGAGGGAGGAACCAGCCGTGGGCAACAGCAGGAGATACACACAGCAGAGCGGGTAGGAATTGCTCTGGGAGAAATCTCAAGAGCATTTATGTAGCACACAGTTGGGATCAGCAGATGGAGGGGAGAGAACTTCGGAACAACCACCTGGGTCTGTGGGAGATCCGAGCAGGCAGGCAGAGAGGGAAGACCCTAATATGCCTTTGTTTGCTTGGCTTAGCAGACAGGGAGCTGGGATTGGCAATCGATGAGGACCAATTTTCCTTTTTTACTCTCCCTGATCCACTTCACTCTCTTTTGAGATTTTTCCATAATCCGTGTTTAAAATAAGCAGGAGTTCCTGTCACAGTTGTGCTTGCAGGCAAAGGTAGGAAGAGGCTATTCACTGTGGATAAAAATAATGAACTTCATTGGGATTTTCATATAATGTAGGAAATAAAGAAATAATAGAAGGTTGGTGGTGACTGCCAGGGAGAAAATCCTGCTTAGAAAGGTTTATGAGGTAGTAAAGACCTCAAAATGAGCATTTTAGTCATTGGGCCATTTTGAATTCTAGCCAAAGTAATCTTAGAACCTTTCCAACCTTGCTCCCCAAGGCATCTGATAGAATTCATTTATTTATTAGGTCAACAAATATTTGAGTTTCAGGCACATTTATTTTGGTGCTACATGTATAATCAGCACGACATACATGGGGCCACCCGTTACAGATGGCATTTCTTAGCCCAGGTCTGAAGGAACGGCTAGGTCTGAACTTTATCCTAGGCAGAAGAGTTTCATCATGTCAACTTTGGGACTATATAGTTTCATGGGTTCCAGGTAAGGAGTCATTGATACTATCAAAATTATCAATAGAATTAGAAGTAGGGGTGTCTGGGTGGCTCAGTTGTTAAGCATCTGCCTTTGGGCTCAGGTCATGATCTCAGGGATGGAGCCCTTCATCGGGCTCCCTGATCAGCAGTAGGCCTGTTTCTCCCTCTCCCACTCCCCCTCCTTGTGTTCTATCTCTTTCTGTGAAATAAATAAATAAAATCTTAAAAAAAAAAAAAAAAAGAAAAGGACTAGAAGTACCCTTCATTCAGTGCAAACTCCCAAGGGATGTTAAATGAACATCCATGATTATAGAGTCAATTTCAGAAACTTGTAGATTATGACACAAGATGTATGTGTGTGTGTGCATGTATGTTTGTGTGTGTGTGTGTGTAAGAGTACTATGAAAATAATCTTATACTAGAAGTTTTACATTTGAAAGTTGTTTTTTTTTAAGTATACTGTCCAAAGCACTTAAAGAATGTACTTTTTTTCACAAAGAGAGAGATCTTTTTTGTTAGCATTTTATTGATTGTTAAAACAATAAAAATTGCCTTTAAATATGTAAGAATACATTAAAGAAGCACAAAACAATAAATGAGAATATTGGCAAGATTTAAGACAATAAATGCATATAAATGTTAACTGGAAAATTGTATTTGCATTATGATTATAGGGATATTTAATTATATAGTCCATTCATTTACTCATTAACTCTGAATGATTTCTTACTGTTTACTAGATAATGGGAGTATTCCAATGGAAATACATGATCCTTGTCCACAAGAAGCTCATACACTTCTTGGAGTCAAATTTTCAAGGGAACAATTTAATATATTATGAAAATGTCACAGTAGAGGTTTATAGGCTCTGCAGAGAGAGGGTCTGGGCCTTAATTGAAAAAGTCAGGAAGGCTTGGCAGAAGAGGTAATGATAGATTTAAAATATTATGAGTGAATAGAGATTTTGCTTGTTAAATAGTCAAGGGAAAAACTGTTGGGGCAGAAGTCACAGATTCTAGAAAGAGTATGGAATGTTGCAAAATCAAGAACAACACGCCAAGAAGGGGGCAGAGTACTCTTAGAGAGAGGGGTGGTCAATGTGTCTGGATAGAGAGGTAGGGGGTGACCCTAAGGAGCTTTATGCAATATGGCAGAGTTCTGATTTGATCCTGAAGAAAAAAAATAAGCAAGGAAAGAAGAAAATCCAGTTTTCAAGTCAAAAATGATCCTTCTGATGGCAGAGGTAATAAATAAATAGGAAGGGTTTGAGGAATGTGAATGTTTCCCATGTCTGTTGTAACAGATGGCCGCAAAATTAGTAATTTGAAACAATACAATTTTATTGCCTTACAATTCTGGAGGTCAGAAGCCCTAAAGTCAGAGTGTTGACAGGACTGTGTTTCTTCTGGAAGCTCTAGGAGGGAATTGGTTTCCATGCCTTTTTCAGTTCTAGAGGGGGCCTGCATTCCTCAACTCATGGTCCCTTTCTCCATCTTCAAAGTCAGCAGTGTAGTACCTTCAGACGTCTTGCTTTCTCACTGACCGTCATGTCTCCCTTTCATAAGGACACTTGTGATCATATTGGGCACCTGTGGATAATCCAGGATAATCTCCCCATCTGAAGACACTTCATTTAATCTCATCTGCAAAGTTCCCTTTATCATTTCAGGTAGCACATTTACAGGTGTGTAGAACGTGGAGAGCTTTAGGAGGCCATTATTCTGTCTACCACAGGGAGCAAGAAGACTGAAATAGGAGTATCCTTTAGGACACAGTTTCTCTGATCCAGATTGGCAATGATGAGGACTTTCATGAGGTCATGAACAAGCATTTTCACTGCTAGGTATTTACCCAAGAGAAGTAAAAACACATCCACAAAAAGACTTGTACGAAAATGCTCATAGCGCTGGTTTATCATAGCTTCAAAATATAGTCTAAATACTTATCAAGAGGAGACTGTATAAACAAAGTGTGGTATATTCAAACAATGGGACATTACTTAGCAATATAAAGGAATAAATTTCTAGTATTAGCAGAATAGATAAACCTCAAAACATTATGTCAAATGGAAGAAATCAGACAAAAAGAAATAAACACCGTATGATTCCATTTGTTTGACATTCTGGAATAGGTTAAGCTAATCTGTGGTAAGGATGATCAGAACAGTGGTCACCTCAAGAATGAGGCTGAGGGTGAGATTACCTGGAAATGTGCATGAGGGAATGATGGAAATGTTCTGCATTTTGATTGGGGTGGAGATTACTTGGGGGTTTATATATATCAAAACTCATCAAGCTTTATACTTAGGATATGAGCATCTTATTGTTTATAAATTATACATCAATTGAAATAAAAGTACATTAAAAATAAGGCCATCAGTGGGGATAAAAAGGAGAAAGATCAAGAGCTATTTTGAAACTAAAATTGACAATAGTTTGTAAGCCACTGAATACTAGTGGGAGAAGAAAGAAAAAGAAAAATGAACAGGGAAATAAATTTCCAAACAAGATTAAGAAAAACAAACAGGTTTTCAGACATAGATTTCTGTTTATCAACACTATGAAAGTAAGACACAGAATATTGACTAATGACCTACAAAGAGTAAATAAAAAGCATTTAAGAATTCATTTCTTGTTCTGCCCCTTGTGCTTTACTTAAGAGGACTAAATGTGAGTTACTAACCTCAGAGGAGAGCAGTGACTGAGTTGGGATCTCTGGTGTGAAATATAGGGGTGATAGGATTCAAGCTTATTTGCTAAATGGGAAAAAACATAATTAACACTAACTTTGCTGTATTCCAAGACCTGTCTTTGAGGCAAATATATTAAGCAATTAGTGTTGTTTATTCAGAACATGAACAGAAGATTTTTCTTAAATTTTCCAGAGCTTTTGCCTGCTGTGAACATTAACATGATCATCAATACATCCAAAGTGATTTAAAGAATAAATTTGGTTAACTGCAGATGATTTTTAAAAGATGCTGTTATACTCAGTATCATCATTCTATAAATAGGTTGCCTTAGAGAATCTGGAAAGTTATTTTTGGAGTTTAATGGGAACAGACATCGTTTGAATCTCTGTTGCAACAATCTCATTGGTTGGCTAACTGTTAGGTTCTTTCTTTTGTGATCCCCCGTCCACCCCGGTTTCCCTACCTCTCCCCTCTCCTATCTTCTAGACTCCTCTCTCTCACGGACTTAGTATATAATATCCAGTTCCACATACCATCTATATGCTGATAACTCTCAAATTTCTATCTATAGTGCAGATCCCTCAATCAAGTCTCACACTTATATGTCCCATATTACCCAGAGGCTGTAGCAATTTCAGGATTTGCAGGTTCAAAGAAACTCTAACAGTATGTATTGTCTATAGAGTCCACATTGGTCTACAGATTTCTGTCTGGAAATGGCTTGAACCTCTGGTTATATAGTATGCTCCTATTTCTCCCATCCTTTTTCTCATGCCTCTTCCAAAATTTTCTTGGGGAAGCTATAGTAAGGCATTTTAAAACTTTGTACTTTTGTCCTGATCAGCTTAGCTTGGAGACTCCAATTTCTTAGTTGTGTGTATATAATAATCAGTATAACAACCAGCTCTTTATTTATGATCTGGGTAGTTTACTATTTCAATTAACAAAGTTTTATATGTATTGAAACCTGAGGCAACTTAAAAGGTATAGTTTCTGAGGCTTTGCAAAATGAATGCATAAACACAAAAAGCTGTTTTCAAACAGCAGACTAACTTTAATGGACCACGAGCCACAGATCAAGCCAAACGCCTTCATCATATTGACCTTGTGGAGTCTCTGGTGAAACATTTTAAACTAAAAGCCAAGCAAGGTTTTCCACAATTTTGTTTGAAAGTTGAAGTTTTGGGTCACCTGGGTGGCTCAGTGGGTTAAGCCTCTGCCTTCTGCTCAGGTCATGGTCTCAGGGTCCTGGGATCAAGCCCCGCAATGGGCTCTCTGCTCAGAGATGAGCCTGCTTCCCCCCACCCTCCGCCCTCTGCCTGTCTGCCTGCTTTTCTGCCTACTTGTGATCTATCTCTGTCAGATAAATAAATAAATAATAATAAAAAAGAAAGTTGAAGTTTAGTTCAGGTTTGTGAGAAAGCCGAGTAAAGAAAATGGATTTAAATGGAAGGAATGGAAGGCATACCTAGAGACTTCTTTTGGTGCTTCTCTAAGGAACCATGATTTCTGCCTTTGTGCTTTCACAGAACCATTTGTGAATAGAAGAGCCATGGCTTCTATGAATTTTCTATTAGAAACTAGAAGAAACATCCCATTTTTAGTGTTACCTTGAGAGAAAATGGTTTTGAAAAATTGAAAGGGAAAATTCATTCATGGCACACTTTGAATTTTTACTGCAGGGTCTGGATGGAATGGATAAAACATGAGGGTTTTTTTTCCCCCTCCACATTTTATTAAAATCTAAATAAAATATAATGTTTGGGAAGAGAGCTAAGTTGACTGGAGGTTAAAATTTATTGTCTAGAATATAATGCCACATAATCTGGAGACGTTATGCTGTTGAGGATAAACCAAAGACAGAAATTAGAAGCTGTCACTCAGGAGTCAGCCCTCTTTGAGGGACTCTGTGGGACTTTCTGTTACTGGTCGTCATTCACATGGTGTGGAGCTGGGCAAGTTTTCTCCCCTCTCTTGAGGTTTTCACTTATAACATGAAATTAATAATGGTAATAATATCACCAGCCTCATGGGATTGCTGGGGTAATTAAATGAGATAAAATCTGTAAAATGCTTGGAAACGAGTCTGACATATGGTCTGTGTTAAATACACATTCACTTTATCTACCTTATAACATTCCCTTCATGTCTGACTTCAAAACTAAAGGCTCCATATAAGGGTCTACTGCTAGAAGATACAGATTTAGATTTTAATGTCATTATTCTGTCAGGACTTTTGTGTCGGTGATGGATTGGGGTTCAATCAGACTTTCAATTCAAACTTTCTAAAACACAGAAAGGAAGTTTATCGGCAGGTTAGCTGAAATATCCAAAGACATCTTTGGTCATGGCTTGATCCCGGGATCTCTAATGATGCCATCAGAATATGACTCTTCTTGGGAGTTGGACTCTGTCTCCTGTTGTGTAGGCTTTATTCTCAGCTCCCTGGAGGTCTCAGATTCCTCTTCCTAGTCTCAAATGTAGTGGCCACAGAATAGATGCTCTGTGAGGTTTCTGCCCCTACCTCTCCCACTTCTGTAAACTGTCGCTCTTATCCTTGAGTCTAGGTCCTTTTGACAGTTTGTCTCTTAGCCTCCTCTGTTCTAGAGGTCACCTTATATTTTTTCTTTTTGTTTTTGCTTTCTGGCTTCCAGCCACTTTCTAAAAAAGCCAGTCTAGCTCTTTATAGCCTCCTTAGCCCATACAGCACAGCTTAGGGACCCCAACCCCAGTGGCTGGGCCCACAGTCTCTTTACTCATGTTCTTTTCAGGAATGTCCTGAGTACTTTAACATGTTTAAGACAATCACTTTCAGGGCACCTGGATGGCTCAGATCCGAAGCATCTGCCTTCGGATCAGGTCATGATCCCAGGGTCCTGGGATCGAGCCCCATGTAGAGCTCTCTGCTCATGCTCTTCCCTCTTCCTCTGCTGCTCTCCCTGTTTGTTCTCTCTCTCTCTCTCTTTCTGTGTGTCAAAATAATAAATGAAACCTTAAAAAAAATCACTTTCAAGCCTGGAGAAGTCCCAATTTTCATCTGTTATAGCTCTTAAAGTACTTAAAATCAATCTATTCATTTTTTTTTCTTTTAAAGATCTACAAATCTATTTTTAGAGAGAGTACAAGTGAGAGGAGCAGAGGGAGAGGGAGAGTGAGAATCCCAAGCAGACTCCACACCGAGTGTGGGGCCAGATGGGGGCCTGGATCCTATGACTCTGAGATTACTACCAGAGTGGAAACCAAGATTCAGGCGCCCAACCGACCACACCACCCAGGCACCCCAAAATCAATGTATTCATTAATTTTATAATAAAAATTCTTATTTTTTTAAAAAATTTCTCTATGAGAAGCTTAAAAAACAACAAAAAAATATGTCAGAAAAACACAAGAAAATGAAAATGAAAATGCCCACTGTTCCACCACTAGAAAGCTAATTTTACCTTCTTGCTTTCCTTCCCTCCTTCCTTCTTCTTTTCTTCTGCCTTCCTTTCCCCTGCTTCCATCTTCTGTCTCTTTATTGGAACACACATGTTTGACTAAATGATAATGTAAGTTCTCCTTCTACCCTCTGCCTGTTTGTTTCCAGCCTTCTCTGGATCTTCCTCATCTTTCTGACCTCTGCATGTTGGAGTTCTCATGGCTCGGGCATTGGGCATCCTCTTCTTCTACACTCACTTCCAAAGTGATTTCATCCAGTCTGTGGCTGTAAATCCTGGCTATATGGTGATTACCCTAGTTCAGACCACTCCTTGAATTTCAGATTGATGTGTCAAAAGTACCAACTGTCATCTCTTCTTGGATGTCAAGGAGCTCTGCCAAATAGGAACTTTGATTTTTAAAAAATATTTTTCTTATTTATTTGACAGAGAGAGCCACAGAGAGAGGAAACATAAGCAGGGGGAGTGGGAGAGGGAGAAGCAGGCTTCCTGCTGAGCAGGGAGCCCAATGTGGGGCTCAATCCCAGGACCCTGGGATCATCACCTGAGCCAAAGGTAGATGCTTAATGACTGAGCTACCCAGGCGCCCCAGGAACTTTAATTTTTATGCCCAGATTTGTTCTTCCTTTGCTTTCCCCTTCACAGCAAATGGCAGTCTCATCCTTGCAATTACTCAGGCCAAAAACCCTTTGGTGTCAGGCTCTGTACTATCTCTTTTGCACTACACGTCTAAGCCATTAGCAAGTTTTGTTTTCTCTATGTTCAAAATAGTTTCAGAAATTGAACTCTTTCTCACTGTTGACTGCTGTTGCGCTAATTGAAGATTATTGCCGGCTCTCTGCTTTTGCTCTTGCCCTCCTTGGCAGTCTGAGTGATTCTTTTAAATGTCACTCGTCTCTTGTGGACTCCCCAGAGGCTTCCCATTCACACAAAATAAAATCACAACTTTTTATTATGGCCAAAAGCCCTGGCCTTATATAATCTGCACCCCCTAGCCCAAACCTCACTCAGATCTCATCTTTTATTTTCTATTTTCCTTACTCATGCTGGCAGAAGACTTCTCTGCCTCCTCTTAGTTTCTCCATGGTCTCTGAGACAGCAGCCAAATTTTGCGCTTGGGTGCTCTCTCGAGAATGTCATGGATCATTCCAGGGCTGTGCTCTACCACGTAGACACTTAGCTGTAACTCCTGGTACCAGTTTACTGTAGATCACCAACTTTCTTTTTGTCCTCTCTTTTGTTGGGTTGTGACATCTGCCCTCACAAAGAAAAATTACTGCTCCTTGGCCCCACTTGGTCCTCTTTTCCACACAGAGTAATTTCTGCTTACTCAGCCTTTAGTATCTCTCCCCATACACCATTTTAAAAACAAAATGTAATCATTATGGTTTCAGGCAGTTGTAAGAATAGAAAACAATTAATAATAATAATAATAATAATAATGCAAAATCGTATTTCTATGGCACCAACCTATATATTCTGAAGGAACTCTAAATTGTCTTGATTCCTTCCAGATGGGTCTAGGAGAAATTTAGAGTGGTCAGAGTTGGAAATTTGGAATCAGTGCTGTTGTTTTCTACCTTACTTGCTCTGCTCATCATGGTAAGGCCTGCTTACTACTGATGCCCACTGATACTGACTGATGGCATTATTGTCCTTCTGGAGCTGCCAATACCCAGGGCCAAGAAGCCAACATTTTCCCTAGTTCCCTGATGTTTGATGTCAAGGGCACTGCTGGTACCGCTGTCATAGCCACAGCCCTCTCCATGATGACAGCAACGTTCAATGTCCCAGTGAATACATGGAGTCTAGCTCGTTAACTATTCCTGCTTCGTTTTTACGACTCATTCCTGCTGATCCTGGATGTCAAATAACCATTCGTGTGGCCGATGCTGTGCACATATTCATACATGCATAATACGCACATTCTTTTATTCTAATCCGGTGTCTGTCATGTGAGAAACACTACTGTAGGCCCTGGGAATGCAGCAGTCAGCAGACCAGATGAAATCCTTGCTGTCATGTAGTTTACCTTCTTTTTTTTTTTTTTTTAATTTTATTTTTTATAAACATATAATATATTTTTATCCCCAGGGGTACAGGTCTGTGAATCGCCAGGTTTACACACTTCACAGCACTCACCATAGCACTTACCCTCCCCAATGTCCATAATCCCACCCCCCCAACCGCCCCCCATTAACCCTCAGTTTGTTTTTGTAGTTTACCTTCTAATAGGGAAGGTGGACTATGAAGCAAGTCAAGTAACTTGCTACTTAGCATCATTTCAGGTAATGAATGCTGGGAAGAAAATAAGGCAAACAAAGGAGGTTGACAAGTACTTTGATATCTAAAATAATTATTTTGGCCTTTTTTTGACTTGCAAACCAACATGCATAGCAAACTCAACGATATCAATTTGAAAAGGTCCCTGTGCCATTGCAATCAGTGAAGATACAGGACAGTGACAAGATACGGTCTTATAGCTCCTGGAAACTCGCAAACTTGCTTCACACTGACATTTGGGAAGTCATATGCAGTCACATTCTCAGAGACTGTTTTCCAAATCCAAGTGACAACAGGGACCAGAAATGTATTAGAGTACAGGTGGAACCTTTAGGTCCAATCTTCCCACTCTCTTCTACATAAAAGGGAAAGTGACTTTGGGTGCAAGACGGGCACAACTCAAAGCAGAGTTGTTTGTATAGACTGAGGAGGCTGTGGGGGCTTTTAAAGCCCTCAGGTTATAAGACAGAGAGTGGCAGTGACCAAGCCTAGGAAAGGAAGGGCGCCTTTCATTTCCACCGTCAGCAAGCCCAGTTTGGAAGTCATCTGTACGCCCAGCCCTGAAGGCTCCTCTGTTGGTCATGATTTATAGATATCATTGTCAGGCCAGGCCCATTTATTGTAACCGATGGGAGATGTCATTCTCAATGGTCACGATTTGGCAACAGCGAAGAGAAATGAAGTTTAATTTTCATTGTATTGCATCCTGGAAAAGGGGAGAGTTAAATATATACAGACTTCAAAATATTTAAGTCATATGGACACTGGGGAGGGTATTTGCTATGGTGAGTGCTGTGAAGTGTGTAAACCTGGCGATTCACAGACCTGTACCCCTGGGGCTAATAATACATTATATGTTTATAAAAAATTATAAAAAAATATTTAAGTCAGATTTTCTTGACATCTTAAAGAGGATTTTACAAATACATCAATTTGACTTTGCAATCAAAGAACTTTTAAAGGAATATAGTGATACTGATTCTCTACCAGAAAGGAATACTTTAAGGAGCGTACTGGAACCCACTGAAGTCCTTTCCTCTTCCATAAACAGGATGACTTTAGCTCCCGGGAAGCACAACCCTGGAATGATCTTCAGCTGGACTGGTGCTGGGTTGAAGTCTTCTTACCAACAGTGGGGCCATGGACATGTTTCTTAATCTCTCTATGCTTTCATTTTATGCAAATAGAGATAAAAATGGTACCAACCTAATAGGTTGTTGCACATTAAAGAACTAATAGACAAAATGTACCAGGAAACCTGCTAAGTAAATAATAGCCACTACTGTGACCGCTAATCATTATTATTAGCTTCATCACTCATGTCATAGGACCTGCAATCCCAGGACTCAATAGCATAAGGAAGACAAATACAGAGACAAACAGAAAAGAAATCTGGTATGTCAATAGCACTAATAAATAAAAGAGGATTTGGTGAGGGAATCCCATACGTTTTTTGAGTTTTATTAAATGTTAAGATTAGTTACAAAGGGGCCAAAAGACTGACTAGGAGAGAAGGTGGTGTTTGATGGCTTTTATTTGTCTTCAGCTTTCTCCTTGAGGTACAAATAAATGACAGTTATATTTGGCACCTACTAAATTTGGTATGTGAAGAAATGCTTTCTCCTACTTGGCTTCAAAGTGATTCCTCGTTCATCTTTATGATTTAACAGGATCCTAAGGCCTATTAATTAATATTATTAACTTAGAACTCCATTTTCCATTCTGGGTTTCTGTTTCTAAATGTGGGCATAGAGTCTCTCTAAAGCCACACCTAAATTCAGATGCATAGAGAAAGGGCTGAAAATTATAGCCTGAGCACCTACTCTATACAGTCCTTGTATATATTTTATGTAAATGTATTTAGTTTTCACACTGCACTTTGAAAATGTTTTTTATCCTTCTTGGGATATTGGGAAATTAAGTGTCTCGTCCAAGATCACCCAGATAGATGATGCCTGTTCTGTTGGTCAGACAGATTTGTTAATTGTAAATACAGGGTGACTTTATTCCAACAAGTTATTCAGAGATCGTAGATTTTTAGAATCAAACTCTTACTTCATTACTTACTAACTCTCTTTATTTGGCAAGTCATTTAACCCTTCTGATCTTTGCTTTCTACTGTATTAAATGAGGCAGGACCAGCTGCCTACTTCAAAGGATTGTTATAAGGATTAAGTGAGATGATGAATAGAAAGTGTTTCAGAATCAGACAGCTCTGGTTTCAAATCCCTGCTTTACCACGGAGAAACTTGGCCAAATTACCTCAACTCTCTCCACCTAAGTGTTCTGATCTGCTAAATGAACTGCATTGTACCTGTTTTTAAAGCTGTAGCTTTTAAGGTGTAATAATGTGTGTAATGAACCCAACCCAAACTCTAGAACACAGCACCAACTTCATAGATGTTTGTGGTTAATACTTTTTTTTTTATAATTTAAAACATTTATACATGTAATTCTACAGGCCCAATCTACTCATAGCTGTGTAATTATTGAGAATGTAAGTTTGAAAATGTAGTGACATTTCTGAACATATGGAAAAATAAAAGTTTAAAAGTTCTCCCTATATTTTACATATAAATTGCCATAATTGAAGACTTTTTTCCAAGAGTCTAAACACTAAATACATAATTTACATACATGCCCACCTAACTTAAACCCTACAAACGGGAAAGTTGTGATCTATAACCAGGATGACTTATCATATTTGATGAAGGATAGTTCTCTGTCTTTTGTAAAGTGAAAACAGAAAATTTAAATAGAAATGCAGATCCAGCTGGTGGTAGACTGACAGTTGCTTTGCATATCTGTTTTCCTCATTTTCCTTATTAATGGAGTTTGAACTTGGCACGTGGCTACTCAGCTAGAATTTAACATTCCCTGTCCCTCCTTGGCATGGTCAAATGGCGATTAATGTCTCCCAGGCAATATGAGCAGAAGTGAATGTGCCCCTTTCAGGGCTTGTCCTTAAAGCACTATACCTGCACTCCTTTTGGCTCCCTCCCCCTCTCACCTTGAGCATGGTGGCCACCACCCCATACTTGGAAGCTATGCATTAAGGATATCAGAGTGGGTTTTCTAGTCTGGATTCCTGAATAACCTTCCAGAAGGGAGCTGCTCCACATTCCTGGATGGATGAACTGTTCCATAGAAGAGACTAAAACATCTCCCTTCTTGAAGCCATGGGGTCTTTTGGTTATAGGAGCACAAACTTTGTCCTAGCTAATACACAATTAAGGTCAGAACATGGGCTCCCAACTTGGCTGGCTATTCCCTTTCTTTGAGAGACAGGATTCCCAGCAAAGAAACTTGCAAGACAGAAACCATTTTCATGGAATAAAGCCTTAAGGTTAAGTTTAATTTACAATTAACAAAGATGAGATGAAAGCTTCCATTGAATTTTTTGACAGCCTAATTTTTTTTCCTATAAACATGAAGATCCCAAACCTGTCATAAACCATAAACTGTGGTTCCAAAGCACACAGCCTTTTAATTATTGCAAATGTTAACTTTATCATATATCATTTGGTTCATGGTGAGTTTGAGCAGCCTTATTCTGGTAATTTTGGCCTTGTGTTGGCTGGGGAGAATGTACAGACAGTGACTAACAGGCAAATAATTTAAGAAGTTGCTTCCTTAAATGTTTTATAGACATGAACCTTCTCTTTCTAGAAGATTACGACTATTTCAATTCCTGGCAAAAAAACATGTACTCAATTAATGTTTTGAGAGTGTTTGAATAAATGAGGCAGAAATGTTATTAATGTAATAGATGGTTGCTAAATATTCACTGAAAAGAGAAAATTACACTTTTATCCTAAAAAATAGAAAATGCTTTCTCTTTTACCACTCTTTCCCAAAATGATTTAAGAAATCTGATTCACAGTTTACATGACTGGGTGAGAGTAACTTCTGGGCAAAATACATAAAGGAAAAGACAAATATGTAATGTATTAATAAAAATGTATGATGCCAAGGATTTAAATCATGGGGGCCTGGCAGTCTAATTAACTACCAATGTTTTGTTCCTGCCTAAATAAGTTGTGTGATTTTTTTTTTCAATGATGATGGAAGACACCAAAACAATGAAATCCATATCCATAAAAGTTGTCTTTTTTTTTTTTTTAGGATTTTATTTATTTATTTGAAAGAGTGAGAGAGGGGGTGAGAGAGAAAGAGAGAGAGAGAGAGAGAGAGAATGCAAGCACAAACAGGGAGAGGGGCAGAGGAAGAGGAAGAAGCAGGCTCCCCACTGAGCAGGGAGCCCGAGGGACTTGATCCCAGGATGCCCAGAGCATGACCTGAGCCGAAGGCAGATGCTTAACCAACTGAACCACCTGGTTGCTCCTCAAGTACTGTCCTGAATGCAACTTTGTAAAGTCAAAGAGCCTGCTCCTCCTTTTTATCATAAGCCACATCACCGAAGTATAAAAAATGTCTAAATTGATCAATTCCTTGGAATGCGAATCACAGTGTGACCCAGCCCAGCCTCTGATGTCTAGCTGCATGGATGTTGCATGCCTCTGGGGTGTGCTCAGAGTCTACAGTTCTCTGGAACCCAGGGCAGGAAATATCTGAGCCAACCTGAAGACCTCTTTCCATCTCTGAAGCTCTAGCAGTTGAAATTAAGAACTCAAAGCATCATAAGAACACTTCTAGATTGCAGTGGTTTCCAGTGCCCAGTAACACCATGGTTATATTTTTAGGAGTGATTTCTCATGGTGAGAATGCTGAACTTAGAACGGTTTTTCGATATAATTGGTTTCCTTTACAAACCTGAGGGATCTGAGACATCTACAGGCTTTACCAGACTGTCAAGGAGTCCATGACACAAAATGTTGAAGAAACCATGATCTAGAGTATTGGGGACTAGTAGGTATTGGCTGGGGCTCAGCACTCTATTCACCCAGGCTTGAGATGAGAGCCAGATTCTACTTCTAGCAGGCAGCTGCTCCTGTCACAGTCAAATAGGATGCTAGAGTTCAGTATTTGCCCAGGTCCTCAGAGTACAACTTAAGACTCTTCCATTTTCTCTCTTCCTGACCAACATGCACATTCACTGTGGCTAATAGAACACATATAACTCTATAAATGCCTTCAAAAACCCTGTTTTACACACCAAATTTCTCACCATTGACTTCTAAGTGATTAGCAAAATGTCTCAATGAACAAAACTCAATATAAATATAAATTTAGGAAAATACTATTTTATAGGGAAAAAAGGTCAGATATCTAACTATTGATCCTACCAGTGAGGTAGTTCTTTGCCAGTTACTAGACATTCTTCTCTGTTGTCCTGTTGTCTTCTGAGAATTTAATGCTTCTTCATGGCTTGTGTTGATGTGGACATATAAATAAACTCAAGTACTGTGTTTTATAGACATTTGAAGGAACAACCAGACTTTGGTTATGCTTTGCTGAGGAGTTTTTGTCATTTCTAAATCCATTTGTGTTTGAAAAGGAAATCTCATTTACACATCCTCAAATAGTTTACCCATTTCAACCTATTCTGTGAAAATCCATTCAAAGCCAAAGTTGTTTTGACTATAGATCTAGATTGATTGATCTCTCCATCCATCCATCCACCCATCCATCTATCCTCTATCTCTTGCCTTCCAGTAGAATGTAAATAGTCCTACTTCATATTCTTTACTCTAAATTCCAGTTGAAATTAAAAACTTCCAGTGAAATGGAATGACTGGAAGGAAGTCTGATGGGACTAAAGAAACTGAGGTTTACATAAGACTCTAGTACTCAGCAGCTGGAAAACCTTTGACACATAATTTGGTGCTTCTCACTTGGTGACACATTAGTCATTCAAATGCTTTAAAACATGATTCCTGAGGATCCCCTTTCCCCCAAGGCTTGGGTTTAAATAATTTGGCATGGGACTTAGGACCTCATATTCAGAAGCTCCCTTTTGTGATTCCCATGGGCAATCAGAATTGAGATTATTTGGGTTTCAGTACCCCATATGGTTAAAAATATTATCTGAAATTTCTATGTCCCGTGGTTATTGTGAAGATTAATGGAAATAACTTAAAACTCTATAAAATTAAGGATGATGAGACAACATGACAGAAGACTTCTGTATCCTGGGTAAGCATTGCTAAGACTTACCTACATTTCAGTTTTAGTGTGTAAAATTCTATAATGTCTAAAGAGCAAATGTTTATATTTACCATTGTTATTTTGTTGCTTTACTTATTTTTCAAATAATCCCTGGATTATTTATTGTTTCTCTTAGGATAAATAATGGGAACAATTTTATAATATTGCTAATATAAAAAATACCTTTTTTTCTATTTTTTAGTCACTAAAAATCAGAAATTTGCTTTAACTTTATGATGAGGGTGACCTTTTCATTACCATGTAAATATTTTCACAATGAATGTCTTGGATTTATTAAGCAACTTGATCATCTTGCTCAAGACTTATGCATTACTATTTTTGTTTTTGTTGATTTTAGAGAAACAAGAACATTCCCTTTAGGTTACTTGGTACAGAGGATCATTTGAGGAGGTGTCTTGCGTCAGGTTCTTTGGAAGCAGAATGTGAGATAGGAATTTGGATGCATATGATATGCTAAGGGAGTGCTCACAGGAGAAAGGGAGTGAGGGAAATCAGCTTGCGCAGAGGAAGAAGCTAAGCAATGATGTGTCCTCAAGGGAACTCCAGCCTCAATCTGAGCCCATAGGGAGCCCAGAAGCATCCACAAGACCACAGAGTTTATCCCACCTGAGGCAAGAGGGATGGCCTTTGGTACCCCAGTGACAATCAGATTTGGGATGAAGGCAGTTCTCTGGAAAAGAGTTCTCTGCAGAGAACTGTGCTCGATAGCAGTTAGACTGGAGTGTGTATACTGGCTGGTAAAAGAGGCCTGGGAAGGATACCCACCACATTTAATCTACTGGTCCTAGTATTATTCTCCTCATTTGCCATTTATGTTAATAATTCATCCCTTTAGGTATTTAAGAGTCTTTAGTAAGATGAAAATATCCTTTGAGTGGGTCACATTTTAGGTTGACATCTTGGCTATCAAAGGAGAAGAGACAGATGTTTATCGAGCACCTACTAAGTTTTACTAGCTATGATGTACTGTCATCCTCCACAGATATATTCTTATGTCATTCAAGGGATGCTTTATAGAGAAATATTTGGTTGTCTGAGAACAAAATATATTTAAGAGGGATATTTGAAGAGTAATTTCCAAGGAGATAAAACTACAAACTTTGAGGACATGATAGTATTTTTGTGTATCCCCAGTGCAATATTTATTCAGGAAATCTATATTAAACCCATGAGTAAATAAATGGTGCCAGGTAATAGAATGATGACAGAGAAGAACTATTAGAAGAATACGGTTTATTCATAGTTTATCCCAGAGTTGGGGGAAGAAAAATGTACCCACAAGGTAGGGATTTGATTTTGACTAGTGCTACACTAGGGCAGTGTTGTTCTTCCACAAGAACTTGATTTTCAAAGTCAAGAGTCTACTGTTATTCTGAGGTATTTATCCTGAAAGATAATTCATTTAATGTAATAGCATACAAATTACAGATTGTGTCAATATTCTGTAGATTCCTCTTCTGTGAAGCAAAGCTCAGGCTTGTTGATTTGATAATCATAGTGGAAAACATTGGTTCATTTCCTTACAATCTTCCAGGCAGAATGCCCATCAGATTTTCCTCAGCCTTGCAAACACATTCTTCTAGCGTGGGACATGATTTCATTAAGTTGTTCTGGAACTTTCTTCCGGGGTTACATGAAACAAACTGCAGGTGTGAGTCAGTGTGTTTTTCACTCCTCTACACTGCAGATTGCCATCCTTATAAACCCCAGACTGTTGTCTCATCTATTCAGAAAACCCACCCTTTTTCTGTCATCAACAAGTCTCTTTACCAATAAAAATGACTGTTGTGTATCCTGGGTCTAATGGTATTTGGTCATTTTTTTTAATCCTCAAATGTCAACCAGAAAGATCCCCAATTTGCAAAAAAAAAAAAAAAAAAAAAAACCCCATCCACCCATTTCACTTCCTCATCTCTATCATCTTGCAGCTGCCTGAAAACCATGATCTTCTCCTGTGGACCTACTCAACCATTTGGAAGTTTGCACTACTTTCCATTCAAAATGTAACATACCAGTAAATGTTTTCTTAAAAATTAGTAAAGTGTCAACTAACTAAAGATATTTTGAGTTCAGAGATATAGGCATAAATATACTGGCCTTCATCTAGGAACATAGTGCTATGATAAGCCATGGGTTTCTTGGAATTTCTTTTATGGGTATTAGATTTACATTGGTTGTTTATAGTCTCTACATAGTCACTTTGGTGCTGTCTTGAAAAGAGCTGGAACTGGCCAGATAGGCAAGGTCTCTGGGCATGGAACAGAATAAAGGAATTTGGTAATAATCATGTGGTATGCCTCAGGCCAGTGCTCCTACCTAGAGGCTATCTACTTTTTTCTCTTCCTGACTCATATGATGGGAGAATGTCACATGACAAACACTATTCCACAGGTGGGACCTCCAGGTGAGGCAGAAGAACTAGAAACCCAGCGCACAGTTTAACTCATGTCTTTCTCCTGAGAAAAGCATATCACAGTGGAATAAAAGATTAGAGATCTAAACAAGAGGAATGCTCTTTAATCTACCCTATCACTTACTGTTCATGATTCATTTGAAAATGTTGCTTCTTTAAGTGTTATAAGCATCACGGGACCTGTGACATACAGTCCAGTGATCACAGCCCTGCAGATGCTCCAGCCAGTACATCCGAGGGCCACTCATGGGAAGCTGTCAACATTCCCTGCTTATTCCTGCAGCCACGAGAGGAAGGATGGGATCAGTGGCAGCATGGCTAGAGAGGGATTCGAAGGCCTGATTCTGCCTGTGTCCCCACGGATAGATCTTTCCAAGCTGTACTTCAACAGCATGAGATTAGATTAGATGATTTCTAGTCTTTGAACAGAAATTTAAAATCAAAGTCTCAGGCTCTAGTAATGAAATAAACTTTTCGTAGAAATCAGCTGATAAAACCCTCTTGTAGCCCCAGAGAGGGGAGCTCAGGGAAAGTGCACATGGTGTTACTGATGAGAACAATTTGGTGAGCACAGGCTCTATGTCAGTCATTCAGTCCATCATGGATTACCTCTAATCCTTTCCACAATTGAGAAGAGTAAGTAATTATCCCCTTTTACAGATGGGGAAACAGACTTCAAATGGCAAAGTGACTTGGCCAAGGTACTGCATCGAGTTATCCAGGGAACTCTCCTATCAAAGCCACACATTTTCTTATTTTTCTTTTTTTAAAGATTTTATTTATTTGTGTGAGGGAGAAAGTACACAAGCACAGGTGGGGGGAGGCAGGGGGAGAAGCAGACTCCCTGCTGAGCAGACAGCCTGGCATGGGACTCAATCCCAGGACCCTGGGATCATGACCTGAGCAGATGGCAGACACTGAACCAAATGAGCCGCCCAAGTACCCCAAGGCTACACATTTTCAAGTACATTTAGAACTAGGACACAGGTTCCTTCTCTTTGGAACTTGTATAGTTTTATGAGTATCCTAAACATCCAGCAACAGGCTACTGTAAATACATCATAGTGTAGCTAGAGAATGTAATACCAGTAAGTAAAAATGAGGTGAACTAAGTATATTGTTGAGTGAAAAATAATATAACAAGTTGATCCTATAAATGTATATTTTTAGCCATATAAATACATCAAAGTGTTCATAGTGGTTGAGTGTGGGAGGTAAGATTTGGGATGAATTCCATTTTTCTTCTTTCCCTAGGAGAGTTTCTAAACCTTTTATAATGAACAACTGTAACCTTATTGCTTAACCATCTTGAGCCTCAGTTTGCTCATCTGTAAAATGGGGATCACAATGGTACCTACCTCACAGTCTTGTTGGAAGGATTACATGACAAAATCTGGTAAAATGCTCAACCTAGAGGCTGGTAAGCTGTATGTACTAAATAAATGTCAGTCACTGAGAAAGAAAGAAAATAAGATTTCAACATGAGTTCTACTTTCTCTTTAACTGTTATCTAACATATATGAATTCTGAAAGTCATTTCAATTAAAATTAACATGGAAGTTTTTTGAGAGATTACCATCATTTTGGAAGATAACTGTAACCCCTGGGAGGTACAGTCCAACCAAAGCTGGACTGTAGCCTATTTTTGTTGAGGGCTTCAAGTAGTAATGTATCTGGTGCTATATAATTAATACATGAACTATCTTGAAATGTAAGCACAGCAGAAGCTCCAGCTGGTAAACTGGCTTGTTTACCATGGGATTTAGGTTCTGTCTCAGCATGTCCGGGAGCCTGGGAAAGGCAACCTCTCGTGTACCTGCTTGTCTGTGAGATGGAAAATTCTTTAGGGAAAAAACCTAGGGGAACACAGTGCAGACACTCAAGTTTGAATGAAAACAACAGCAACAACAACAAAAACAGAGGGCAAGGTGGCAGGAGCAGGTTGGGTTTGAGGTGTGTTCACTGAGCTTTGGTCAAGCAAGCAGAGTGTTCAACTAACCAAGACATGAGGAGGTGCGGTGCAGAGCTGGCTTTAGAAGAGGACAGGGAATTGTATAGGGAAATTTAACAGGAACCTGGAACAGCAGCATTCATGGATCAAAGAGTCTATGGGCCTTCTGGCCCCATCAGTTTTAGAAAAGAAAATTTGCTTTCCTGTTAGGTAATTTCCAAAACCAGCTAATGTGGTCTCCAGAATCAAGGGGATGTTGTTAGAATCCCAGAGAATGCTAAATCAGCAAACTTTTCTTCTCACTAATCTACCTAGGGGGAAAAAAAGTGCTGCACAAAATCCTCTGCTCATGTTTTCACTTTTCCAGTGTCTTTTCAGGATGAGCCCTGACAGATAGTTGAACAAGTGCCCTTTGGATAATGCATGCAGATAGCTGAGCAAAGGGCCTGGGAATTCTGAAATACAGATCAGATGACATTCCTATAACTTAATTTTCATGAGTTCTCTAACATTCTTTTATCTGTCAACATTACATATGAAAATTGTATCCTGCCTGAAATGTTTATTCTTGCAGTCAAAATCAGTCCAGGTTGCAGTCTTAAATATATCGCTGTTTGCTTTTATTTCATCATCCATCCTGATAAAAACTGGCATAACCTTGAGCTTGAATGTTTACTGTCATAGGATTCTTGTTTCTTCTAGTGACACACCCATTCCGTTGGGTAAAATTTGAAGCTGCGACAGCCTGGAGATGTGACTGTCAGCATCCAGAAAGGAGAAATACAAAAGAGCATGAGGCATGAACCATCAGTTGTCAGGGTTTTCCTGGTCTCCATAGGAACATATTTTTGCCATAAATATCGCAGGGGGGTGACATCCTGGTTTTAGAAGCACATTACACACCTCCAGGTGTGCTGATCTTGTGATACACGGTTCAGCGTCCATTAGGGGGAGAGATCCCTGCCCTCCTCTTCCAAAATATTCCTGGAAGGACCCAATACCTCACACAGCTGTGCTCCATCTCATTTCTATTATTAAAGAGAGGAGATGGGTTAATAGCTGTATAGACAGAAAATTGTTTTCAGAAGGAGTTGGGAACAGAGCTGTAAAAACATAATGTCTTCCAGACCAACTTTTTTTCATTCAGGCAATCATAACCGACACAGAGCTTTTCTCTTCTTTTCTGATTCTTTAGAGGCTGACCTTCTAATACCTCTTTATACTTAACTTCTCAAGCAAGACACCCATCTTCATACTTATAAAGTGAGCTCTCTATCAATTGTCTTGTCTCAAATTTTTCTGTGTCTGCTCTTCTCTTCCATCTATGATGATTTTAGATTCTCAGATCTCATTTTCTCCTCATACCTCTTTTGTTTTCATATTCACCTGTTCAAAATGTCTTTACGACCTGGTATCTACCTACATCAACTCTGGGGTTGGGATCTTGGGTCTCCTCAGTTGCGTGACTTTCCTTCTACCTTTTTGTTTGTGTCTATGGAACCTGATCATTTGAATCTGTTTAAAAGTTTCTTAGCTTCATTTCAGTTTACCTGGTCAAGCAAAGTTCTTTTTATTACATAAGTTTCGACTCTTCGCTGACTTTTAAGAGAGAACATGTGCTTGTCATTTAGATCCAGCCTACCTCATTCATGTTTGTAAAGTTATCTTTATTTCACTAGATTAGTCTCAATATACTCACCTTATTTTTAAATTGTCTACTGACCTTTTCCTTGGACGATTTTTTTTCCTTGCTGTTTTAAGATTTTAAGCCTTAGCCTTCTAGATGGGGCAAACCCTCATTCTTAAGCAGAATCATTGGAGTATTTTAGGGTTACAGTAATACACAAGGCAGCTGGTTCTACCATAGAACTTTGTTAAGAACTAACATAACTCCACATGCCTGACTTCATTTATCAAACAAATGCATCCAGTGCTACTTCCCCCTGAGAAAAAAGAACTAATGGGATCCCAAGGAATTACTTAACACTGTGGTTATCCCACAGAATCCTGAGACACACAACATCTTCATTTCTCTCTTTCTTTCTTTCTTTTTTTTTTTTTAATATTTTATTTATTTATTTGACATAGAGAGAGAAGCAAGAGCGAGCACGGGCAGACAGAGTGGCGGGTAGAGGCAGAGGGAGAAGCAGGCTCCCTGCCAAGCAAGGAGCCCGATGTGGGACTCGATCCCAGGACGCTGGGATCATGACCTGAGCTGAAGGCAGCCGCTTAACCAACTGAGCCACCCAGGCGTCCCTCTCTTTCTTTCTTAAAATGGGTTTTGCTTTCTGCTGTCTCATCCATTAGCTGTTTCTTTAGGTTTATGTAATAAAAGCTGTCTTTTTTTTTTAATGTTTCCTTGATGAAGTTACATATATCTTTTGAGCTGTTTTTAGGCTGTTTACATATATTTCATGGAAAATAAATAATTATTTCACCAGAAATTTCAGTTGAAATGATTAGAAATCTTCTGCAGAGCTACAGTGTTAGAGTAAGACTCATCTGGGTTTTTGTACCAGACTGTGTCTCATCTGTTCTGCTCAAAGTTAAAATGCATTAAGAAGTAATTGTATCATGAAATTGCTATCAGAAATAAAACCATGTCATTGAAAAGTTTTAAAACTAAAAGGAGCCTGAGTATTCTAATGTCATAATTTTAGGATGAGGAAATGAACGTGCAGAGGGGTTGCTTGTCTAGGATTTCAACAATGAAGGAGGGCAGAGGGGACGTGGGTGGCTTAGATGGTTAAGCATCTGCCTTTGGCTCAGGCCGTGATCCCAGGGTCCCGGTGTCCAGCCCTGAACTCTGTGTTGGGCTCCATCCTCAGCGGGGAGCCTGTTTCTCTCTCTCCCTCACCTGTCCCCCTGCTTGTGCTCTCTCTCTCTCTCTTTCCGTCAAATAAATAAATAAAACCTTAAACAATAAAGGAAGGAGGACATGGCAGGGAGAATATTACCCCCATGAGGTTTAGTGATATCCCATTTATGAGTATTCATATGCTTAACAACACATCATTTTCAAATACTCGAGACTTGTTTCTCCCACTCTCCTGCCTATTTTCTCCATTATAAAGAAAGCTTTCTGACTTCTTAAAGGAAAATATTGGATTTTAGTTTTGGTTGTTTATGTTCATAACATTACAAAATAAATTATTATCCAGTGCAGTATGACTAGTGAGCATAAGTTCTATTTGTTTAGTTACAAAAATCAAGTAAAGCCTGGAGCTGTTGTTTCTATTGTTGTTGTTGTTGTTGTTTTTTAATCTCCCCTAAAGAGCTTTCTCAGACTTTCCTAAATCTACTTATCCCTCCTTCCTTCCCCTTTGGTCACACATTTGAGCTTGCCCCTTCTAATCTCCTGTATGTTGAGAAATATTCAGGTAAATATTGAATGTTAAATAATATTTACTAAAGCTCTTAGTGAGTGATCAAGAACATAGTATAGGCTTTCATGCTGCCGTAGCCTCTTTTCTGTTTATTTATTTTTATTTTATTTTTTTAAAAGATTTTATTTATTTATTTGTCAGAGTGCACAAAGAGGAACATAGGAAGAGGGAGAAGCAGGCTCCCCGCTGAGCAAGGAGTCCACACAGGACTTGATCCCAGGACCCCAGAATCATGAACTAAGCTGAAGGCAGACACTCAACCACCTGAGCCACCCAGGCATCTCCTTTTCCATTTATTTTTTAAATCTGGGCGATGATCTTCAGATCTCCAAAGAAGTGGACAATAGGACATTTCTCACTTAACCCTGCTGAGAAGGTATCAGTATTCACCCATAACACTTGGTTGAAGAGGGTTCCTATCCGTGTATTTTGAATGAATCCCCCAAATACTAGTATTTCAACTTACAGATCTGAGAGAAAACTGAAATTCTGCTTTTGCAAACACACTTTAATTTATAATTTTGGATTGCCTCCTATATTCTGTGATTTTCCTCAGACTACAGTAAATGGCTCCATTTAGAAAGGAATGGACAGGGTGTACTCATTTCAGAGCCGTAGTGTGAGATGTGCTCAGAAGTCTGACGCTCTTGATCTAGGAGATGAAAGAAGCACTTTTTCAGGTGGATGCTGGCTTCCCAGACCTTCCCTCTGCTAACAGGTAAATGGAAATATCAGAGAATGGCTGGCAGAACAGAAACACCACTGGACAGGTTCCTCTTTGTGAGTAATGAAGCACTATTCTTTCTAAATGTCAGGGTTCTCCAAACAGAGTGGATGTTTTTGCTTGTTTTTTTTTTTTTTCACTTACTAGTTTCTCACCTTGGAAAGAAACTTCTCTCTCTATGTACACATTTCCACATAGTGATTGTAATCAAAGTAAAGGAGGAAGATGTGAACTGTAGTGGGTCCAGGAATGACTGACGACCAGTAGCAGAAATCCCAAAAGTTCAAACTAGCAACAGTCCAGTCTCACTATTTGCTCTTATTAACAAGGGATGAGAGAAAAAAATTGGCGGTAAGACTAAATCAATTTTAAAGTCAGAGCCATCCTGGCTTTTTGAATTTCAGCCATCACAGAGTATTGATTCTGAGAAATATACTTCTCTTTTCCTCTGATTGCTGGGTGTCCATGGTTACAAATATTCCACTCTTCTGTTTACTCTGATATTAAAAAGTTAATTTCAAAGTGGAGTGTTAAATGGTTTTTGATATTAGTTTCTCTAAGAGAATGTGTTTTTAGTATTCTTTCTTTCTTATATGGCAACTTTCCTGTTAACTGCAGTGAATGCTATGAAGTTCAGTGATTACCTAGAATTCCTCATTTCATTAATTTCATGTGGTATTTCTAAGTGTTTGGCATTTAATTTATTAGATATTGTATACTGTTCTGGAATATTTTGTCATTAATATGTTTAGAAACTTGGTTCTGTTTTGCTTTAGTGGGATCGACTGTGGTCTTTGAGGACCTAAACAATCACAGACTGGTTTGAGGACCTGCCTTTAGACACTGCGGCTCACAGGTGACTGACCGCACAGCTCGAGCCTGACGTGTGCATCCGTATGACTGACAAGGAAGAGAGTGAATGCCGTGGTATTTTTGATCTGTGTCATTTATAAATAATATCTGCTGCTTGGTGGTTTAAATTAGATATTATCAACCATGATCTTTGGGGTGACTGGGTGTCTCAATTAAGCATCTGCCTTAGGCTCAGGTCATGATCCCAGGGTCCTGGGATCAAGCCTCGATCCTCAGTGGGGAGCCTGCTTCTCCCTCTCCTTCTGTAGCTCCCTCTGTTTGTGTTCTCTCTCTCTCTCTCTCTCTGTCAAATAAGTAAATAAAATCTTTAAAAATAACAACAAAAAAAGCCATGATCCTTCACTTTGTCTGATAGTACTGTTTAGTACCTTTTTTTTTTTTTATTCCTATAGATTTTATTTTAGGATGAGAGTGACCTTCTCTATCCAAGTTTCTAACTGTGTAGTTAGGACTCTGCAGCTTCCCGCCCTCCCCCCTCCCGCCATCCACCAACATTTCTTGTTCAGAGTAATGTAAATGGGTTAAGAGATAGAGGAGAGAGAGGGGAAAGTAAGAGGGAGAGAGAGGAAGAGAAATAGTAGTGTATGCTTTTTGAAATAAAGGGAAAAAATACATGAACCAAAAATGAACATGTAAAAAGAAAAAGAAGAAAAGTAAATATGATTTGAACTGGAGATGGAGCTAAATTTCTATATTTTTCATCATAATAAAAACTCTCATGAAAAAAAATTTAAGGACATGCTATGTATTTCAAATGATGATTTTTAAAGTATTCAGGCTACTTGGATCCACAGTCATGGAGTAAATTAATAACAGAATTTCAAAGCCATTGTTTTAGGAAAAAATGATTTTAGATTTTCAAGGGATTGTGATTCTGTTTCTTCCCTTTTAAAAAAAAAATATTTATTTATTTATTTATTTATTTGAGAGTGAGAGAGAAAGACAGAGGGAAAGAGGGCACAGAGGCAGAGGGAGAAGCAGACTCCCTGCTGAGCAGGGGGCCTGATGTGGGACTCCATCCCAGGAGCCTGAGATCATGACCTGAGCTGAAGGCAGATGCTTAACTGATTAGCCCCCCAGGTGCCCCATGATTCTGTTTCCTTTTTTTTTTTTTTTTTTTAAAGATTTTATTTATTTATTTGATAGATCACAAGTAGGCAGAGAGGCAGTCAGAGAGGGAAGGCGGGGGGGAAGTAGGCTCCCTGCTGAACAGAGAGCCCAATGCAGGGCTCGATCCCAGGACCCTGGGATCATGACCCGAGCTGAAGGCAGAGGCTTTAACCCACTGAGCCACCCAGGTGCCCCATGATTCTGTTTCTTAACACAGAATCCAACCAAGGATCTGAAAGCTGTATTTCTAGCCAGCCACCCCCCACCTTCCCCAGGCTGGTAGTTGGTGTTAGAAATGAGAGCAGAGACACAGCAGGAATAAACACAAGGGGAACCGGGGCTTAGGAGGTAGACAAAAGCATTTTTCTACCATAGCTGGAGAAGTTCTTAGGGAACTATCAAAACTTAACCTGAAGCTACTTTCTGGGAATCTTTGACCACTTTAGAAAATAGGAAAATGTCTAGATTGTCATTTCAAATCATCTTAGTCACAGACTTTGCATTTATTATTAAGATCTCACAAAAATAATGATTTCACTCTGCCACGTTGACATTGTTTACTCCCTATTGGCTTCTGACTCTATCCTTCTTTCTCATTGCTCAACTTGGTGCTCTGACTTTGCCAAATTCCTGGCATTCTGACATGCCCAGTGTGATCTCAAGTTGGTCCCGCTATCCTGTGTAATTCTGTGTTGTTTTACTCAGCCCTGGCTTTCCCACCATCTGACTTTTGGGCCCAGGACTCCTGAACTTTGAACCTTGTATTATTCCAAATGGCCTTTCTCCCTAGGATGAAAGGACTCCTTTAATTCCCTGGGAGAAAATAAGTGCTTAGCTTTAGCCCTTCCCTCCTGGTCTTCTCTATGAAGGGTTACCAGTGAAAACACTTAGTGACCTAGTCCTACCTGCATTTCTGTGCTACCATTTTTTGGTCACCCTACCCACTATGGTATGCATTAAATTTTTAGATCCCATCTATTTCATGGAGTGTCACAAGAATTGTGTACCCCTTTCTGCCATTTACAGTGTCTAATACACTCATGCATGATTCATTAGAGCCAATTATGTACTCATAATCATGGTAGGCATTTGGACAGACACTACAGTACAAACATGTGAGTGTTACTGGCTTTAAGGAGCTCATTTTATTCAGTATCATTGATATAAAGTTAAATTTGTGGGAATGGCTTGGCCCTTTTGTATAAAACACATCTGCTGTGTTCCAGCACATGACTAGAGGAAAGCTCCCAGGAGGAGAAGCCCTGATAGAGGGGACTACAGTTCAGTCAGACCGCCATTTTCTTAGTTGGAGTTGTCTTCTTATGTATTGTCTCTGCTACTTTATTCTGTGCCATGCCCTCACTTCCTCCAGGCCAATCGTTCAACAAAAATCCCTTCTCGTTTTGACTTTAACACAGTGGATATAGTTTTTCATTCTCAAAACGTGTTATTAAGTAGTAGGTGAAACAAAATGCTAATGAACAACGACAACAAATCCTCACACCTTACTGTGTGGTTTGCCAGTGATGGTGGCATGTATGATAGGAGGAGAGAACAGGGAGTTTGGCAGAACAAGTACATGTCAAGGGGGTTGCAAGTCATGAATAACACATCACAGTTCAAGGGCAATTCTTTCCTTTGCCCTTATGGGCTCCAGCAGTAAAGCTGTCCTCCAATTCTAAGAACACTAGCAAAAGGAAAAAAGACACCATCCACGCTAAAATCTTTCTCATCCTAGAGCAACATTTACCATAGAACTTTCCTTGGGTTGGAACACATGTGCAGTTTTACCAGTCTCTCCTTCTCATTCCCTACCTGCCTGGTGGCCATGGAGACCATCTTGTTTTCCAGCATTCTGGAATCCAACATGAAAAACATCCTCCGTTGAAGAATAAACAACTGATAAAATAAAGTCTTTTCTTATTTTAAGCCTTCCTAGCATGTCTTAGACACAAAGGGAGATTTGTTTCAAATTGCTCTTCAGATTTTGCCTATTTCACAACTGATTTAAGGACAGTGAGCATTAAATAACACTTTATTGCCTTCTGGGTTAGGTTTTCTGTCCTGCCTCTCCAAATAACTTCAGATAAAAAACTTGGATGAGCCTAGAATTAATCGCACAGATATGCAATGTACAGCGTTAACGTCTATTTATTGAAGTTTCCATATGCAGACAGTGATGGTGGAATATTGTGACAGATAGTCTAGGCTTCACTGACAGCCTTTTTATTGGCTATTTACAATAAAATAGCTACTAAACCATATTCCCTTGTAGGCTACAGGGTCATTGCTTCTATTTCGATCAGGACGTGTCTCTGCCATAATGGTCTTCTACTCTCAAGGACTCAATCTCCATCTCACACTGAGAATTTCAGAGTGAAGGTGAGAGTGTCAACTGTCCATTTCTGAGAGCATTTTCCCCATGGTAGAGGCTGGGCATCGGTTTTTCTGCCTGTCTATTCACTCCTACAATGTCCAATGCACCTTGGCTGTTGACCCTTTCTTGACTATATCTGCCAAGCTGCCCAGTCAACTTGTAAAGATTTCCTGGGTGCTTATTGTTTACATGGACTTTGATCCTCTTCCCACCTTCTGGTTTTGGATGTTTGCCTACTTGAATTGGCCTCACCTGCTGCCTACCTTTCTTGTTCACACAGAGACTGTTTCTTGGTCTTGGAGTGCTTAATCTGCTGCCACTCACAGTACACAAAGCAAGATACTTTTTGGAGGACCGTCTGATGATTTCAGAATTGTCTGACTGCAGTTATTATGTCCTTTCCGAGGGTATCCTTGCAAAATGCAGTTTCTCCCTGTGGTTGTCGCTGCCTCGCTTAGTGTCCTCTACAGTGCTTTATCTGATTCATCATGTGAATTTCAGTCCTTATATACCTGTTTCAAAAATCTTGAAATGAGATGTGCTTGATTTGGGTATGAGAAGACTGATTACCATTTAAGAACTCATTACCGACTGGATCATTATTGGAACGAAGAATCGTGCTTAAGGGATTTCTTTTGAAAATAGGAATGAAGGGGGTGCCTGGGTGGCTCAGTGGGTTAAAGCCTCTGCCTTCAGCTCAGGTCATGATTCCAGGGTCCTGGGATCGAGCCACGCATCAGGCTCTCTGCTCCGCAGGGAGCCTGCTTCCTCCTCTCTGCCTACTCGTGATTTCTCTCTCTCTGTCAAATAAATAAAATCTTTAAAATAAAAAAAAAAAAAGAAAATAGGAATGAAGTATCGTATGTTTGGTGTCCATGGCAGCCAAACCCTTGTTTGCGAGGAGGTGGATGATGTTAATGCCTGTTTTTAAATTAGGTTTTGGGAAGTTGGAAAAGAGCATGGACTAGAGGGAAGATAACTGAGCATCAGACAGGTTCTTGCCCTAGAACTGTTTTCTTACTCTCTAGCGTAAGGCATGCCACTTAACATTTCTGAATATCAATTTCTTCCAGCTTCCATGCAGTTGGTTAAAGAATCAAGTTAAAGAATCAATAAATCAAGAGATAATATACACAAACGATGTAGCATAAGCTCTTAGACCAAAACAGGGTTTGATAAATATTACTAACCCATATCCTGTCTTATCAAACCCTTCATTCTTTACATGGATACTACTCTACACACAAATTTGATCATACTAATTTCTTTCTTTGACCCTTCAGTATCTTAGAATGAAGTTAGAACACTAAGAATGGACATAAAACTCCTAAGCATGATTACAGTGTGTGATTTTACCCATAAGCTACCTGAAACATGATGGTGTACATGTTCTGAAGGCCGTTTCCTCCTACAGATGGTCAGTTTTTCTGCTGGATGGATAGACAGTGATGGGCTATCAAAGGGAGAAACTAGCATAGCTTCTCCAAACACACAGTATACATTGTTTATTGAAGTAGAAACGGATCACCTATGGCCTCAGTTCCCGTGCAATTCCTGGAGGGAATTAGTGGACATGGTCACTTGTGTGCATGCTTGAGGATCTCAAGAGAATGATTTTGCCAAGTCTATGTGTTTCTATGTTTCATTCCCTTGTCTCTCACCCTCTCTCTCACTGCATCTCCTTCCTCTCCTGTTTTTCCACACTGGGAGATTCTTTCTAGACTAGAGTTAAGAAGCTCTCTCTAAAGCAGAGTGCATTCTCCCCAGGTCTCTTACCCATTTACATGAGTTTTAACATTCCCCCAAGTCATATGCTCTTGAACCTATTTTTTGGTTGTGCTATTTTCATGGTTTTCCTTGTGCTATCCCTTACCTGAGGCAAGTGAATTCATAGATTGAAGGTACAGGGAGAAAAGAATACTAGAAATAAAAATACATTGGTTAGTATTTCAAAGATAACATCTCATCATTTAAGTGTAATTCCATCACACTGATATGTTCTAGGAACGAGCTACCATGCAAACAATATTTATGTGAGAAAATGTATTCATAATTTTAGTCAAAGTTATTAGGAATGTATTTCCTGCTAAGTATGTATGTAGTACCAGAGTGGTTTGCTTCCTGTCATTCCAGTCACATGGCTACTAAGTAGCAGAATTAAGGACTCTTAGAGCTCTGTGCTGGCTGAGGAGGAGGACCCAGAACAAAAGGAGGTGATGAAAACCTTCAGGGGCTCTCCTCCAATTTAGGCTTGTCTCCTGCCTTGTTTTCCTCCTCCCTCTTGAGCTTTTCCTTTTCTTTGTAATCAGTAGTAGCCTTTTCTTTCAGCAAGGATTACAGAGTCTCTGTAATTTTGGTCCTTATCCTCTGTCTCTGAAGTTAGTAAATATAGTTTTGTTATTGTAGTTTTTAGCAAAAATGAGAAACAGTCAAGGTTAAAAATCACTTTTTCAGGTTTGCTTTCAAACACTTTCAAACACTTTCACTGTTTGCTCTCATGGAAGAAATTTGTGCTCTAGTCCTACACCAGTGGGACCCACCTCTGATGGTAGACAGTTGAGTTGGGCATTATTATATCCCCCTAATGGTAGGAGGTCAGCCATTATATCCTGTGCCATTATACAGCAGAATTTAGGTCCATTTAGGCTGAGTAAAGACTCACCTTCATTTAGAAGAGAAGACAGAGTCGGTTTTTGTAGGAAAATCCATCCAAGACATTCCGTTTCAGAGGTTAGTGAGGGCATTCCAATGTGGCGGTGGGACCCCTTTGGGAGGGGCACAAGAGGAGGAGACAGAGCAAAGCCTGAGAAGGACAGAACTACCCTCCCACTTCCTCTTTATTCTCAGCAGTCTTTCCTTAGCTCTGTAAGCCTACCCTGGGTTATTTTTGGATTGGTGTGTAAAACAGAGATGAGTAGTGGAAACAAGATAAAAAAGGAAAGTAGAGGAATTCCAAGGATAGGATGGGAAATTCAATCAGCCATTTGGCTAGACAGCTATTAAAATTAAAAAGTTGTGCATAAAGTTAGGTGAAGATATATTTGGAACTACCTAATTGGAAAGTTGGAGAGCATCATGTTTTCTTGGGTCAGATATAACTGATACCTGACTGAATTTGTCAGTTTTTCAAAGAACATCTTCCTGATATTTGCTTTTGAAATCTTTGTCTTTTCCAGCATTTGCCACCAGTGTACATATTGACTGCATTGGCCACCTTGGTTCTATAATGTTGTATTTTGGGGACTCATGAAGGTCAAGGTCTCAGAGAGCATTTGGGAAATGAACGAGATGGGTGTTTTCTGTAGGTTAATGTGGCAGAGACTTGATGGAAGATGTCCAAGGCTAAATGGTAGGAATAATAAGAGCCCTCATTTGTTACATGTGTTCCCTGTGTCAGGACTGTGGTTTTCAGTTCACATGCAGTAATTCACATTGTGTTCAAAATAATTCTGTGGAATACCATCATGACACTATAAGTCCCAGATGGAGAGGACACACCTATGAGATAAATAGGGAGATGGGGGCTGACATCTAACAAAGAAATCTGGTGGACAGAATGACAATTAATAAGGACCAAATAAGATAGACTCTATTATCTTACATATAATGGTAGGAGGTCAGCCAGCAAGTGAGGAATAAATCATTGAAGCAATTGTTCCCAAAGACTAACAAAAAAATAAGGATCTCTGGGCAAAATCCATGGTTCTTACAGAATAGGTGGGTCGGCTTCCTGTTGGGAGTTTCTAAGAAGTCATTTAGCATTGATGACTGTTTTGCAGTCATCAATTATTCCAGCTTCTTTGCCCACCCTTTACAATTCCATTGGGTGAAACACCTATTAAGATTCTGGTATGTGTGGTTTTCTAGATCTCATGAAACCATAATATTAATAGTAATCCAGATTGCATTATACATTGAATTATGAGCTTTGAGCACTTCCATTTTTAAACAAGCCTCATTATCTCCAAAGGATCTCAAATGCTTGACAGGTTCATGAATATATTGTAAAATGTTTGAAACTTTATACTTGTAATACACAAATATCAATATAAACATTGTTCATGCCAAAGCCTTTGTGTGCTGTGATATGAAACTAGTGGTCAGGCAGGAGGGCAGTTGAAATCCTCTTGGAACATGAATATATTGAAGAAGACGAATGAAAGACTAATTGATATTAATAAGAATTAGGCAATTTTAATACTGTAATTTGTTCAGTGTCACAGTAACAATTAAGAAAAAGAAAGAAAAAAGTTTGAATCTCTAAATTCTATGTTGAAAGATCCAAGGTTAAGATAAGGTTGTAGCATAGGTTGTTTATTAACATTGTTAAAAATAATGATCAAGTTAATTAAAATTGAATTATAATGGTACCATTTAGAATGAGTTATGATAGCTATTTTAATGAGTTCCTTTGAAGGTAGCGATAATAAATGAGCTATTTCGAAACCACCTCCTTGTTTTTATATGGAATCTCGTGCACATTTCTTTCATGACCCATTGGTAAAACTTTTGTAGCAGGATATTTAGACTGTGGACTCTAGAAATAGCTGTGGCCTTGACTGCTCTCTGGTGAACTGTGTGTACCAGTTGAGAAGAGTAGTTACTATCAGTGTATGTTATCCTTCTCGACACCACTTTTCCACCTTCAAAGAACACTGGTAACACCAAAGGAGAGGGAAGAGTTCAAGGCAAAAGTCACCAATCTTTTCTCAACCACTGGGGACTCTCTTCATGTCAAAATATTTAGAAGTCTTCTCACGCATGGGTGGTTGTTTAGTATCCTATTGATTAATCAAAGGTATAATGAAGCTCTATGACTTCAGGAGTAATTTGCATTCTGTAAGTCGTAACTTCTGCATACCTAGGGGAAATATGAGTGAATTCTTGTTTGAGTCTATGATTTTTTAGTTCTCAGACAAAGCTGCGGTATTTTGTTCTTTTCTTTCCCTCTCTTCTCAGGATTGGGCTGTTGGTATTAGAAATCTGGAAAAAAATAAGTCCCCGTGTTTTGGCAACTTCTTGATAAGTCAATATGAGAGGAAGTTGGAAAAAAAAGAGCATGAATTATCATGATGTAGATATCAATACACCTGATACCTACTTGCTCTTTGCATGAGGATGTTTTTCTTATAGTTTATTACAAATTTCTACTTTATATATTTGTTTTTGTAATTGGAACAAAATGAAGGTAATGGAAGAATGAAACTAGGTATTTATCTTTTGCCCCTGATTCTGTGAATATTGAGACTTTATGTAATGAATAACTAAGGCTTTTTATATAATAAATAAATCTTGACTTTATTGGGCTCGGGAATGACCAGTGATGTTGGTAAACATTATTCAGTGTAGATAATTTACTAATCTCCTTATTGCAGCCTTTTAAGTAAATAATTTATTTTTTATTTTAAAGTATCATGATTGCTCAAAAACCAGAGTTCTGAAAAATATCCATAGATTGAGTTATTAAGGCTCATTAGTAGCTCAATAAGGAGTTATTACACAAATTTGTCATGCTCTTGTAGGTTGTTACAAAGCTGTGTATTCATGGACACATTAGTTTACATTTGAGCATAGTGTATATCACCCTGGAAAGGGCTATTTTTGTAAGTGATCCCTGTGTTTATTAAATTAAAAGTGCAATCATAAAGTAACTAATCTTAGCTCCATAAAATGCAAATGCAGATTTTTTTACCTTTTTTTTTTTTTTAAAGATTTTATTTATTTATTTGACAGAGGTCAAAAGTAGGCAAGAGAGGCAGGCAGGGAGAGAGAGGAGGAAGCAGGCTCTCGCGGAGCAGAGAGCCTGATGCGGGGCTCGATCCCAGGACCCCGGGATCATGACCTGAGCCGAAAGTAGAGGCTTTAAACCACCGAGCCACCCAGGCGCCCCAGATTTTTTTACTGTTAATGGGCTTGTTCATATATATATATTACAAAGTTATGTGTTTCAGAAACATAAGCAGTAATTACAAAGTCAAAATGGATATAATGTGGGTCAATTAATTGTACTCACATTGAGAATATTGAATCTTTGGCCTATTGGATGTTATGTTTAGAAATCATTTTCCTTGATGGGACACCTCAATGGCTCAGTCGGTTAAGCGACAGCCTCTTGATTTCAGTTTAGATCATGACCTCAGGGTCCTGTGATCAAGCCCAAAGCACTCTGTGCTATGCATGGAGCCTACTTAAGATTCTCTCTCCCTCTCTCTCTGCCCACCCCCAACCGCCACCCTCACTTGCTCGCCATCTCTCTATATAAAATAAATAAATAAATAAAACCAAAAGAAATAATTTTGTTTGCCATATTGTCTCAGAATATGATAAACTATTAAAAGGAACTACACGTAGACAAGGCTAAATTTAGACAAGGATTTGAGTTCTAAAGCTGACATCTTTCATCAATAAAATTAAAGAACGATATTGCTGTAATCTTTCCATTGAAATATTAACATAAATATTTCATCTCAAAAATTCTAAATTAAAATTATCTTTGTGTCTAAAATGTAACCATTTGATTCCAACTTTTAAAAAGTACAGGGCGGGGTAGGGGCGCCTTGGTGGCTCAGTGGGTTAAAGCCTCTGCCTTCAGCTCAGGTCATGATCCCAGGGTCCTGGGATTGAGTCCTGCATCGGGCTCTCTGCTCAGTGGGAAGCCTGCTTCCTCCTCTCTCTCTGCCTTCTTCTGATTACTTGTGATCTCTGTCTGCCAAATAAATAAATATTTTTAAAAAAAGTCCAAGGGGGGACATCATGAAGAATTAATAAGTCATTTTTTCATGTGGCAAGTAGCTTAGTCTTAAATATTTGTCTTACAACATAAATTTTATAAAAGTCTTATAAAGACTATATACTGGACATTTGTACAGTGATCCTCCAAAAGGAGAGGAGAAATGGGGGGGGGAGTAACTTTTGAATTGCTTCATAAGCAATTTAGAACTTCATAAGCAATTAAAGTTAGAGATTCAACTGAAAGGACTTTGTTGTTGTGTCAGGCTTTCCCAGTGTAGTGTTCAATCCAGAAAATATTTCAATGTTTGCAAGCTGATTTTTCAGAAGATTTGATACTATCACTAAATTTCTATCATTTGTTTATAAATAGTGAGTGTTTTTTCTATTATCATACAACTCAATATCAGAGATTCTGTGCAATGCCTGCTAAAAAAAACTCATATGGTAATTATCTAGATAATATTCCCATTAAATATGTTCATTGTCTTCTAGTCTATAAAGCAATGCATTGGGAATTTAAAAAAAATGAATGAGCATAATGATAAAATGTCAAAATGTCTTTACATACTGGTTAAAGTCAAGGCTAGCATCTGTCTAAAGCAATGATATTACATTACCATATGAAGAGTTTAGTCTTTTTGTTTATCTGTGAAGATGATGGTAGTAACTTTCAGAGGCTACATATGAGCTGAGAAGAAAATTCTATATTGTGGCATTATTTCTGCATTACCTTAGAGGGAAAAGGACAAATGTACTCAAAACATTTTTTATTCACTCATTCTCAGTGGTTGAGTATAAATTTCATGAAGGCACAGATGACCTGAATTGACATTGCATTTTGCACAGGCCTTGCATTTGGGAGATGTCAAACATTTTTGGCCAGTGTAAAGGAGCCATCCATGTACATAACAACTGGCTGCTTTCTCAGATTTGCTCATTCCCCCCAATATTATTTTTCTTAAAAAATTGCCAGCATTGAGCTTAACTACTCACTTCTAATTCCTTGTATAGTGCTATAGTATCCGCAGTTGTTTAAGGGAACATTGGTAGGGATATGGATAAAAATTGCATTAATAATGAACATGTATGTACAGCTTAAAATCTAGGCTTTAGTCTTTAGGTTCTGAGTTTCCACCCAGCAGGATCAGTAGAAGTCCCCATCCCCACTGAGCCTGTCACCTACCTCTCATAGGATATGGGGATCTTATGTCCCCTCCTTGGAGTTATTAATATTTTCTTGCCACGTATCTCTGTGTCAATGTCTGCTCTCTTTTTTTTTAATTTTATTTTTTATAAACATATAATATATTTTTATCCCCAGGGGTACAGGTCTGTGAATCGCCAGGTTTACACACTTCACAGCACTCACCATAGCACATACCCTCCCCAATGTCCATAATCCCACCCCCCCAACCCCCCTCCCCCCATTAATAATGTCTGCTCTCTTATCTGATGGCTTTAGTCTGCCCCGGGGTTGGACTTGGAAGCTGGATTTGATCTTGCTGTGGTTGTAGATTGCTTATACAGATGCTGAACACCCCTGCTCCCAGCAGAGACAGGAGACGCTTTCTCTAGCTGATCTTACAATTATTTTATTGGGTTCCCTAAAGGGTGATCACATTTTCTGTCATTTGTTTGTTTGGTTTTGAAATCCCCTTTCTTGAGGAATTTGGAATCATTTTCCTCAAGTTTGAGGACCCTTGAAGGGACTCATGTGATGTCCCATCCAAAAGCATCCTTCTTCCTTGAAAATGCATCAGTATCTTGGGCTGAAGTCTTGGGAATTCAGTTTACATCTCATGGGATGATTTCCACTAGAGCTACTTAGCAGTTTCTTTTGCTGGTGTCTATATTCATGAATAAAGGCAGAAAGTCCTCCACTGAAATGTCTGTAATGGATGGAGAAAGCTCAGCATTTGCCCTCCTTAACCCCAACCCCAGTTTAGACCACCTTACTCCCAGCCTAACTTCTCCACTCTTGCAAAGTCAGCCTTCACAAACTTGCTTGCTACTGTTTTTAATCTTTGAAAAAGTTAAGAAATTTGAGAAAAGAAAATAAATGAAGGGATGCTTGGGTGCTCAGTTGGTTAAGTGTTAGCCTTCAGCTCAGGTTGTGATCCCAGGGTTCTGGGATAGAGTCCCACATCAAGCTCCCTGCTCAGTGGGAAGACTGCTTTTCCCTTTGCCTGCCCTGCTCCCCTTTGTTGTTCACTCCTAACTCTCTCTCTCTAACAAATAAATAAATAAATAAATAAATAAATAAATAAAATCTTTTTTTAAAAAAAGAAAACAAATGGAGAAGATAATGAATGACCTTGTAGTCTTACTACTTTTTGTCTGCTAAATAGCCCACATCATTAAAAACTGTTAATTTTAATTCCAGTGTAGTTAACACACAGTGTTATATTAGTTTCAGGTGTACAATATAGTGATTCAACAATTCTATATATTATCAGTGCTCATCATGATAAGTGTACTCTTTAATCCCCAGCCCCCCCCCCCAACCACCTCCCCTCTGGTAACCGCCAATTTGGTCTCTATAGTTCAGAATCTGTTTCTTGGTTTGTCTCTTTCTTTTTTCCTCCCTTTGTTCATTTGTTTTGCTTCTTAAATTCCACATAGGAGTGAAATCATATGGTATTTGTCTTTCTCTGATTGACTTATTTCGCTTAATAGTACACTCTATAGCTCCATTCAAATTGTTGCAAGTGGCAAGATTTCATTCTTTTTAATGATTGAATAATCCCATTATTCTTTATCTTTTTTATCCATTCATCTATCAATGGACACTTGGCTGCTTCCATATTTTGGCTACTGTAAATAATGCTGCAATAAACATAGGGGTGCATGTATTCTTTCAAATTAGTGTTTTTCTCAATAGCCCACATTTTGAACTGAACTTTGGTCATTTTCTTCTTGGGATATTCTCCTAGTTTACTTTAAGAATCTTTTAAAAATTACATTATTTTTATTGATTTCCCAGAAAGTTTATGTTTGGTAATTTTCCAAATATCAAGGAACTAATTATCCCTGACTCTATTCTTTACATAATCAGCCTCTGACTATCTTTTCTATGTCTTAAAAAGCAAAATTCTAATTTTAATTTTTCTCAGTTTTACTTCAAGATCTTAAAAAAAAAAAACCCAATACTCATTTCTCAGAAACTAATTTTCAAGTTTGTAAATTATCTAAACCACTGGCTATTCTTATGATATTTCTACCTGCTCTTTGGCCAACTCACTGTTCATTGGCATCTCCAGCTGAAGGTCAACCTAGAGACAAGAGGGAGAGCAGTTATTTTGTTATTTGTTGGAAACTTGAATAAAAGATTTGGTAGGAGAGGACATTAAAATTGATATCGAAAATAATATTTAACATTGGTCTATAGGAGGATTACAATCTTCCTTTTCATCAAAGAATATAATGATAACAATTGTTGGCAAGTACTTGACCAGTATAAATGACATGGGAGAGAAAAACTTTGCTGTCCTTGCATAGGAAGATGTTGCTGCTGACACATAAGTGTAAAGCATCCAGAATTTGAACTCAGATGGCCTAGATTCAAGTCCTTCATTAGCTTTTGTGATCCTGAACAAGGCATATATGGTGTTTCTGTTCTCTCTTCTGTAAAATGTAAGTAATAACAGATTTTTCTTGGGGCTGCTACAATGAAGAGACATCACATAAGGAAGGCATTTCAAAAACTGTAAGGGATATTTCTATTATTTTATTATTTTTTCTCATTATTAATATGGTAATGAGTTTGACGCATTTATACTTTCTTCCTTGGTTTTCACACAAGGTAGTTGACTAAGTTGATGGTTATGTCTGTACTCTGTAACACTAAAACATTTCATTCTCCTTGATAACTCCACTGGTTTTAAGTGACATAGAGTAATGACCTCAGTCACAGGTCTCTAGTTAATTAAGATACAACTCAATCCGGGAAAATAACATTTGTTCGTTATGGGAACACTTGTGCCTAGTACCCGTGTTCATTGGTAGTCTTAATAGGTCATTTGAGTATCTTGACTCTTTATTTTCTATCACAGAGTCAAAAAGCCATAATGAGGGGCACCTGGATGGCTCAATGGGTTAATAAGCCTCTGCCTTCGGCTCAGGTCATGATCTCAGGGCCCTGGGATCGAGCCCCACATCGAGCCCCGCATTGGGCTCTCTGCTTGGTGGGGAGCCTGCTTCTCCCTCTCTCTCTGCCTTCCTTTCTGCCTACCTGTGATCTCTCTCTGTCAAATAAATAGGTAAAATCTTTAAAAAAAAAAAAAAGCCATAATGAGGTTCTTTTCTAAGTTTGAAATTATCTGAAACTAGGTAAAGCAGACAATACGGAGAGGAAGAAGAATGGAAAGGAGGCAAAAAAGAATATTACTTAAAGAGCTTAGAATATGATGAAAACAGGATGAAAGGGGAATTTCCTAGACAAATGATAAGGCTTAGAATATACATGACATTGCTATTAGACACATATAAAGGACCTATTGATAATTTACTTTCTATCTGCTTGAGTATAAGGCATAGGAAACTATATTTAAAGTTACACAAAATTAGGTAGCCATAAGTAAGTGATTCTTGGGACAGAATTGTTTTATTTAAGTGGTAGTATTTAATGTTCTATAAAATACAAACTTAAGAAGATTCTGACATGAGAATGAGCTTGCAATCCACAAAAAGTTATGGGTATTGAGAGCCCATTTTGCTGTTATTCAGGTACTCAAATGGAATTAGATTTTTAAATACTTTAAGTGTCATCCCAGTTTTATATTAAGATCTGAGTCCACAAGTGGGAGATTGCATGTCTGGAAGAATGTTTCACTTTATGGATGTGCATGTGTGACATGAGTGTGCATGGTGTGAATGTGTGTTTTTGTATGTGCACGCATGCTTGAGTGTGGGCTCGTATGAGCATGGACGCCTGTCCTCATGGGTGAGTACAGAAAGGAGAGAGGATGTGGTGAGCTGACATGTGAATGATGGGAAAATGAGGCAATCTTAGAGAAGTTGTGAGTCAGCAAGCACAAACAGAACTCTAGTAGTAAGTGAGAGATTTAGAAATGGCCACTGAAAGTATGAAGCAGGAGATTTTTCTGGGAGCTGACTGGGGGTGGGGGGATTCTGCATATCTTGGAAGGGAGAGTTTAGTTCTTTAATGGAATCCAGTAAACTCCTGAGTCTCGATCTAAATGGTATCAAAGAAAACCATTTTAATTGGAAAGTGTGGCTTGAGTTTGGGGCCCAGGAAAAAAAGCCTTACTTTGGTTAGTAATATGATTTAAACTGTTATATAAGATAAATACACACAAAGAGGTGAAGAGTCACTTAGACATATTAAAAATGTTAATAATACCTATCTCTGAATGGTGATATCATAGCAATTTTTAATTTCTTTTTGAAGCCTTTTTGTTGTTACCAGTTTCATGAGTTAACATATATTAATTTTGTAATTAGGCCAAAAGAAAACAACAAGAAACACTATTTTGAAAATAAAATTTTTAAAATAATTTTTTAATTTTTTAATAAACATATAATGTATTATTAGCCCCAGGGGTACAGGTCTGTAAATCACCAGGTTTACACACTTCACAGCACTCACCATAACACATACCCTCCCCAGTGTCCATTGAAAATAAATTTAATCACAGATTTTTTTTTGGTATGGTCTAATCAAGGAGCCTAGGGGATGATGGAGTGTGACATAGGCTACCACCAAAATATATGAAATATGAATATGAAAATATTGAAATAAATATGAAATATTTAATGAAATAATGAAATAAATATGAAATAAGAGTATGGTGATGGCTGATACTATGCTCCATGCAGGATTTAAACAGCATATAACATGCTTCACTTTTAAAGGCCTTGACTGGGGCACCTGGGTCGCTCAGTTAGTTAAATGTCTGACTCTTGGTTCCAGCTCAGGTAATGATCTCATGGATCATGATCTCGTGGGTCTTGGGATGGAGCCCCCACATTGGTTCCGTGCTCAGCACGGAGTCTACTTGAAAATTCTGTCCCTCTGCCCCTCCCCTCAGTCACTTTCTCTTTATTAAATAAATAAACAAGTCTTAAAAACAAAACAAAACCAAAAACCCTTGACTGATAATAGGCCTTTGATGAGATGGAATTAGAGAGTCAGAAAGGACTCTAACACCATAGTAGCCCCTCTCTCTTTTGTACTTTCTCTCCTTTATTATCTTTCTCACCCAGATTTAGCTGGATTTTTTTTTTTTTTTTGGTCTCACCATTTTAATGTAGTAATACATCCCCTTTCCCTGAATCATGTGATCTATAATTTTGGGGATGGTAGGCATGAAAACTCCCTCAAATCTCTTTCAGCCTTGTTTAGTTAAGACAAAACTGGACTTTCTCAAAAAGGGACTTCCACCAGGAAAGAAAAAGAAAAAAAACAAGACCAGACATTTTGAAATAGACATGTTTTAAAGCACAGCCTTCTATCTTAATACTGAAATCAGATCTTGGCATGTTCCAAGACCCACACAAATTCTGCATTGTTGGTGAGAGCCTGAAGGAAATGTTAGGATTTTGGCAGTTGTTGACTATTCAGTTTTGTTACTATGTTTTTGCCCTCTTAGGAATGTGTGTTTTCCCAAAAGAAAACATAATTAAAGAGTCCCAGTATCTGATATTAACAGGCAAGTGGGTAACCTGACAATACATTACTCTATGCTAAGGTCTTCAAAGAATCTGGCAAGGAATTTGAAATTTTTCAGGAAAACTGAAATTTTTCAAGTGCAAGTCAAGTGCATCAAAACACATTTAAATCCCTATGTGTTTACTTTTTTTATTTTACAACTGGAAATTTGTACCTCTTCATTCACTTTACCTATTCCACCCTTCCTCCCTTCCCCATGTGATTAATAGTTCCCTTTGATTTAGGTACTTGAAACATGAAGCAAAGTGATGGTACAAACTCTTGTTGAGGTTCCTCTAACTAAAATCAGTAGCCTGACAGAAACAGCACCCAGGGGGCTTTGTCCGTGGATTCTCTTCTTTCTACGGCCCTGGCAATACTGATCCTCAAACTTGTGAAATGCAGTGAGACCATTATTATATTCTTTCTCTCCTTCAGTTCCTCTTTCTTCCATTCCTATTGTATTTCTAGGTCCCTGAAATCCCCCTGATCCTAGAGGCATTAAACTTCTCCCTTGTAAATCAGAGGTCCCTCATACTCTATCTGCCCTTAATGCTGACTTTCATAGACCCTTCTTCTGAGAGTATTTATGACTTAAGAATCTTTAGGAAAGGTAGCCCTCACTCTTGACGCATTTGTGGGTTTTGTGCAGTTTATCTCAGGCATGCTTTTAACTCTGTATCAAGCAGACTGCTAAAATTCAACTTTAAGTGAGGCGCTGGGTAAGTTCTCACTAGATGTTCTGGGAATTGAATGACAGACACCATTTTCCCTGGGGTCTGGATCAGTCACATCAGCACGATCCTTTGGTTAGAATCTTTCACATCTCTGCTTAAAAGTTTCTTTCTCCTCTAAAGTTGCTATAATCTGTCTGAGAGATGTCTCCCAGCACCAATTAATCCAGAAGTAAGAGAGGAATAACAGACCGAGTCCACTGAACAATCAAGCATTTTCTAATTCAGGTTATACTCTGTTGTAATGAAGGTCTTTGCTAAGTCTCTAAGGGGCTTCTAGAAAAGGAATACAGTGACCCTTGTCTTTCTGCAGAGAAGGGAGGGGAAAGCCCTTGGTGTTGGTAGGTATACTCCCTCCATGCTTAATCCTCAAGTAAGAATCTTCGTATCTTTCAGTTGTGCTGTCTGTCTTAAGATAATCACACACATCACACATGTCAGTGAAGTGATGCCAAATGGAGAGTGTGGAGACAAAGTCAGGAGATGTGAAGGGCAAGGTTTGGGTACAAGGCTGTGTCCAGGGGCATGTCTTAACCTTTCAGATTAGAAACTACCCAGTAACCACCCTGAGTTTAATTTTTTATAGTCTTGAGTCTAAATTGCTTGGGGGTAATAGTTGTTAGGTCCTGAAATAGGTTACTGGTGTGATAGTTTCCTTTGTCTTTTTTAAATGTCACGATCTTGAATCATACTTATTGACACTTGTCTTCCTGAGGCTTTTGAGTTCATCAAATGGGTGCAGATTTCATTTCGGTTAATTTCATTGTTTTCTGGCTTTCATCTACAGCTGCCCATTGGCATTTACCTGCCAGGATGTAGCTGGAACACATAAGCCATATGGGTTGATAAAGGTCATGTAGTCCTACCAATTAGAAAATAAGCTACACTGCTTTTGGTTAGGGATTCCATGCACATTTTTAAAAAAGAAAATGCCAAAAGAGAGGTTTTGTTTCTCCTTACAGAAGTTAATTTGATTCATTAAAGGGTTGAGAATTCTCTAAGCCAGAAAATCAATTTTTAGTGGGCATCAGGTTGGGATGGGGCAGATCACCTAGAAGAAAGTCTCCAAGAAAGAAGATAATAGATGAAAGAAAAAAATAAGTGTCTGCATAGACTTTTATTTTTGTTGTTTCTAAATTTGCATGTGTGCTCTTCTTCCATATAATTGGAAATTCTTAATGAGAAGACTCTCATTTTGTGTCTTAAAGAAATCTAGTGATGATTTTTAATCACTCCAAACCAGAGATCTTTACAAAGCCTTTTGAAGTAATTGAGCCAGCCCTCCAGGTAACTGATTTGTAAGATGTAGATATGAAATAGGCGTTTTTGGTGGTGGAGGAGAAGGGCTTGGATCAGCAAAAATTTTACTACTCCGTCCCTTCTTTCACATTGTGCAATTCTGAGAGCTCTTAAACCAGGATAAGAGGTAAGTGTGCTTTGCGTTTTCTCTAAGGATCTAACTGAGGCATCCATCTAAATAAGCATTTCTGGGAATGCAGGTTTAGTGACCCAGGTAATTCTGATTGGAGAAATAAGATTTTACAGAAAGAGCAGAGGGAAGCAAGTAAAACCGTGTGGGGGGTTTGGCCAAAGAAATGCAGAGCTCCTGGAGGGCAGGAGACATGTATTTTCCACCCTTCTCCGCACCCAGAGCCCCAGATTTGTGACCGATAGTTATCTATGGTACACAGGTAATGCCACGAGCAATGTCAGCCGCGGAGGGACAGAGGCGGGGCGGCCTCTGTCTAGTGGCGGGGTAGCACGGCGGCTAGCTCTGTCACTCCATAACGTAGTGGTGAGACGCAGGGCCAGGACGCGGCTCCTCCCGGCCTCCCCCCAGAGTGCCGCTCGAACCTTCTGAAGCTGCCAGTTGCCAAATGAAATCTGAAACCCTGGGCTGCGTCTGAGGGCTGGCCCCGCTCAGTTGTTCCAGCCTCTTGTACTGTATATTTACACATTCACACACAATCACTCTTTCTAACTTCTGGGACTCTTTGCGCAACTGCTAGGATTTCTCAAGTGCATGTGGCACCTCAGCCCAGCTCCGGGGGAAACTGGCGGGGCTCCGGAGGGTCTCCAAGGCCCGGGGAGCTGTCAGGACTGCGGCGGGGACAGGAGAGGCTCTAGGCGTGGGCGGTGGTGGGGGGAAACACCCACAACTTTCCACCCCAGCCACAGCTCTTTTGGACGCTGAGCATTTCCTCCGAAGCCACAGCTGCGGAGCCACCAAGTGCATGGAGCGCAACACTTCCCCTTGTTGTGGGAAGTAAAGTACCGGTCCCTCCTCCCTTTTTCTTCTCCTTTTCCTTTGGCTTGTCCTGGGAGCCTTTCTCTTTTTTGGAGCAGCCGCCGTTCGCGTCTGTCGTGTGCTCCGAGCAGGGTAGGTGACGCTATGCGGGGGTGTGCTCCGGGGCCACTGCGGGAGGCTGATGTGTGACCTGGGGGTGCGGGGGGCTGCAGGCACAGCTGCCGGACACAGGGAAGGGAGCTGCTGGGGGCGAGGAGGGATCGCCCGGAATCCCGAGCTGTGCAGAGAGAGAGAGTGTGTGTGTGTGTGTGTGTGTGTGTGTGTGTGTGTGTTGGGAAAACAATGTTTTTATTTTTAAAAGGAAGAAAAGGCGTAAGCTGGTAGTGTGTGTTTCTGGCCGTAAACATAGATGGAATTAATAAAAATCGTGCAGTTCAGCTCTCTTACTATCCATCCTTCCTTCTCCATCCAGCCCCCCACCCCACCCCTCCCTCTCTGTTTCCGCTAGTGTCTTATGAGAGTTTCCTAGATGAGAGGCACACAGAGGTAGATTTTAATAATGAACTCTTTTAGTGCCAATGTAAAATAATAGGGAATCTTTGGTAAATTCTAAGCCACCCAAAAGATTTTGTTTAGATTTAAAAAAAATAATAACTTTTTGAAGACATTATCCATCCTCTCTTCAGTATAAATAGGTAATATGTTGTCATTAAAAATATAGCATGGACTATATTTATTTTATAAGTCCCAAAATTGAAGGGGAGATATTGCTCATCGAGTAATATTTCTTAGAGATATTAGGTTTTCAATATCAACTAGTAATAGGGAACCCAGATTCCCTATATGTAGTCTATTTCTATTTAATTCATTTGAATTAAAAGATAATCTCCAGACTATTTGTGTTTTTGTTACTCTCTTTTTTGTTACTCTCTTTTGTTACTCTCTTTTTTTTAACCTTAGCAAGACATCATCATTTCATCTCTTTCTAAAAAGAGGAAATACATAAATCATGCTAGGTATTTTAAATATAAAAGTTGTAAGGGGTTTGCTTATGCATAAGTAAAACAATGTGTGTTGCTGTGTCTACTAAGGAAGACAAATTAATTGAAATCTGGGGATATTTACAGTACAGTTAAGAGCTTTACTCAATTACTGAGAAGAAGATGGACAGACAGATTAAATACAAACAATCTGTCCCCTGATTCTAATTAGAACTCAAAACCAACCCTTAAGGGCAAGAATGGAAGTTGGTATTAAGCTGGGCATCATAAAACACAGAGAATTAATACATTAGAAAAAAACAGAAAACAAGTATAAAGCCACATCAGACTCGTTAAGATCTCGCTCTCCTTTTTAAATTTCTTAATGCTTCCTCTTCTCTGGGGACATTTCAACTTCTAAGGGAGCTCAATAATACAATTCCCTTTTTTGTCTTTCTTGAGTGCCCGATCTTTAGGTAAGAAGTCAAGGAATCTGTTCTTTAGATCCATTACTGAATTGTCAGAGAATTCACCTTAGACATCTTGGGGGACTGAATTATTGGCAAAACTTGAAAAAAAATAACATTTTCTTTCCACTTAAAGGAGCTATGTTCTTAGGGGGAAGACCTGTAAGTGGGAATAAGAGATAAACTATGAGTTTTTCAGATCTGGAATTTAGTTTGAATTATGTGTAAGGAATACACAACTAGTGTGATAAAAAGGAGAATTGGTAATTTTTTTTTTCTACATCTGAAAGGCTGTTGAAACTCACTCTGTTCTTGGCTTTCAACTGTATTATTTTGTTATATTACTTAATTTCAGGGATTTGGGATTGAGAGGTTGATGGTTTCTGAGTAATATTCTTTTGTGCTGTGCGTTCTGGTGAATTTGAATCATTTTGAAAATACAACCTGATAGTAAGTGAAGAAAATCTAAGTGCTCAAGAAAAAAAAAATCACTGAAGGAGAAATAGCAGGGTGCCCTTCCAGACAAGAGTATAAGCTTTAAAGTATAAAAGAAAAAGTGTTCTGGACTTAAATCTCCAGTGAGATCCTTTCACGTTTCACTTGGTATAGTAATGGCCAAAGCTCTGAGAATTTTTACTGGTCAGGGCTTTATTTACTGTGTGATCTTGGACTCTCTAGGATGGAGGGTGGGGGTAAGGGAAAGGGCAAGAAGGGTAAGGAATGTGCAACAGGTGGTGATAAGTGTTTTGAGTCTGATTACTTTGCTGCCTTGGCCAAAGCCGAGTTGGTGTTTACCAACAGTGCCTTAGTAGTTTTGTTGTGACCTTCTGGCCCATTCAAGTCTCAATTAGTGTCTGGGTTGGTTTCGTAGGGCTAAGAGCCAGCAGAATTGCTTCAAAATCCAGGTTATGCATTTTGTTTCTGTTTTCAGTGCTCGAAGGGCTGTAGGATCATCTTATTACCTGTAGTTATTTTCCTATGGTATTTTCTGGCTGGTAGTAAAGGGCTGTTTCCTGGTGAGTTGAGCTTATGTAATGTTGATCGCTTCTTTCTGCTATGTGTCGATTTTCAGTAAAGGTGAGCGCTTCGGAAAAACAAGATGGAGGAGGTGGATAGACCTTGGCTTGGAGGCCCATGGAAGGCATAGCCCCTCAGTTAGTCATACTTGGGTTTGGAGGAGGTTGATGATAACAAGGCATCCATTCCACAATGATCACATTTTCCTGAGGAAAAAAAAACCCTGAGATTTAAAATCCAAAGATGCTTGTTTACTCTTAAATCCATGGCTAAAGGACTAACATTTCTCTCAGACGGAGAAGGGCATTTAAAAATAAAATTGTAAATCGTCAACTTTGCCATGAAGTTAATGCTCTTCATGTGAAGAGTTCAAGCCTCAGACTGAGTCTTGAAAAGGTCACCCATCTTGTTTTGCTACTCGATCTCAAACTTTGTAAGTTGATGGTGGTTTCAGTGGCTAAGTAGAAGCACATTTGGAAGTGGGGGGGATAGTTCTGATGAGTTTCAAGGAATGTTCAGTTTTCAGAGGTTATTGTGCATATGTGTGTTTTAAGCAGCATCTACAGCCAACCATGGCATTGCTACAATTAATCTTTATACAGGACAGATCTAGTTGTATCAATCCCTTGTTCTAAAACCGTTGATGGATCCTGGGATCCCAATTATCCTACAACAGTAACTCTAAACTCTTTAGTAGAGTGACAAAAAGCTTTTCAAAGCCTTTCTTTTTTAGCTTCTTCTTCCTGCCCAAGGGCTCCTCATTGTTCTCCCTTCTGATTTTTTGCTCATGGATTTACATTCTCCAGGAATTCCCTTTGCCTGGAAAGTCCCGCTTGATTCTTGGTGATGCACTTCAACTGGAACTTTCTCTGGGAGAATTTACCCAATTCTATGCAGGAAAGAGAAATCATTTCAACTTGTGTGCTTCAATGGTGCTTTGAACTTACTTTGAATAATTATTTTGAAAAATTTTTATTAAAATATTATCACCAACCAAATGTAGTGAGTTCCTTACCAGTCATATTGGTGGTAGAGGACCTACCTGCATCCTTGTGCCCAGTCCAGTTTCTGAAACATATAGTAGATACGTGTTAATGTTTCCTTAATAAATGGGCAAAGTGATGAATGAATAAAGTACTGGTGGACTCCAATTTATGCATAGAGTTTTTTCCCCAAGTGTCCCATTTGAAAAATATCTATTTGGACTCAAGATTTCATTTTCACCCATAAGTAACAATGCTACAAAATATAATTTGCTTTCTAGACCAGCCCACACATGTTTATTTAATTCCTATAATAGATGAAATTTGTACTTTTGAAATGATAAAGTGAAAGCAAAGCAAAACAAAAAATGGAATCACCTTTTTCTTTTGAAAAAATAAAAGGTACACTTGAGTTTAAAGATAATAGAAATAGTTCTAATGGATACACATTTCTCACAATTGTTTTTTATATTATACTATAAAATCTGTAATCTATCAAATCCCAGTGGGAGGTCCTGGGTTTGTCTGTGAGGAGTAATAATGGAGTTAAATTTAGAGATTCTGCTGCCTGTGGATGGGCAATCATTTTAATTAATCAAACAAAATAGGAATACTAATTTTGGATATTTAATAATTATCTTGAGTGCTAGTGCTTGAAGGAAGTTGGATTTAATTAAAGGAGAATGCGGAGGTGGATGGAGAGGAGGAAATTCAGAGGGACATCTTTTCTCATGTTACTGATTTTTTACTATATGGATTTTCTTTTAATCTCATTTGGGCACTTAGATCAAACTCAAAGATTCTTCTGGAAAAAAACTGGTCTTACTCTATGGTTATTTCTGCTGCCTGACCTAAAGAAGGGGATTGCTCTCCATTTGAACTGAAATACAAATGGGCTTCATTACATTTTCAGAGCAGTGATGGTTCTGGCACTTGTGTGCTTCTACCGTTTGGCACATAGATAATTTTTCAATCAAAGAACCATCATGCTTGTGTTTTGGTCACCAGCGGGGGACCCCAAACTCAAATTGTTCCTGTTGTAGCATCTCTTAGAAAGAGTGGAAGAGCAAGCACTGATATTTAAGAGTAAGAGTCTACTCAGTTTTCTAAATCTTCCATGCATTTTTATCAAATCCTATGACCAGAAGCTTACCTATCCCATTCACTTGACAACAAATTTTTGTTATGTTGTCCTCATCAAACCGTGCTCTAATGCAGTGCCCTAGATTTTACTGAGTCAACATAAAAGAGATAGGATGCGTGGAATATATCGTGACATTTTTTGTTACATATTTCGATATTTCTTACATGAAGATCTCCATAAATTCATTTTTGCTTTTACTGCTTTAAAAAGTGTGCTTCTTCTGATTAACTTGTATCTTCTGTTAGAAGAAAGGAGACTAAGAAATCACCATGTTTCCCAGTTTGGCCTGTCACTCAAGAAGCTCAGAGCTAAATCTGATGCTTAGTTGTCCCCTAGTCAAGTTCTTCTTATGATGCATCCTTTTATGCACCTATCATTCCATACCCTTTAACTAAGTTAACTCAAATCCATTATGGAAATAGATTGAATTACCTTCATTTTGTATAGTTTTTACTCTTTTTAGACATGTAGTTAAATATTTATAAATCTCTATCTTGTAACTTCAGTTTAGTATTTTAAGCCAACAATTTTTCCAGGTGTTTTTTTTTTCTTTTTTTTTTTTTTTTTTTTTTGTGGTTCCTAGAAACATTTGAATACTGTTTTTATAATCTCTGATGGATAAAATAAACTCACCCTAAATGTTACATTTCTTGAAAAACTAAGGAGTCATGTCTGAATAATTTTGAAAATAGATATTTAAGATCAAACATGGGTATTTTTTTCAATACATGTATCACAAATGAATACCAGGTTTTCCCTTGGGGATATTTCTGAGAAACAGAAAACTTTCTTTTTGTTATAGATGAAATCTGTCAGTAAATTGAGACTTATTCCCATAATTCAGGTTGTTTTCTGCCCACCACATTGAGTTTTCAGAAAACAAAGTAATTTTTCAAGTTTCCTGGCGGGATGAAAATAGCTGTCATTTTGTCTTGAAAGTTTTTTTTTTTTTCTTTCTTTGAGTCTCACAGACTCTCATAATGATAGTCACTCTAATGAATTAAGTACCTACTAAGTACTCCACAAGATTCTTTTACATATATGACTTGTAATTCTTGAAGTAGTTAGAAGTCATGAATAATTCCAGCAATAATATCTGTTCTCTCTAATTCAGGTATTATTATTCCCATTACATGAGAATGTTTAGGCTTAGAGAGATAAAGAAACTCACCTAAGGTAACTTAGAAGTGATAGAGAGTCAAGAGCAAAAACTATGTCTGCCTAAGTCTGGATAGCTGGCTATTTTTACTATATTATCTCCCTCTTGGTCTTCTTCTCTTCAATTATTAATTTTAAAGTCATAAAAATCTGTGTGTTTTAGAAGTTTGATGTACAGTACAGACCCTGGTCTCAACATGGTCTCCATGAACTGGTTTTGGAAATTTCTTATGGCTCTTTCAGGTGACAGTATTCTTGTGCTGATTTGGGACCCCTGGGGTTGGTTACCACTACGAAGGTTGTCCTATGAGAGAAGAGACTTTAGCCACCTCAGACTATTAACTGAATCAATCTGTAGTGATCAACCTGGTCAGAGAATTTTCTGGTGAGAAGTAAATAGAAAAGGTATGATCGATGATGTTTTAGTTATCTGTCCCCATGACTTAATTCCCGTATATGGAATGTATACCTCAGGAACTCTGTGACCAAGAGGTGAAGGTGGAGGAAGGGGAAGATGCAAGTGGTCAGTGGTCTGAGGGCTAGAGACCCAACTTAGGAAAGCTGAAATGTAGCAGGAGAGGGTGATTTTTCTGGAGGGAGCAACTATGAAGGGGAGAAAAGTTGAGTTGGTGGTAGTACTTACTGGTCACACAAAAGTGAAATGAGCAACAAAGGAAGTGATTCCCAAGCCAGTCTTTCTCAAGGAAGGACATTCACTATAGGAATTGTTGAAATGCATCTCACTCCTCTTTGCAAGACTCAAAAAAGACTTCTCCATCCTTCTTGAGGGGTCATCTTTGATTGTATCATTGTTTCCCATACAATGGTTTAAAAATGTCTCATATGAAGGAACTTGGTAGCAAGAAAAGATGAGCCAGAGAAGTCGAGAGAGCCTGATGTTATCTTGTTGCACTATGTTTCATAAACCTAGAATTTAGCTACATGAGTACCACCTTCAGAGTTTCATTTGGTATCCAAATCCCATTATGGTTTATCTGTTACTATAAAATAGTCAATGCAGTGTTGATGATTTTATATAAAGGCATCTATGGGGTATACAAAAGGCCTCTGCCTTCTCACAATTGTGATTTGCTGATTAATGACTTCATCTTTTGGTAACAACTTAAAATTTCATCATGGAATAACTTTTCTGTATCTTTGGGTTTAGGTTCAAGTTGGCAGATTCCATGGTGGAGCATTGGTTTTTGGTCCCTAAAGACAGGCAAAATCCCCAAGGAATTGTCTGGTTGAGGAGTTCTGAGAACTTCTACACAACAGATGGAACTGCCAGAAAGGATGAATGGGAGAAGGAACATAGTAAGGTCATAGGATAACCTGATATCCTCAGAAGGCAACGAAATAAGAGAAAGAGCAAATCCAGAGACAACACTGGGAATTAGACACAAATGGAAGGGAGGCTGTGTATGGTATGGCACCTGAGCATTTGGTGTCTGTCTAATAATAGATAACAATTATTGAAGCCTTACTATGTGCTTAATTATGCCAAACCCTTGTCATGGGTCATCATCCCTTTTAATCCTCACAGCTCCCATGTGGGCAGGCCCTATTATTATTGCTCTTTTATAGATGGGAAAACTGAAACTTAGAGAGGCTTAATAACTTTTACCAAAATCACACAGCTAAGTAGTAGATCTGGGATTCAAAACTGAAACATCTCACTCTAAGGCAACAATCTTTGTCATTATGCTCTAGAATTAGGCCTCTGTTCCAACATGGCTCTGATGTGCACAAACCTTGTGACCTTGGGCAAGTTGTGTTAATCTTCTTGAACCAGATTTCCTCTCTGTGAATACGGGCATTTAATAATACCCACTTCAAAACGTTATCATGGTTTTTTAATTTATGGAGTGGGAAATGCTTGTAAAGAGACTGGAAAGGTATCTGGCAACTGATATCAATGCATGTTAACAGTTATTATTATTAAATTAAATGATGAACATGGGACTCCTGAGCAGTACTTTTCAAGCAGGGGTTCTTGATCAATCAGTGTTCATGAAATCAAATTCTTTTTAAATGAAAAGGAATAGAAAAAGATGGAATGGAATGGGAAAAAAAATCAGGTTTTGTCATATATAGTAAAAGGAAGAATTATATCATACGTTTTAATGTCCGTTTTGTGTATATGCGCATCTCACACATTGGGTAAAAATGAAAAAAATATATGTTTCTGATTATTAACTGTCCAAAAAAAGGTATTTAAAAAAATCATTTAAAGTAACATTTTTCAAAGTATGGTCCAGGAACCAGTAGTGTCAGTTTCACCGGGAACTTGTTAGAAATGCAAATTATTGAGCCCCACCTGCACCCATTCATGTATGTTTTAACAAGCACTCCAGGTGATTAAGGACAATTATGTATTCAAAAGTGGTATTTGGAATTCATGAAAAAATTAGATAAGGCTATATGTAAATTATTTAAGACTAGTTAAGAGCACATGTTGTATTATATTGACTAAGAATTTAAATTTTCCGCAGAATGCCAGCTTGTGCTGTGTGACTTGTTTTCTGTACCTGTTTCCCCATTTTTTTCTATGCTGCCTGCTCACAGCACAGGTGTGTAAGTCCCATAGATCCTGTGCTTTCTTCTAGCCCTATAAGATTAAAAGTTAAAATTCTTTGTAAGTAGCTCTGAGCCCTGAATATTTAGGTTGTGTTCAGTTTGAACTGTTTTAATGATAATAGTCCAGATGCTTAACAGCTGCAAAATTAGGAATTAAATTAAGAACTCATAAAACTGCACTCAACATTTTACTAATGGAAATATTTATTTTGAAAAGCACATGCAAACGAGAAGACACTGACAATCTCCTTAATGTAAAACTAATACTGATGATAAAAAAACCGTTTTGGCAAAAATGAAAGTGATATAAATTTTTATCCTGGAATATTTTCCCCTTCTAAGGAAACAGTGAAGGTGTTTAAGATATTTATGTATTGTATGACATTACTGTTAAGAGAGAGTGGATGCTATTGCATTGACTGGTCTTTATTCATTATGGTGTTTAATGTAATTTATTGTTGTATTTGGTTTTCAGTCAGAGGGTGTGTTTGCTCTAAGACTTAAAAATATACTCTTTGAAGACACAGCATCCAAATTCACTAGAAAAGACCTGAGGACTTACTTTGACATAAAAAAAAAAAAAAGAGGGGGAGCTCCTGGGTGGCTCAGTCAGTTAAGTGTCTGCCTTTGGCTCAGGTCATGATCCAGGAGTCCTGGGATCCAGCCCCGCATAGGGCTCCCTGCTCAGTAGGGAGCCGGCTTCTCCCTTGCCCTCTGACCCTCCCTGCTGCTTGTGCTTTCTCTGTCTCTCCCTCTTGCTCTCATTCTGAAATAAATAAATAAAAGTTTCTGAAAAAACAAATATTCCTTTGGATTTTTTAAAATTCATTTAAAAATTGTTTTCCCTTGGATTTTTTAAAAGTAGCTTTTCAGTGGGTATCTATTAGCATTTTAAGTGTTTAGTGATGTGTGAAAATATTTTTCAGGACAAAAGTATCAGGAAAAATGAAAGTTTCCTTTCTGGCTCACCACAGGTGAAATCTCATGTTTGACAGTAGCTTGAGAGGTATTTCCAAAGATCCTGTCCTGCTTTGCATTCTGTGGTTGGAGAGGAGTGGAAGTGGAAGAAAAGGAGGAGGTTGTGGGCTGGATCGTGCTTCTGGTAGTAATTAGCATCTGTGAACTCAGGCAAATCATGTCGTTTTTCTGGACTTTAGTCTCCTTCTCGGTAAAATAAAGGTCTTGTAATAAATACTTTCTAAGGTTGATCCAGCCCTGAAGAAGTTTCTGTTGCTAAACAGTCATGTGTTTCTTTTGAGCAATTTTGGTAAGAATATGGCTACGTGTCTACATTGGCAGGGCTTAAAAATATGTTTGACTTTATGGAGGAGTGAGGATCTGGAAGCCTTACAGATTGATTACTTGACAAAATTTAGCTTGACCTTGACCTTGACACATTTCATATACCAAGGAGTTAGTTTTCATCAGCTGTGGGGTTGGGGGGATAGGTGATACCACTCACCAGGTGGCATTTGAGAATGTCTGAGGGTGTTCTCAGTCATCCCCAAAATGGGGTGAACTGGTATTTAGTGCCCAGGGGTCAAAAGTGCCACACATCTTGTAATGTGTGGGCCAATCCCTCACTACAAAGAAGCTTTCCTCCCAGGATGGCAAGAACATTCCCATCAGGAACCAGCAAATAAGTTAAAGGATTCATCTTTAACTCCATTATTTTATGAAATCATCTGGGAAATTGGAAGTGAAGTTGTACACTTTCTGTGGGTTCAGTACCACAAATGCAAACAGTATCTATTCTTGGATGACAACTGGTGTTTATGATGCATGGGAGAGAATAGTCTCCAGCTCCCTGCACTATATATTGACTATGCAGTAAGAAAAGCAGTGAGAAAGCCCAGCTTTGTTAGTATGGTGTGCAAATATAACTTGAAAACATACTAGGAATAGTTGCTTTGAGTATGAAGTTGCTAGTTTCCTCATGACAGCCATATTTTTTAATGAAATGGCTTATAGAAGTTTCCATTCAATACAAGCAGACATTTCTTGGGTCCAAATAAATGTTCTGAAGAAGGCAATAAAGGCATAGATCTGATTCTTCATGATGAGAAATACCACCTGCCTAACAGTTCTATACATGACGATGCGTGACACGAGCTCTTCTTACTCACCCTCCGGCCGCTTCAGTCCTTGGGTTGGCCTCGCCATATTCTAGGGCAGGTTAAGGATGGAATCCATTTAGCAAGAGTGACTCATCCAGGGCAACCTCCAGAACTTTGGTAATGTTTTCAAATTTGATGTGAACTTTGCTTTGGAATCCCTTAAGTCACAGGATCAGTTTATTAAAATTATTCATCTTTTTAATCTTCTTGCACTTGACAAGTCCCTGGTTTGTTAATGTGATCTGTATACTTTTAAACTAATACTTTATCTTCAGCTCTTAGACACTGTGAATAGAGAAGGAGTTGGATGGATAAAACTGTTGTCGAGCAAACCGAAGCCGACCTATTATTTTCCAGGAATGAAAGGGAACCCCTGCTTTTCCTTTCTTTTGTCAACCTGGGACTTAATACCTATAGGAGAAGGGGGAAAGGGAAGTGAAGTTGAAATGTGTAACTTTTCTTTTCCCATAAATTTGGTAAATTAGATTTCAAGAGAAGACTAAAATTACAGAATTGAAAAAAAAAAACACCTTTTCGGTTACCTTTCATGCTCATTATCCATGCTAGGCCTCCATGATTAACAAAAGTTACATGCTACATTCCCCTTGGAATGAATTTTTTGGACATCAGAACAAAAACCCACTTAGCAAACAGCTATAACCATTCTACCTCAATTTGATATAGAAAATGAGTTTAAAGTGATGTAGATGATTTGGGGTTTTCCCAGAATATAGAGTCAGGGATGCCTGGGTGGCTCAGTTGGTCAAGCGGCTGCCTTCAGCTCAGTCCCACCGCCCTGGGATCGAGCCCCACATCGGGCTCCTTGCTCACTGGGGAGCCTACTTCTCCCTTTCCCTCTGCTTGATCCTCTGCCTGCTTGTGTTCTCTCTCTCTCTGTCAAAGAAATAAAATTAAAAAAAAAAAAAAAAGATCATAGAGTCAGGACAAGGCAGATGAGGCTCTTGGGTTTTGGGGACCAGTTTCCCTACCCCACTGCCCTATTCCCCAGAGGCCCTCCTCACCTTGAGTTCTCTGAGACAACTAGCTACCAATGCTAGCCTAAGGCAGCCAATGCATATAATGAACTACTTCCTGTGTTCTGCAAGAAGAAAGGGACTAGTTAAATAACATCTGACAAAATTGAGAAAAGAGTCACTCATGATTTTTGGTGTTCAGTTGTTCAGGTGTGGAATTGTGGCTGAGAAAAGAACAAGTGAATATGTAATTCCAATTTTCAAAAGCATTTTTACTGAGCCCACATTCACCCCTAAAGGTGGCTGGAAAATATACCACGTTAAAATCAAGGTGTAACTTATAATATTTTCTGGTTTTAGTTACATTTTAAAACTAATTCTTTGTGATGGTATTAATTACATTGAACCCATTTAATATGAATGTTCTCAACACACGGTAGAGTCTCATTTGATTCAGTCCTCAAACCACACTACAGTTGCACATTCTTCTCTTACAATATGCTGTTCATATTTTTGAGGAACGATGACATAAGTAAGCCTGATGATATTAAATAGCTAAAGGATTTCATGCAGCAAACAAAACCAAGAATTAACAAAAACCTGGTTAATCTCTTTAAGTGCTGCCTTACGGAGTCAGATAATCACAGAAGGTGAGAAAATGGGATGGGGGAGCTGGAGAAGAGGCTTCAGCTCACGGCAACTGCTGTGTAAAGCTGAGAAACAGGGAGCCTTCTTTCTGTGCCTTGCTTTTATTATCTCTCTGTTTGCGGTCCCATCCTCTACTGTTTAATTTGTGGAACATTCCAGGGAGTATCCTTAGCTTCCCTGACGTGAGTCTGTGACCGGGGCTTGAAGGCTCTGAAGGACTCCTTCGGAAACAGGGGAGGACAAATAGAGCAAGCTGGCTGGGTAGCCCTTGGCTCAGCTGGTTGAGACGGACTTTTCCGTGGGAGCAGGTGAGACCTTCGTGCCACTGAGCCATGGGGTACCAATGCCTGCCTCCTCATGCAGCTTTGCAGGCAGTTCTAAAGAGTGTAGGATGCCATCTCAGAGAAGTGGGGGTTACTGCTGTATCTCAAAAGAGAGAATGCACTAAATGCTTGGACTTCCTTCACCCCTTTGCATGAGGCTCTGTGGTATTACATCTGGGACTTTGCTTCTAATATATTTATTTTCAAGCAAGAATAGCACATTAGTGGCTAGGGATAGTTCTTATTTGTTTCGCAAAGAACCCTCTGAACAAATGCATAACAATAATAGTAGTGGCATACTTTTTGCTGCTGTTTTCTGTTTGTTTGATGGAATAAAGGTTTTGTTAATGTCTTAGAGCCACTAAATAAAACAAAATTATATTGAACTATTTGGTGGAAATGCCAAGCAATTAGTGCAAGTTATCATTAATGAACTGTATTATTAATGCGAAATGCTAACCTAATTCAGAAAGAGTAAATGATATGTAAAGGTCGAATTACCATGAGCCTGGAAGGGGCTGGGAGGGAGGGTAGGTTTAAAGAGACAGAGAATAAGTAAATACACATGTGAGGTTAAGGTGGAACGGATTGGAACTGCTGGTGATGTTTCCTAGGAGTCTGGGACGTGCTGAGTTAGAGCTGGTGCTGCTGTTCGTCAAGGTTGTCAGGGAACAGACTGCTTAAGGGATTGGAGATTGATTCCCGATACCGGTGTTGGCCCATAAATGGTAACCAGAATAATTAGGACTGTGTTTACAGACTTGGGGACAGGCAGCAAAAGCCCCTGGTAACTTACTTCTAATGGACCAAGTTAAATTTTTATCTTAAATCTGAGTTTTGAGTTGGAACAAAGGTATTAGCTGGTTTTTCTTGAGTTGGTTGTTGTTGGTTGTTGAGTTGGTTGAGTTGGCTTTCTGTTATGCCATTGTGAAGTTTCCAGAGAACTCTCTTAAGAATGCATTCACGTAGGAATCCCTCCATCTGCCTGCTTTCTGAAAGACTGAATTCGGTGCCGTGGGTGATTTTAATCAGAGGCAGGGAAGCACTATTATTTTTTGACTTTATTAAGAACTATAGTAAACAATTCAGCCATAGGATGTTTGTTTGGCAGTTTTGGGGAAGTTATTAACCTGGCAGCCCAACTCCTCTTCCAATAGTACCCTTACCCCTGTGGTCTGGGTGTAGCAATTTGTTTATGGTAAATAGGGGGCCACTAACTAGGAGTCCACAGCTTATTTGAAAAAACTTTTTTTTTTTCAAAATGAAACTTGTGTGACGTGATAGTATAAAATTCTTCATTACTGTGTAACTTATTAATGAATTCTTCCCCATAGAGACCATCTGATAGAATTTGTAGTCTCAGATATTTTAATCTTTATGTTTTTAGTCTAACCCAAATGCTTCTTTCTGCAGACTACAGTTTACCTTTTGTTAATAGATTTGTTTATTTTAACACTCTTCTGATATTCAAGCATGGTTGACTTTTATTTTTTCATTTATGAGTGGTATTTATAAGATTTGGTACAAGACTTGGTATTCTGAGTTGATCAATTATCCTATTATCCTTGCTTTATTCTCTTCAAGGTTTTGACTAAATTGGGCATGATATTAAATGTCTTATGCTTTATCACATAAAACAATGCTTTCTTAGACTAATTTTAAGTTCATAATGTTCTCATAATTAATGACTTTTTGGATTACAATTGTTTATTTTTTAGTTTATTGATGGTTAGTATGGTACATTTCTTCCATTTAAAGTGAAGCTTTAGGAAAAAACAGTTTTGTTCTCTCTCATTTCTTCTATTCTTTTTTCCTGTTTAACTATAAGTATCAGATTCATAAAATATGGCACAAAAAAAGAAATGGAAACCCATCTCTTCTGCTATTAACTGCCACTTACTGGTCTGTGACTTTTTTTTTTTTAAAGATTTTTATTTATTTATTTGACAGAGAGATCACAAGCAGGCAGAGAGGCAGGCAGAGAGAGAGAGGAGGAAGCAGGCTCCCTGCTGAGCAGAGAGCCCGATGCGATGCGGGGCTCAATCCCAGGACTCTGAGATCATGACCTGAGCCGAAGGCAGCGGCTTAACCCACTGAGCCACCCAGGCGCCCCTGGTCTGTGACTTTTTTACTCATTTAATATTAATAAGTCAACCAGGCTTTCTTTCAGTTCAGATGTTATCTAGAGATCACCAGGATTCCTGGAATCTGTTCACACCCACCTGGCTGTGTGGAAACCAGACTGACGAGAGCAGTGGTGGTGGGCAAGGGTCCCGAGAGGAATTCTGAGTGGGTTAGGTACTTACTGGGGTCTTGGAAGCACTGGTTTTCATCTGCACTTTGGCTATGACTCTATGCTTGCTTCTTGGTTCAAGGAAGACCCTGGCCAGAGTGCATTGCCAACTAGCAGACCAAGGACTTTGTCTTGTGATGGCAGCCTTCAACACCTCTGGGTGTCCCTAAGGCCATTTCAGAAGAATGAACCTTAAAGTTCCCTTAGAAGTTTCAGCTATCTCACACTATGAGTTCTAGCGCGTCTGACATTGTGGGGAGCAGATGACAGCCCCACATCAACAGCCCTTTCCTCTTGCTTCAAATGAAAGAAAAGAGAGAGGCAATCCAAGAAACAGATTCTTAACTGTAGCAAACTGGTGGTTCCCAGAAGGGAAGTGGGTGGGGGGATGCGTAAAATAGGTGATGGGGATTAAGGAGGGCACTGGTGATGAGTACTGAGTATTGAATGGAAGTGTTGAATCACTACGTTGTGCAACTGAAACGTATATAACACTGTATGTTAACTATACTGGAATGAAAATAGAAACTTAAGGGAAAAAAATAAATGATACAAGATTACTTTTTATTTCTAAATATCTTCCATATTGATCTAAGTCTCTCACAAATGAAACAAAATAGTAGAAAACAGCCTCCACCCCCCCCCAGGTTTTTCTGAGTATAATAAGGAAATTTCATGAGAAGCCTCAGGATAAGGAGAGACCTAAGCCAGAAATAGACACTGCACCTGACAAGCCATTTTGTCTTTCCAGAAAATGAGGCCTGTAAACTGTAGGGTATCACAGTCTCTTTCCCTGCTTTGTTTCTGGGTTTCAGTGAAGAGGGAAGGGAGCTAGAAGGGATGGAGGGGTTGATAGGAGATGCTAAAAAAGAGAAATAGCCCAAATCAAGTAGTAGCTGAGTACTTATTAATCTAGAATGATCAGATATGAAGGCAAATTGACTTCTATTAGAATGTCGATTTTTTAAAAAGATTTTATTTATTTATTTGACAGACAGAGATCACAAGTAGGCAGAGAAGCAGGCAGAGAGAGAGGAGGAAGCAGGCTCCCTGCTGAGCAGAGAGCCCAATGATCCCAAAACCCTGGCTGGGATCATGACCTGAGCCGAAGGCAGAGGCTTTAACCCACTGAGCCACCCAGGTGCCCCAGAATGTCGATTTTTAATAGTGTGTCTGAAGTTAGTGCCCCATAATGTGATAGGTTTTACAAGCATTTCTCATGCTCAGATAGAGGTATGATAGCGACTCAGTGCTCAGGTTTCTCTCCTTAGCTGTAAGTGGTGAATGTCAGCATTATTTCTCTTGGCTGGAGAAAGACAATTTTAATCCTTTAATAGTACTGTTTATTTTATATATGTTTGCATCTCATTTTGATTTGGTAGCTCCTAAACCCTGGGGAACGTATGAAGTAGTTAGATTACTGTTATTCTTGTGAGATTCTGATCTTTTATTTTAAATAGCAGAGTGAACTCTTTCTTTAGTGAATGCATTTTCCACCATTAGTCACACTTAGTGGTTACAAAGTTCTGTTTTCTTCTATACAGATGCCAGCATTTTTGTAACTTCTTGCCTAATGGAGGGTGCATGTTGAAAGTTACTGGGAGCCATGAAAAGGAAGAGACCACAGGTGTTTATTTACTGTGGGTAAATAAGAGAGTCATTGATATGGTATCATCACCCTCCTCTGCAGGAATTTAGAAGGCTTTTGGTTGCATGTGCCTTGCTGGCTTAGCAGATGAAAAACAAGACCAGCTTGTGCATATCACCAGTGACAGGGCCACCAAGCAGCAGAAATAAGACCATCACAACCACTGTTGATTTGTGCATGGGAATCCTTGGTATGGTGGGAATGTTTATTTGTTTACTTTTCATAACCTAAAGTAAAGGACTCCTTCCTTGAAGAAATCTATCTCCCCTCTGGCTTTTGAGAATATTGTAATCTTTTGCATGGTTTGTTCATCACCTTTTGACCATAAGCATATGTCATGTCATATTAGACAGGTTTCAAGGTCAACAACAGATAAATAAAAATGGCACACCACAATGTGAAGGCAAGCATACCTCAGCTCCAGGGTCTATTCAGTTGTAATAATAAACAAGCACAGCCTTAGGTGCTCCATGGTTCATCACATTTTTCTGTGAGTTTTGCAGACTCCTAGCTATAGACATTAGCTCCCATATTTTTGTCACAAGTTGAAGGCCTTTAGGAAAATTGATATTACCCTGTGTCTTTGGTGGAAGTTTATTCTTTCTGGGAAAAGTCTAACCTACAAAACAGAGAGGGATGAATATGAGATTTATGGATGGAAAAAGAAGGAATGAAGTCGTTTTCTAAAGTTCAGAAGTGGACAGGGAAGGAAGTCCTCTCAGGCGGAGGTAAACCCATGTGCAGAGAAATAATGCTGTGATGACAATATTAGGAGAATTTTGGTGAATGCCCAGGAGTTTAGGATGAATTTGGACACTCTTGATTAAAAAGAAGGAAAGGAGTGAAGACATGTGAAAGGGTTGAAAAAACTAAACTTGGTGACTAATGAATGGAAGGAGGTTAGAGAGAAGGAGATTGGAAAGACCCTACCCCGCTGAGCTTATTAGTCATGGATGTTAGAGACTACCTCTCGTTCTGCCCCATCCATTTCTGAATAGTCCGATCAGGGTATTCAATCATGTGCTTTTGTGAAGCCTAAAAATACAGTTTCATGCCTCAGCTCTGTCAGTCATAAGAGCAACTTTGGAGAAATGACTTCTGTGGGTATTAAATCCTGGAAAAGAACATTTACTTCTCAGAGATTTTTAAAAGACTAATTGGAGGAGAGAAGTCATTTTGAAATAATTATATACATGCAAAATGCATTGTTGCCTACTGCTATTCATTGTCAGCAGTAAAAATATATATTTGCAAAAGCAGTTCCACTATGCCAAATTAAGAAACGCAACACCGTGTCCCCAGTTTTTTAGTTATACTGTTGGAGCAGTCGCTGCACACATCGTAGCTTTGCCATACACTTGGGTCTCCCCCAGCATTCCAATAGCTATTCCATCTTTTTAATTTCTAATCTAAACAAGAAGTAGTTATGGTTGAGTTCCTTTTCCTCTTAAGTTGGTTAATGAAAAGTGTGCATTCCTTTTATCCAAGTAAAATAAATGCATAAGCCATGAGGCAGGTTAATAGTTTGTTTTCTTTTCTTTGGTGACAGGAACAAGAAGATTTTTGTGAGGAAACAAAATACTTGTTTGCAAAGAATCAGTGTTAATGTGTCAAAGGTGACTAACATTTTGAATCTCATCCAGACCCCTACTACAGAGTCCACTTCCCCAAGAGGAGAAATCCATAGTCCTGATGCACTATCCTGGCCATAAGGGAATGAAAAGAGCAAAGAGAGTCTTTCTTCTCTAAAACCTAGGGAAAAATTAGAATCTTTAGAAATAAGGTCCTGGAATCTACCTTCTAACAAATTTCTCATGTGAGTCTGTGTGCATGAAAGTTTTAAAATATTTATTAAAATGTTTACCTCTGCCTATGGTTCTTTTATGAAAAAAAATGCAGACATGTATAACTAATAGGCACTTACATACATTCTAAAAAAATGAAAAAGACCTCAAAGAGGTCACATGGCTTTTATGTGGGAGAGAAACACCTGAAAGTCTAGAAAGCCTTTATCACTCTTTCATTTCTTCTTTTCCTCCTGGTGATAGTGATGACTCAAGGTCATATGTGGAACCATGAAAAGTTAAGGTGCATTCTTGAGGGTTCCAGTTAAAGAGAACTCCCACTTAGCTTTCACCCTTGACTGGACCCGGGGCGTGGCCCTTCCCTCACATTAGCTGCTATGACTGTCTCCCATGATCACCTCTTCAGGGAGTCCCATTGAACAACAAAGTACAAACCAAAATAAGACAAAGAAACCTATGGCTTATATTGTTGCTGAAGAAAAAATGTGGATAGAGACTGGTCCAGGTCTGTGCTCTTTACTATGGTAGCCAAGATACTGAGCATTTGCTATGGTGCAAGTCCAATGAGGAACTGAGTTTTCAATTTGTTTCTGATTTTATTTAACTTATAGCTAAGTTTCAAAACATCTTTTTGTAACTATTAAAAATAATTTAAACTATATTTGGGGAATAACTAGGTTTCTAGAAATCTTTTTGAACCATAAATTTTAAACTTAATTCCTAATACCAATCAAGTGTTTCTGATAAAAGTTGATCCTCCAAATTGAGATGTGCTGTAAGCATAAAAAACACACTGGGTTTTTAAGACTTAGTAAAAAGAATGTAAAATATCTCACTAATATTTTTAATGTTGTTTGTAGGCTGAAGTTGTTCATTTTTGGATACATTGGGTTTAAATACATAATTAAAATCAATGTCACCTGTTTCTTTTTACTTTTGCAATGTAGATAGTAGAAAATTTTATACATGGCTTTCATTGTATTTCTGTAGGACAGCACTGATTCAGATGTTTATGACAGCCCCATATTTCCATGGTATTGGGTACTGAGAAGTCTAGTGGTCCATGGTGTTAAATTTAACCATGGTTCCAATTGAGAATAAATGTATATTAGGTGATGACAGTAATTAATTATATGTCCTTAGACATGACCGCCCTATTACTAAGAATACAGATTGGTAACTAGCATACCTGGGTGGCTTTGTCCATTAGGCTCTTTTGGCTTAGGTCATGATCTCAGGGTCCTGGGATCCCTGGGCTCCCCACATGGAGTCTGCTTGAGGATGTTCTCTCTGCCCCTTCCCTGGTGCACACATGCATGCACCACATACTCTCTCTGTGTGTAACATACATACATACATATATACATAAATAAATAAATAAATAAATAGATCTAAGGGAAAAAAAAAGAATACAGATTAATAACCAAATGGGAGTTCATGCCAATCTAATAGGTATCAACTAATTGAAACAACTAGAAATATATAGGGTGAGGATGGAATAAATGTTTACCAAAATCTATTTCATTTTATCCCAGATTTCCTTCCCACAACTTTTAAAGATTTTATTTATTTATTTGACAGAGAGATTACAAGTAGGCAGAGAGGCAGAGAGAGAGAGGAGGAAGCAGACTTCCCGCCGAGGAGAGAGCCCGATGTGGGGTTTGATCCCAGGACCCTGAGACCATGACCCGAGCCGAAGGCAGATGCTTAACCCACTGAGCCACAACTTTTAAAGAAATTTGTCTTCATCAAGATGAGCTAAGCAAAATATACCATTTCTGCATGGGGAACTTAGAAATCTGGTATAATAGGTGGGAAACACATTTTAAAAACTGGAGGTATAGGGGTGCTTGGGTGGCTCAGTCAGTTAAGCATCTGACTTCTTGATTTCAGCTCAGCTCATGATCTTGGGGTCCTGGGATTGAGCCCATCAGGCTCCACACTCAGTGGAGAGTCTACTTAAGATTCCCTTTCTCTCCCTTTACCCCTCAACCCACTCGTACTCTCTAAAATAAATAAATATATCTTTAAAAAACTAAATAAAAATTGGAGATATAAAGGGATGTATATTGCATGGAGCACTGGGTGTTATACGTAAACAATGAATCTTGGAACACTACATCAAAAACTAATGATGTTCCGTATGATGACTAGCATAACATGATAATAAAAAAGGACATATATAACAAAGGACTAAATTGTAGATTCTAAGTGTTTGGAAATTTAGGGGAAAACCAAACAAATATGAACTAAGGTTTTGTAAAGTGAAAGCTATGCAGTGAGGATGGGTCTTGAAATTGGATGGTTGGATTTGTGTGACCCTGGGAGAGGGAGCTCCCAGAGATTTGCACATTGACATACTGAGCTTTCTTTTGGGTCATTGATCACTTCCCTATAACTGCTTACTTGCCTTTTTACTCACTGGGATATGAACTCCTTGAGGACAATGATTCTGTTTCTTTTACCTTCTCTGTCCCAAATCCTCTGGTGGCTGGCACAAGGTAGGTATTCAGTTATATTTATGAATATCATCAATATCTGAATGAATAAATGAGAGCATTCTCATGGAAGAGAGAGAATTAACCCAAGAAACAGTGGTGGGTATAAGCATTTAGAGATATGGGTTGAGGAAGACTTTTATGTTTCTACTTTCTGAACTAAAAAAATAGAAGTGGTTCCTAACTTCTTCCAAGGAGGAGATCTTCACACATTAAGATAAAGGACTTGATAAACTGTAATGTACTATTAAAACCCAGACTTCACTATTATTCACCCAGAGACAGGTTCTTATTCATCTTTGTAAGTGTCACATTGTGTATAAATGGATATTCGACAAATAGTTGTTTAATAAATGAACCAAAGAATGAATGGGAGGTGCCTAGTCTTGCCCCTTGTTATATTTCTGTTTTCCACCTGCTTGGAAATGTGGGTAGCCCTCTTACTAGAAAAGTATCTAAACTCTGGTTAAACTTTGAGGAGAAGCTTGGCATCTTTGTTTATGAATAAAGTTCATATGTATAAGTCCATAAGTCTTTTGCCTTTTCAGTGCCAGTAAAAGAAATTTCTTTTTTAATTAAAAAAAACTTTTTAAAAGTATTCTTTGGTCATTAGAATTGATTCAGATTTTTTTTTAAATTTTTTATTTCTTTTCAGCGTAGCAGTATTCATTGTTTTTGCACCACACCCAGTGCTCCATGCAATCTGTGCCTGCTCTAATACCCACCACCTGGTTCCCCCAACCTCCCACCCCCCCACCCCTTCAAAACCCTCTGGTTGTTTTTCAGAGTCCATAGTCTCTCATGGTTCACCTCCCCTTCCAATTTCCCTCAACTGCCTTCTCCTCTCCATCTCCCCTTGTCCTCCATGCTATTTGTTATGCTCCACAAATAAGTGAAACCATATGATAATTGACTCTCTCTGCTTGACTTATTTCACTCAGCATAATCTCTTCCAGTCCCGTCCATGTTGCTACAAAAGTTGGGTATTCATCCTTTCTGATGGAGGCATAATATTCGATAGTGTGTATGGACCACATCTTCCTTATCCATCGTCCGTTGAAGGGCATCTTGGTTCTTTCCACAGTTTGGCAACTGTGGCCATTGCTGCTATAAACATTGGGGTACAGATGGCCCTTCTTTTCATTACATCTGTATCTTTGGGGTAAATACCCAGTAGTGGAATGGCAGGGTCATAGGGAAGCTCTATTTTTAATTTCTTGATTCAGATTTTTTAAAAAAGATTTTGTTTATCTGAGATAGGGTGAGAGATAGAAAGAGCACGAGAGGGAAGGAGAGGGAGAAGCAGGCTCTCCACCAAGCAAGGAGCTCAGTGTGGGGCTCGATGTGGGACTTGACCCTGAGATCATGACCTAAGCCAAAGGCAGGTGCTTAACCAACTGAGCCACCCAGGTGTCCCAGATTGATTCAGCTTTTTTTATTTATTTGACAGAGAGAGAGAGAGAGAGATTGAGATCAATCACAAGTAGGCAGAGAGGCAGGCAGAGAGAGAGGGGGAAGCAGGCTCCCTGCTGAGCAGAGAGCCTGATGTGGAGCTCGATCCCAGGACCCTGGGATCATGACCTGAGCCGAAGGCAGAGGCTTAACCCACTGAGCCACCCAGGCACCCCTGATTCAGCTTTTTGAAGTTTCCAAATATATGGCCTCAAGATTGAGTTTCCCACTGTATAGAAAGCATATCTCAATTATATATACCCTTGCATTGCTCATGTGGTTCCTGTTATGCAAAGATAGGGAAAATATAAAATATCTTTCCTGAAATCCTGAACCAAATATACCCAAAGAAAATAATTTGGGGGCAACAAGGGCAAGGCTACCAATAAAGAAAATGCATTAAAAATGCTCACTTTTGAAAAAGACATACTGTCTTAAGAGAGAGATTTGCAGGGGAGCCTGGGTGGCTCAGTGGGTTAGAGCCTCTGCCTTCAGCTTAAGTCATGATCCCAGGGTCCTGGGATTGAGCCCCACATTGGGCTCTCTGCTCGGTGGGGAGCCTGCTTCCTTTCCTCTCTCTCTGCCTGCCTGCCTGCCTACTTGTAATCTCTGTCTGTCAAATAAATAAATAAAATCTTCAAAAAAAAAAAAAAGAGAGAGATTTGCAGAAATGAATGGTTTATTTTGAAGGTGGCAGGAGTGGTCTTCTATTCTGAAATTATAAGCTTTCAAAGATTATTTTTCGGGACGCCTGGGTAGCTCAGTTGGTTAAGTGACTGCCTTTGGCTCGGGTCATGATCCTGGAGTCCCGGGATCGAGTCCCACATCGGGCTCCTTGCTCAGCAGGGAGTCTCCTTCTCCCTCTGACCCTCCCACTTCTCATGCTCGTTCTCTCTCTCTTACTCACTCTCTCAAATAAATAAATAAATAAAATCTTTTAAAAAAAAACCAAAGATTATTTTTCTGTGATGTACACTTTCTGTATCTCACAGTTGTATTTGCCAATTTTACCTCAATAAAGCGGGGTGGGAAGGTGGGGAAGAGTGTTTCTCTGCCTGACTCCTAAGCATTTGACCTAAGGTTAAAGGCTTAGAAATGCTTGGTCACCACCAGCCAAAAGAGAAGCACAATGTAGATTCTACAGATAAAGCTCCAGCATCCTGTCTCCAAGCTCCGAGCATTCATCTTTCATAATACTCCTTCCTTCCATTCTTGCTGCCTTCACCCTTCCCCAGGCCCTTGCCATCTGATGCCTGGATTGTTGCATTTTGTACAACAATGTAATTTATCTGCCTTTAGCTTTTGCTGTAATTAAGTTTATCTTTCATATTGGTGCCAGTTCAGTAAACCACTGCTTTCTTCCTATCTTTCTTCTCCCCACGAGAGTCTACACTGCCACTTCTTGCTGGGACTTTCCGGTCATAACTGACCTAGTCAACCTTACTTCTCTGTGTTCTTCCCCACAGGCTGGTCTTTCCACTGTCCTCTTCCCACGTTCCAAGAATCATTCCTCCTATCTCTGGGCCCTTCCCTGTCTGGAATTCTCTCCCCTCTCCGTGTGTGAGTCTGGTCAGCCCTGGCTCCTGTCCTGTCCTTCCTTGAAGCCTTCCTCCAGTCTGTCCCTGCAATGAGTGATCACCACATTGTCTGAAGTTTTAGAGAATCCCAGCTACACGACTGATCTTATCATTTATCATATTCTACTTCCTAGTGTTTGCTTTCATCTGTATGTTTTAATTGGGTATTGCTTAATTGAATTAAAAAAATGAAGCATAAGAAAAAAGGGATGTCTTGATTATAAAAAGACATGTGCACACATTTAAAAACATATGCAATGTGTTGCAGAAAGAGGAAACATTTATCAGTATATTAAATATAGAAACATTTTCTAGTGCTGAAAGTTGAACCAGTACCCAAAGGACACTTTCTCTTTGAGACACTCTTTCTTTATCCAGGTATTTTGAAATGCTCATCTGCTTTAACCTGACAGCATGTTTATTCTTACAGCAAATAAAAACCTGCTTTGAGATTTGCAACTTTAATGCGCCGACTTTCCTTTTGCTTTTTCAGGATGTTTTTCCTGGTTTGAATTTACTAAAGGATAATTTTACTTTGAACCCTGAGGCTTTTCATGTAATTTTTAATTTATATATATATCTCATATATTTATGATACATAATGAATACATTTAAAATTATATATATTTGTAAATTAAATATGATACATTAAAAATGCTACTTTTGTACTATGGGCTGTGGTAATTAAGCCTTTTACTGGGAAAGCCCTGCTCCTAATAAATATCATATTCCAACAGCACAAACAGAATGGTGACAAGATGTGCCTCCATATTTATGGCCCTTGATCTTTACTATCCAGAAATATTTCTCAAAGATCAAACCACAGCACACTTGGCTCTTGGCACTAGAAAACTTGGGCTTTGATGGTGATCAACTATTGCATGTGATGGGGCGGCTCTTAGAAGGGGCTCTTCAACAATGTGATGGGGATATACACTGCTCTTTTGTTTCAGAGAACAGACTTTGCCAGGATTAAAAAAAATACTTTATAAGAGTATTTTCCTCCTTTGGATTTTTGACTGGATGCTTATCATTATGAGAGGGCGCCATGGAATGTGGGAGCTGGCACTAGGACCCTGAAGAAAATGTCTGCCCTGCATATCAATAACAGAAAGACAAAACATGTCACACCTTCACATATCCCGAATGTTTTTTTCTCTTCTACTGTCCCTCCCATCTCATCTCTCTTCTCCTCTCTCTCTTTTTTTCCCCCTAGCCTCTCCTCCCCATCTCCCTCCAGGTTCTCCACATGCTTCTCGGGCTCATTTTTTTTCCTCTGCTCACCTGAATCTGCTTTTCCTCGCCTGCTCATTTCTTTCTCTGTCACTTCCAAGACAGGATATCCTCACTGTATCTTTCCTCTCTCCTCCGACTCTGTATTCTTTCTACCAGTTCTGTCCTTTGCAACAAAATCCATGTTGTGGTCTAGTAAATTATTGGATGCATAGGGTCATATTTTGTGACTTGTCTTATTTGTCCTTTCTACCATTAGTCTGTTTCTTCCAAATGAGTTCTTAGAGTGTGGTAATTTGAATAAAACAGTCACACAGCCTCCCACAAAAAAAAGTGAATCCCTTTTTAAAGATGAAAATTGCTTCAGCATAGATGTTGGCTATTCCCATAATTTAAAAGGCTGTTTTATAAAATATTTAAAAATAACTACAAAAATTATGTTTACCACAGCTGAGGCAGAGACTGGGAACTCTGATTAAAAAAAAAAAAAATCTGTCTTATGTGGATCTTTATATAATTAGAGTTTAATAAGATTGAAAAATTATATCTATTTTCCATGTAATTGACTGTTTCTTTTATCATTTTATTAGGAAGACTTTAAGCTGATGTGGTAACAAAACATGGCAGGCTAAAGGCGTAGAAGTTAGGCATTACATTAGTTTTTTAAAGATTCTATAACAAAGTACCACAAACTAAGGTAGTTTCTAAACAAGGAAGTGTATTTTCTCATAGTTCTGGAGGCTGGAAGTCTGAAATCAAGGTGTCAGCTGGGCCCTTTTCCTCTGTAAGGAAATCCTCCTTTGCATCTTTCTGCTTTCAGTAGTTTGCTGGCAGTCTTTGGCCTTTCTTCATTTGTGGCTACATCACTCCACTCTCTGTCTTCATTGTCATCTATGTTCTTGTTGCATGTCTCCATATCCATGGCCATCTTCTTACAAGGACACCGGTTGTTATTTTTATTGCTGGAGACACCATAGCTTAGTACCTGGCCCATTGTACTTGCTCATTAAATGTTAAATTTCAGTCACTCAGGGCCATTATAATTTGTGTACTGTGGATGTTGAAAATGCTGTCAGAGAATACTAGCTATAGAGTGGTTGAGGTTACTGTATTTTACTAATAGCTTGCTACCTGGATGCTAAGGGATTATTTAATTTATCATGTCTTTTGGAATTGTTTGGAAATGTAGGAGATTCCTAGGGTAATTTAGTGCTGTAGGTCATGACTAATAATTGATTTGAAGTTAAAGGTGCCTGAATACTGATCAGATTTCTCTGTAACTTGTCATAATTTTTTTGAAGTAAAAGGCTACTTAATTTACATGCAACAAATAACAAAGCTAAGAATATTAGATATTGTATGATATTGATGAGCCATTTTTTAGTCCAGGAGAAATAGGGGCTGAGAGAAGTAAAATTATTTCCCATTGTCACAAAGAGTTTCAAAGAATTAGAGGCTAGTTAAATCAGTACTTTGTCATCCAGTAATTCCACTGCTGGGTATTTACCCAAGAAACAAAAACACTAACTTTTAAAGATATATGCACCCCTATTTATTGTAACATTGTTTATAATAACCAAAATATGGATGCAACCAAAGTGTCCATCCATAGATGAATGCATAAAGAAGATGTAGTATATGTGTGTGTGTATATCCTTAGATATATATACACAATACATATACACCATATCTATATGTATACATAAAATGGAAAATTACTCATCCCATAAAAAATGAAATATTACTCATTCATGAAAGAGAATAAGATCTTGCTATTTGGAATAATATGGATAGACCTAGAGGATATACGCTAAATGAAATAAATTAGTCAAAGACAGACAAATACCATACAATTTTACTCATATGTGAAATTTAAGAAACAAGACAAAATGAACAAAGAGAAAAGAGAGAGACAAAAAACCAGACTTTTAAATAGAACAAACTGGTGGTTGCCAGAGTGGCCAGAGGAGGGGTAAAATAGATAAAGGAGATTGATAGCGCACTTACTCCGATGAGCACAGAGTCATGTAAGAGATGTTCAAATTATTATATTGTACACCTGAAACTAATAGGAAACTCTATGTTAATTATAAGTCAATTAAAAAGCGGTAGAGGGAATCAGTACTCTGTTAATTGTTCACACTCCAGAGGACAGGGTACTGAGAAAGGATTTAAGTGTGTTTTCCAGGTTCGGTGTGTGGACCGTCTTATCCAGGCCTTGGGCAAAGCTTACCTTTCCTGCCCCCTGGATTAACTTGGCTTTGTCTGTGCTCTGTGGATCTTCAGTGCTTCTCTCACTCCTGTCATGTCACCGCCTGTTGTACACATAGAAAGGTAACAGTAATGGCTGCTTGACCTTTACTTGTTCATAGGAATATCTCACTCAAGAGATGATTCCAAAGGGAATTTGCCATCTAACTCCAAAAGAGGCTTGGGAAAGAAATTTATTAGGTTCTGTTAGTTCAGAAGCAGCTGCCAAACCTTCAGTGGATACTTCAAGTGAAGAGGAAATAAGCATGGGCATGATCAGCCTCTAGAGGAAGCATAAATCTTTTCCCGTTGCCACCATGCCAGCCACATGGGGATTCTTCCTCTAGTGTTCATTTTGGCACCTGGGATTACTAATATGCCCTTATTGGTCTGCTAACTATCATTTTTAACCCACTTACAAAAGCAGTGCGATATAATCATGGCACACCACATTTAAGGAGAAACATTTACTTTTGTTTGAAATTTCAGTTCTCCTGTCCAGCTGCCTAAATACTTTTAGTTTAGAATTACTTCCTTTTTCTTGGTAAAGTTTTCATGTGCATGTGCGTGTGTGTGTGTCTGTGTGTGTGTGTATTTTCCCTAATTACTTGACTGCATGTGTGTAGTTGGTCTCTTAGTCATGAGGCTTTGTTTGAAGACAGAAAACCAATTTGAAATAGTTTCAACACAAAGAGGAAGAATTTATCAGCTCGTGTACGCAAATCATAGGAAGGGTTGGTGCAGAGCTAACATTAGGGCTGACTAGATCTGGGAGTTGACCACTGTCAGGATTCTTTACATTTATCTTTTTCCTGTCGGCATGATGGCTCTTTTCTCTGAGACTGCATTCTCTACCAGCAAGGGAATCTTCTGTGGGAAGACCTCATTCACATCACTACAGCCCGACAAAGAGAAGAATTCTTAGAGCACGAGCTTTGTCTGTCTCAACAGGCTCTGATTAGCTCAGCTCAATAGAATATGTCCATTCTAGCCAGCCAGGTGGGACTCAGTTGTAGTCAACTAACAACAAGAGCCACCTGGCCAGAGGAGAATTTCTTGAAAGAACAGGTGATATTTGGGTTTTAAAATAATAAATGCCCGGGGCGCCTCGGTGGCTCAGTGGGTTAAAGTCTCTGCCTTCGACTCAGGTCATGATCTCAGGGTCCTGGGATCGAGCCCTGCGTCGGGCTCTCTGATCAGAGAAGAGCCTGCTTCCCTTTCTCTCTCTCTGCATGCCTCTCTGCCTACTTGTGATCTCTCTCTCTCTCTCTGTTAAATAAAATAAATAAAAATTTTAAAAAAATAAAATAATAAATACCCAATATATCTGATATCGTGAAATGTTTACTTACCTATTGCTTCATTTTTTTCCATGAATCCCCCCCACCCCCGCCACCCCCGATGATGGATTCTCTTCTCCACTCTTCAGATTGCCTGGTTCTGGTTTGTTTATAATTTTGGTATTTGTGTGAGAGGTTTGCCCTAATGTCCTCACTTCACTTGTTCTACTTGAGAGTTGCCATGACAGGGTTCCTAATGTGTGTATGTTGCCTTTACCTGCAATCAGTTCTCCTATAAAAGATCTGTATTCCTATTCCTGTCTGGGGAAATTAGTTCCTCATCAGGCTTAATGAAGGTCACTGTGGAATGGTCCATTTTCATATAATCCCTGCAACTTTTATTCTGTGATAGTGCAAATTCCTTCCTTTCACCATAATACTGCATACCTAGTGTGTGCCTTTTCTTTTCTAGTGTTAAGTCCTTGCCATATTGCTCACCTTTTTCATATTCAGTAACTAATCATATCCCCAGCAGTTCTGTTATAGGTTATCCATTTATTTCTTAATGAGTTTAAGAATGAGATATTTGGATTGCCTTTTGCAACAATACACTATCATGTATAATTTTATCTATTTCTTTGCTTATGCAAAGTGTCAGTCACAAGTGAGTCTTAGAGCTATTACATAAATAGATTTCTATTGTCTAAAATTCCCAAGTCAGTAACACTTTATTAAATCTTTATGAGTCTGAAAATGCAAGATAAATTATGGAATTAGATGGGTAACAAAGGTATTATTGTAGTCTTTCCATATTCACAGAGTCTAATTTATAGAGGGCCATTCCAATAGACTGTTCTATGGATATTTATTCAAGTCACTAAACACTCTCCTCTTTCTAAGTTCCTTCACATCATCTCTCTCTACTGAGAGAAGAAACCTAATTTAGGTGCTTTGACCTTTTACTCCTCTCTCAAATGCCTCATCATCTCCTTTCCCACAGGAAGATTTGTCCATGAAACAAAACTATATGCAGGCAGCTACAGGAGAAATTGACATCTGTAGATGGGAGTAAGAAGAAAAGGGAGATAGCACAAATCAATAGCACTGGGAAGGAAAAGGCATTAACATTACAGATACAAAAGGGATTTAAAGTTCATAGGAGAGTAGTATGACCGTATTGGGCAATAACTTGCAATTTTTGATGAAATAGATAATTTTCTAACAAAGCATAAATTATTAACCTAGCCTAGAAGAAATAGAAATCATGAATAAATCAGTAGTAATGAAAGAAATAAAATTAATGATAAAATGTCTTGCCCCTCTTCCATACCAGTCTCCAAATAACAGCAAGCCCTCACATTTATAGGCATCATTTATAAAACCTGTAAAAGCAGAAGATGCCTCTCTTAGGCAGACTGGGTCAGAGGCTTCAAATAGGAAATCTAACCAAACCACATTATGCAGCTAGTGTAATTCTGATGTTAAAAATGGATATAAGGATAAGTATAATATTTTCTTACATATGATTATAAAAACAACAACCTTAACATAATATTGACAAAATATTTTCAGCAGTGTCTAAAAAAAACATGATAGCCAAGAGATTATACAAAAATGCAAGGATGGTTAAATATTCAGACATCTATAAAATTTGGAAAAAATTTCATAGGGTTTTCTCAATAGAGAAAAAGTATTTCATATAATTCAATACTGATTATGATATAAATTCTTAGTAAACTAGGAATAGAGAAAGTTTTCTACTATTTTGAAAAAAGATATCTATGAAAAAGCTCCTAAAAATGTTATCATTATTTAGAAAAACTCATAAACATTCCTATTCAAGTCAGCAGTGTAAGAATTCCTATGATTATCCCCATACTCAATGTTGTACTAGATGTGTTAGCCACCTTTAAAAGGCAAGAAAAATAAGACTGCAAGAACTTCAAAGGAAAAGAAAAAAATTTACAAATAATGAAACTAAGTAGAAAATCCAAGAGAAGCATCAGATATATCATTAGAACAATTTAGACATGAGTTTAGCATGTTCACTAGATTCAAGATTAACATACGTGAAATAGTAGCATTTCTGGAAATTAGCAATTAACCAGCTAAAAAATGTCAAAGAAAAAAAATACACGCCATTTATCATAGGCATAATAGTGACCTCTCTCCCCCCAGGTTGACTGTTCACCCTGAAACCTGTGAATATGTTAGGTTAGTTGGCAAAGGGGAATTCAGTTTGCAAATGGAAGTAGGTTTGAAATAAAGAGATAAAGTTGGATTATCCAGAAGGTTCTGGTGTCATTCTAAGTATCCTTCAAATATGACAGAAGGAGGGAGAAGAGTCAGTATCAGAGTGATGGGACAGGAGAAAGACTCTACTTGCCACTGCGGACTTTCAAGATGGAAGGGGACCCTGAGCCCAGGAAAGTAGGCAGCCTTTAGAAGTTAGAAAAGATAAGAAAGTGGATTCTTCCCCACAGCTGCTCAGTGTGGAGGAAGATAATTGGCTTTTATTCTCTGGCCAAGGTTCCTATAAAGCTCACTGCTTTCTTTTCCTTTCAGTTTCCCACACTCAAAGGCCCAGAAGGCTTCCTAGCCATCTCCCTCCTTGGGCTCCTGGGGCTCTGAGAAACTAGGCTTATGTATGAGGCTCACTGAGCCCACAAGGGGAAGCAGACACACAGGGATTTCTTCTCAGATTCCAGCCACTTGCAGACTCAGTAACCGTTTGAATCAGGACTGGCAGAGAGAAAGTTATTAACAGTGGAGAGGAAGGAAGCCCTAATGAAACTTGTCTAAAGTTCTCGTCCAGTGACCTAGTGACCACAAACTTATACTGGCTCCGCTGGCCCACTGTGTTGTCTTCACATTAATAAAATATATGGAATTATTTTAAATTTGTGATTAAAGTGAAAACTCCTATAATTTAAAGTTTTGATTCAAAAGTGATAAAACCTCTCTTGGTTTGGGTGTTTTCCCAGAGCAGACCCTGAAATAAGGATTTGAGTGAAAATCATTTCTGGGGAAGTGATCCAAGGAAGCATGTTGAAGAAATGAAGCCAGACAGGGAAGAAAAAAAAGTCAGTGAAGGGTGTTTATGAGGAAGGAGCTGGCTTTGGGCAGCTGGGTCCCAATCCTGCTGGGGAGTCTCGGAGAGGGTTAGTTCTTCAGAATTAACTCATACAGGAAGCTCCAGCCTAATGCTTTATCTTCAAGAACTTTCAGTCTGCCCTGCAGAGTGAGCCAAGCGTGCTCTTAGGATCCAAGAATTCCTCCAAGCAGAGGAACACTATTTTTTTATTCTTTTGAATTTAATTTTGTTTTCTGAATGGTAACCCTTTTACATAAATTCAAAACTATGCAAAGAGGGATAAGTAAATAAGTAAACTAAGATATGAGATATGTATATTTCTTTTTCCATTTTTTTTTTTTTTTTTAAGAGAGAGGGGCATGGGAGGGGCAGAGGGAGAGAGAGAGAATCCTGAGCAGGCTCCACACCCAGCATGGAGACCAACACGGGGCTTGATTCTGTGACCCTGAGATCATGACCTGAGTGGAAATCAAGAGTCAGATGCTCAACTGACTGAGCCACCCAGGGCCTCTAAGATATATATATTCTTACTCTTCCCCCCACCTCTTTTTACACAAAATTCTTGGTGTATATATTGTTTTATATTTTGTTGTTTTCACTTGACAGTGTTGCCTATAAAAATCACTTTATTAGCAGTTCTCAGAATTTTTCCTAGTTTTGTTTATTTTTATAACTTTACATGATTTCATTGTGTTGAAGTATCAGAAGTTTTTTCAATAATATTTAGTCTATTTCTATATTTTATATTACAAAAGTATCACTTAAAATTACTACTATTAATACAAAATTATTATTACTTTTTCTAAGCATACCATGAGTGTATGTTGTTTTATAATTCTGGAGGTGAATCTTTAAGGTAAAATTCAGGAACTAGTATTGCTTGGTTAAAGCATATAGTTTTTTTTAATTTTACCATACTATTACCCATAAAGTTACACAATATTGCTCTCCGATATTATTATGTAGCAATAACTTTTCTACTCAGCCTTTGTAACAGAGTATGCTGTCAAATATTAACATTATTTTTTATCTAGTAGGTATAGAATACTTTAAATTTCCCTTACTCTGAGAATTCCATCTTTTTTTTTTTAATTTTAATTTTTGTAGGCCAGAAAATTTGTATACCTTTATGGAGGTCCACTTTTTTTTTTGTACATTTTTTTTTCTATTGGGATTTTGTTTTTTTCTATTTCTTAATTTCTAAGAGCTTTTACATATTAAAGTGACAAATTGAAGATTTATTTTTTTGTGATACATATAGCAAATATTTTGTTACTAGTCTTTTGATTTTGCTTTTTAAGAAGTCATGAGAAAATTTTTTTCCTTTGATTTTATATTAATTATCAAATTTTATTGGATTTGGATTTCAAATCATAATTAGAAAGGCTTTCCATGTATCTATGTTTTCTTCTAGTACTTGTATGGGGCTTTTTGTTTGTTTGCTTGGTTTTGTTTTTGTTTGTTTTAACATTTAGATACCTAATTCATTTGGAGTTTATTGTAGTATATGGTGTGAGGTAGGATTCACTTTTGTGTTTTTCCAGATGGCTACCCAATTTCTCCAACCTCAATTTTTGAAAAGCCCATCCTTTCCCCCAGTGATTTGAGATGATACTTTTATCATAGAACAACTTTCCATGGTGCTTGTGTCCATTTCTGAATTTTCTCTTTTATTCTGCTAGTCTGTCAAATCGTGAACCAGTACCTCACTGTTTTAAACATAGAAAAGGCATCATAGTATATTTAAACCTGTATATTTAGCATGTTTAGTTAATCCACAACCACATAACTATATTTAACTCAATAAAACACAATTTCCTTCATCTAACCCTTGTTTTTGTATACCTGGTATCTTCCTTCCAACTTTAACAGCAAATGGAGTTATGTTATCTCTGCTTATATAGCACTTCTAAATATTATATAACGGTGGACTTTTTAATGATTCCTTATGTTGATTGCCAAAATTCTTTCCAAAACAGAACATCTGATGCACAGCTCTCACAAAATTAAAAAGTTTTCTCATTAAATTTTTTAAAACGTTGTTACTTTAGTAGCCAAAGGCTAATTAATTTATACTTCTTAGATCATTAAAATGGTTAGACATTTTCTTATATGTTCATTCACTATTATCACTTCTTCTTTGTGACTTGCTTACATGTTGCCTTTTATTTCATTGGCTTCGTGTTGATATATATGAACTTGCATATAAAGATATTAATCCTTCATCAATCATGCTTACTACAATGCTTACCCAGTTTATTAAATTATTAATATTATTTGTATTTTGTCACGCCAATACTTTAAACTTCAGGCTGAATAACTGTGACTCTTGCTTTTATTATTTCAGTAGTCATTTCTAAAATAACTTCTCATCTAAGGGTTGATAGACATTTACATTTTTTAATGAATATATATTTATAGAAAATGTAAAAACAATTCTAACTTGCCAGTGATACCCATCCTTGGACTAATGTAAATTTGAAGCAGTAAATTTGGAGGCAGAGCAATATTACAGACACAAACTCTGACAGCCTTAAGAAGTGACATCTGATGAAGGGACAAGAGATTTTCTAAAAATATCACACAGAAATCCTCAAAATTATAGCAATTTAAGGCCATTGAAGGTAGAGCAAATAGACCTAGCAAAGTGCCCACTTAGCAAAGTACCCTAAGCTGATGTTCATAAAAGTGATTGCAGAGTTATAAAAACATTAAGTGATATATAGGTTATCATGGAGAAAACAAATATATAAGACATGATTAGAAACATTTCTAACTCAAATATTGCTTAGAAGTGTAAAATCCCTAGCCAACCAGGAAAATTGGTTATGAAGAATGACTTTGTTCCCACAGTACCAGTTAGATGACATTTTATAAAGATTATTGTCCCCTGTTTTATGTGGCATCCTAGATTTTAAGTTCCTCGGGAAAAAGTATCATGATTTACTCCTCAATTCCCTTTGAATGCCATGTATTAATAGGGACTGAAGGCCAGCTGAGTACCAGTGTTTTATATACTTATTTTTTGAACCCACTTATTATCCCACTTTCCCAGGGAAAAAACAAAAACTTGGAGAGGTCACACTCTACCCAAGGTAGATGTTGAACCCAGGACTCTCTGGTCCTCCCCAAATGGCTAATTCCTTTCTCATGACACCTGGCATAGTGTCATACCTAGACTTCATTTACTGTTTGTTAAGCAAATCAGAAAATTATTTTTTTTCCAGATAAATCTTCTGATTTTCTTTTTTTTTTAAAGTTTTTTAAATTTAATTTTATTTTTTCAGTGTTCCAAGATTCATTGTTTATGCACCACACCCAGTGCTCCATGCAATATGTGCCCTCCTTAATACCCACCACCAGGCTCACCCATCTCCCACCCACCTCCCCTCCAAAACCTTCAGTTTGTTTCTCAGAGTCTACAGTCTCTCATGGTTTCTCTCCCCCTCCGATTTATCCCAAGTCACTTTTCCTTTCCTTCTCTTAATGTCTTCCATGTTATTCCTTATGCTCTACAAGTAAGTGAAACCATATGATAATTGACTTTCTCTGATTGACTTATTTCACTTAGCATAATCTCTTCCAGTCCTATCCATGTTGATACAAAAGTTGGGTATTCATTCTTTCTGATGGAGGCATAATACTCCATTGTATATATGGACCATATCTTCTTTATCCATTTGTCTGTTGAAGGGCATCTAGGCTCTTTGCACAGTTTGGCAGTTGTGGCCATTGCTGCTATGAACATTGGGGTACATATGGCCCTTCTTTTCACTATATCTGTATCTTTGAAAATTAATTACTTTAATCATTAATTATTGTTAATGAGAGGTTGGAAGTAATTGACATAGTTTATAATTTTGTTGGAGAAATGAGACATGCACATGAAATCAGATTGAATCAAATCATAACTTAAAGTTCATTATTTTAGTTACCTTTCTCAGAGCAACTGAATCAGCCTGGAAGGCTTTCCAAAGCAGCAATTAAATCCTTCTAGAATCTGAATGTATTCACTTTTGGAAGAATACAGTTCTCATCAGTTGACACCAGGATCAAAGCAATATATAGTCCCAGACTAGATGGTTTTTCACTCTTCCCTGCACTGAATTCTTCTCTGGGACTGGCAATCTCTTAGTCTTGTTGATTTTAAAAGTGAAATGAAAGAATGTTCTTTGTCTTCAAAGCCCTCCTCGTCTATGGTTTGTTGTCAAATGTTCTCCTACATCATTTCCCACATTCCATCTTGCAGAAATGTTTTTGTGGAGATGATGATTTTGCAAGTCACTTTTATACCTTTTCTATCTAATTGCTACCTAATTCTTGCCACCCCTCCCCCATTTTTTAACAACTTTGGTCAGATATGACATCGTATTTTATGAGGATTTAAAAACATGCTTACTTAGTAAGATGAAGCTATTTGCACACTCTTCCTTTGTACTTGATGAATTATTGCTTCAAAAACATATTTGACCTTCTTTCTCACCATAAACCGGCCAAGCAAGACAGATAGTTTATTAAAAAAGAGGCTAAATTTCCACATTCAGTGTAGGAAAACATACAAGATTTATGCAGTTTTGTGATGCAAAAGGTGAAAAGGTTGTCAGGGACTTTTCAAATGATTCATAAATCTGAGTGTCCAGGTGACAGAGGAGGGATATGGCTAAGTCACTAGAGACACTGATGAATTTCTCAGATTACAATACCATTTTCTCAGAGAATACAGCAAATGTCAAAACTGGTTACATTATCTGTGTTGATTTCATTTCATAGGAAGCTCCTTAATTAAGAAGGTGAACATAGGTAGTGTTCCCTCTGAGAAAACCAGTTCTGTCTCCCAGTTTTCAGTAATGCCTAATGTAGTAAGAAGAACACAGTGGGTCCTCAGTCAATAACAAATATTTGCAAATACAGTCAGTGATAAGGGGAAAGAAAATATTCTATTTTTCCACATTCTATCTTTTAATTTATACTAAAATACCTCTTGTCTTTTCTCTTCCCCATTTCCCCCATTTTATTTCATTTTTTAATTTAAATTCAATTAATTAACTTAGAATGTATTATTAGTTTCAGAGGTAGAGTTCAGTGATTCATCAGTCTCATAAAATACCCAGTGTTCCTTACCTCTAAGGGATTGAACTCATTTAGGTCTCCTTTATCCATGCAGTACCCAATTCTACCAGTGTTGATTTAGACGATAATCAGTTGAACATGTGAAATGATTGGTGTAGGAAATCATGAAGATGCAAACATGAATTAGCATTAATTGGACTTAGATGGGTGAATACGGGGAAGAGGGAATATTAGGCAAGGTTAATGATTTGCCTGATGAAGTTGGTGAGAATGTGTGGTGTTCTTAGGAAATACTCAGGTAGATGATGATTACTCAAGTAGAGAGTGTGTTGGAGGGGTGGCGAAAAGATTAGGGGAGCACTGAGGGCAGAAAAATTGGCTAAGAAAAACTATGCCAAATTACAGTTTAAATATTATTTGATTATAACATGCCTGCTTAAATGGTTTTCAATTCAATTCAGTTTGTTTTGGATTCTAGAAAAATACGCTTTGTGTGAGTTGTTCTGCCAAGTATTCAGTTAAAACTTCATAAAATGAATAGAGAAAAACTAGGTACCTGTTTCATTAATATAGGCTGAGTATAGGCTAAGCCTGGGAAAGAAAAATAAGGTTCTTAATTGACCTTTGATTTATTCAAGACCATTGTGAAGATTGATACCCTTTAAATGGCACATTCATGGGGGCACCTGGGTGGCCTAGTTGGGTAAGCCACTGCCTTCTGCTCAGGTTATGATCCCAGAGTCCCTGGATTCCTTATCCAGCTCCCAGCTGTGTGGGGAGTCTCCTTCTCCCTCTGACCTTCTCCCCTCTCATGCTCTCTCTCTCTCTCTCTCAAATAAATACATAAAATCTTTTTTAAAAATGGCACATTAATAAAATAAGCCCCATAAATTTAGTCTAGCTTAATCACACAGCTCAGACTATTTTGTTTTTGTTTTTGTTTTTTCATTTAGGTGAACTCAACTGATGAAACATCAAAATAGCAAATCCTAACTTGCTACAAATCACTATTCTCACAACACACTCTCCATACTATTGTATAGGTGTTGGCGTTTGCATTAATAATGTGGTAGCGTAGTAGTACTAGAAGTAGTAGTAGCAGCAAAGGTCATGGTGATGACAGATGCAGGCAATGTGTTGTTATTGCTACTTACACCACTCTTTCTCTATTACCTTTCCATTTTCACACATCCTTGTTTGGTCCAGTACCATTCTGGGTGTTTCCTAAGGATTTTCTGTAAACATCACAACAACCTAACTAGGCAGGTGGTACTTTTCCATCTTTGTATAAGTACAGACTGTAACTCAAAACACTTAAGTAATATACCTATGGTCCTATAACTCACAGCTTGTCAGAGCTAGGATTTGAATTCAAATTCTTGACTCCAAAACTCTTACTTGTTTCGGTACACTGTGCTGTCATGTTATCTTGTCTCCATTTGCCTGCAGGAGACAAAACAAGAGGAGAATTGTACAATCACATGATTTGTCTTTTTTCATTTGGGTCATTTTTGAGGTACTGTAGAACTATAGTCTTACTTTGTCTTGGCTTGCCTTTTGCCTGCATATTCGTGTAATTGTCTGTATGTATATCTTTCTGTCTGATGTGTGTATGTAAATAGCCTGCCAGTCACATGACCACATACCAGATGGGCTGCTCAGTTGGCCCTTTGGTGGCTGACTCACATCCAGGTGGCTCTGCCAGTCTTTGACATGGTAAGATGGTATCTGATGTTTTCAGATGTTAGCTATTTGGTACTGAGAACAAAGGCTCATGCAAAAATGGAGACCACATTCTTTTCTGTCAGTAAGGAAGGCCTCTGCTATTTAAGGATGCTTATTACATGTCTGACACTTCCCCATCTAATTCATCTAATTCCACCATTAACTCTAAAATGAAAATAATGCATTAAGTCCCTTAAATTTTCTTTCAAGAACTAAAATACTCAATCGAGTACCATACAGGACTCCAGATTTCCCATTAAAAAAATAAGTGATTTGTAGCTTGCAACTATGTATGTCCCAGAGAACCTTCACATTGCCATCCATTGGTATACCTCAAACAATATAAACCAGTTTTAGACATGACTTAATCAAAATATGATTAGGGTAGTAGCTCTGGAGGAGATATACACAAGCACTTCTTAAAGAAATATAAATGTTTGTTATTTGTACCATTGATAACCTCATTAGCATCAATGAGACTTTTCCTAATGATGCTAACCTTCAGTTACTCTTTTCTTTTCCCTTCTTTAATTTATATTGCAAATATGGCCAAGACTACTAGTTGAGTCACTAATTGCTCTGTAGCTGTTGATGAAGGTATTGAGGACCTTTCTAGATCGTGTGCATTATTTAGGGAATTTAAGGATCTGTGATCACTCTGATTAGGTAACACGTTGAGTGTTTAGGTTTTCAATAAGTACGCTTTGTGGGATTCACTAAGCTCATGTTTGTGAAGTTCCTGTCCTTATGAAACAATACAGCAATAAAGTAAAGATTGGGAATAAGGAATGGTACCTCTGAAGGCCCATTATCTTGGCCACTGTCATAATAGTAGTCAAATTTGGAATTTATGTGAGGTCTATGGGTAAACATTGCTGGCATGATTTGCCTTCTGAGGTGTTGACATTTCCAAGCCAAGCCAAAATCGAATTATTATTTCTCATCTATCTAATCTAAGAGATGTATTCTCTCTATCTTTCAGGATTCCAAAGTGGCTTTACAAAAACAATACAGAATAGTTCAGAAGTGCTTTTTTCCTTACCGTAAGGGTAAATGATGGGAAAATGACATAATTACCAAAATTTTACACTTAGCTAAAGATAATTGTGTAATTAGGAATAATTTGAAGGCATAAAGCAGAAAATGTCATTTTAGAGGTTTCTAGCATGTTTAAAGGACCATGTTAAATTTCTAAGTGGAATTATCACCCATAATATGTAAATATAGTTAGCAATAAGGGTCACTTAGCTTACTAATAAGTAAATGTCTTAAAAATGAGTTGGCAAAAAGAAAGGTCATTTTTCTCCTCTCTGAAGGAAAATTTATTAGTAAGAAAATGAGACAAAATATTTAAAGAATTCAATTCTACTGACTTCCTTCCATTAGAATTAAATTTTATAGGAGATAGGTATGTCGACAAATATAGTTTTTGTTGACCCCATAACCTGTACTCTTGACATAGTTACATTGAGATAGGATTGATCCTTAAATAAGTTGGCCATTTTCATATAGATGTGGTGGGGAATGACCCAATTCTGTGCCAATGATTTACATTTGTATATCATGACGGGCTTTCAGAGACTGGATAATTTATTACTTTTTACAGGCTAAATTGAAGATAACAATATTCTCTATATGTAGCATAGTTTTGCAAAGTGTGATTTACCTATGTCAGAATTTCCTGGAAAATTCTGCTGCAGAATCCTGACCCTTATTCTGGACCTTGAATCAGAATGTTGGGAATAGGTCACCTTTTTACCAAACTCCTGGCTGATCTTAAACAGTCTATATTTAATAACCATATTCTTGGCATACATATTATTCTTTGATGTGTCCTCTACTATTAATCTGGGACTAAGTGAACATTGATTGTATAAGATTTAACCATAATAGATAGGAATTTAATTTAAATAAATTTCTATCACAGAATTATGGAATTAACAATAGTATCGATCGCATATCAAACATCTGAATATAAAATCATGTCTTCTGGCCATTTGAGATCTGTAATTCTCACAGAAGCTGTGCGTGGTGGATGATTCTATTCCCATTTTATAGGTAGAAGACAGGCTAGAGGGGCTGAATAGCTTGGATAAAGCCACATGTACAGTAAGAGATAACATTAGGATTTATATCCAAATATGGCCTAGTCCAAAGCTCGTAATGGGATTACAATGACAAAGTGCCCATTTATGAATTCACAGCAGTACACAGGGCCACCACGAGTTCATATGACACCTTTATATGAAGTAGAAAAAGTTACTCATCCTTCAGAAAGATATAGCCCATGCTGGGTTGCATGAGCAGAGATTTCATCTCTCCTCTCTCTCTCCATCATGTCCCTGTGCCGTGAGGAACCGGAATCACCATAGGTGGTGGCCTAGATGATGCTTTTAGTGAGAATTCTTAGGCTCCGTAATATGTTATAACCACAAAATGCATGCTAACAGACTAAAATCCAGTAAATGTCATAGGCATGAAGATGGGGTAAAATTAGAAGATAGCTTATTGATTGCCCAACTCTGTTGATTTATTTCAGCTGTCTTTGGGTTTCTTGTGAGATGGAGTGACTTTCCATTCCTATTTTGTGATGGAGGATACCAGATGATCTCAGCCTTTTAACTAGAGTGTAGCCTAGGTTCACTGGATTTTGTTTACATCTATACTATGTCCACTATCTTATTAAAATTCAAATTATGATACTTTTAATACCAAACAGCAGTAATATGTATAGAATATTCAAGGTCTAACTGGACCTTTTCCTATAGCTATATTTTTGTTAATAGTTTCACATGACCATATATTATTAGTATTTTTAAAAACATACAGCTCATGCACTTAAATCCTTTTCATACCTCTTTTACCTCACCTTTTAGATATCTTACTATATATTTTTAAAATATTTTATTTATTTATTTGAGAGAGAGAGAATGAGAGAGAGGGAGCACATGAGAAGGGGGAGGGTCAGAGGGAGAAGCAGACTCTCTGTTGAGCAGGGAGTCTGATGCGGGACTTGATCTCAGGAACTCCAGGATCAGTACCTGGGCTGAAGGCAGTTGCTTAACCAACTGAACCACCCAGGTGCCCCATATCTTACTATATTTGAGTCAAGTTTTCTTTATTCTGTCTACTAGGACTCATCTCATAAAACCAGGCAAGATTTCAACCATTCCATTTAAAAAAAAAAAAAAAAAAAAAAGGCAGCTTACAAAATTTTGATGAATTTTCTTAAAAAAAAAAAAACAAAACCCTGTTATGGAAAGACATTAATTTTTCAGACAAAAGACATGGCTAAATCTTCAGCACATACTGCTGTTTGAGCCAAAGATGTTATATAAATAAACTATACTAGTGTTAAGCACCTACTGTGTGTCCTGTACTGTCTCAGGTCTTAGCAAGTTTTTAGCTCATTAAATTTAATCACCATAGTTAATTCTTTTGGAGATTGCATTCCAGGGGATAGGTGATATACTATGGCCACTTCAGTACAGATCTGTCACCATTCTTAGAAAATGGCATCCCAGGAGATAATTTCGCTACTGCATCAGCCATGGATGTTGCCAACCTAAAGTTCCTGGAGAGTCATAGGAGATGTTCCCTGTGTTCCTGTTTCCTTAGAGAGTCACCCTTTTCTTTTGCATTCTCTTTTATGTTAGAAAAACAGAATCAGGTTTTTTGTAGGGGCTTTTATACGCCCCCCCCCCCCCAGGGTGCCTGTTCTCACTGGTGTATGCTTCTTATCCTTTTGTTGCGTTTCCTTCCTTTGAAATAGAGCTAATGAAATCAGAGTTTGTTTGGATGGACAAGGATTGGTGGATACTAACTTGACTGGACAGAGCATGAAATATGTTTTAAAAGTTTTTCCTCCCCACATCTCAATATAGCTTTCTTAAAATTAGATTTTAAGATAAATAAATAGGTGTCTAGGAAAACTTTAATGTTTTTAAGCATTAGATATTAGTGGTGTAGGGCCTGTCTTAAAGCCACTATTGAAGACCACAGGGATTCTACTTATATGAAAGAGAAGGCAATTTATGGGATTATATTTCCTGATTGTTTTCTAAGAACTCACTTTGATCTTTTTGTGAGGATTCTACTGGACATGGCTGCTGAAATGTTGAAAGCAGATACTGCTTTATTTACTCTTATTGCACAGATCAGTGTCAGTAATAAATTTATTGAATGTCTTGTGATGAATATCTACATGGGAAAAATATCTTCCTGTCATCTTTAAAGATAAACAATATTCAGCTTATTTATATTAGATACATACCTATGTACCAATTTCCATGATGCTGTGTTAGTATTTGATTTTTAGGAATATTACACATGACCTGTATGTTTTTATGTAACTTATTTCTTAAGAGTTCAAATAGTAATTTGATTCTCAATTGAAGTTCACTCAGTGCTCTATTATAGGTCAGCAATATCTTGCACATTTGATTTCTCTGAAGATGTGGGATAGATCAATGGAATAGCACTGAGCTCCAGAGAAAAGTGTGATAGAAATATTAAATTACATTATTATGTATTTTGAAAGTTGAAGTTGAGAATAGTTTCAAGGAACATTACTGCCTTTCCTGAGGCTGTATCTTATTAATAATTCATTATAATTTAGAATACAAAGTAATTTTGTATTTCTTATACTTAATATAGCTTCAACATATTTTCTACTACATCTTCATAAGCTTCACTTGAGGTTTCTATTCAATTAGCAAACCCATTTGGGGCATAAATTTTGTGTCAAACACTGCACCAGATAGAATGCAGGGTATTATGATGAACAGGGCATTATTTCCTATTTGGGAAGATAAGAAATGCATATTAATAATCAAAGACAAAATTAAAAGTCCTGAGCTACAAGTTTTGCATAAAAATGTTTAAAACTTCAGATACGGTGAGATTACTTCCAACTTGAAGCCACTCTTCTCCTAAATGTCTCCCCATCACCTATTCCATCAGGGGACTTTATTTTGCATGTGGAAAATTTTACCCAAGTTTGCTGAACTGTTTCACTCACCTCTTCTTTTATACTTTAGTTCTCTTTTCATCTAAGAGAGGATAACTTAATACTTTCTTTTGTACACTCATTTTTATATTGTTTCCCAAGCATCACTTTGAAAACAGAAATGCTCTGTCTCTCAAACCTGCCAAGTATTTTTTTCTTCTGCCTTTTAAATGACTCCTAAAATTTCACCTTATTCACAAAATCTTTTGATTTGATTAGAGAAGTAGATATGGATTTTCCTGCTGCTCACCAGTTACAACAAACACCCAATTTCTTTCTCTGATTTCCTGAGACATATATTCAATAAGTTTATTTAGTACCTTTTATGCGTTGGGAACATAAATGAATTTGGCATGAGTTTCTGAAACATTGATAAAGAAAACAGGTGTATGAACAATAGAGTATAATATGACATGGTCAGTGCAGTGTATATTTAAGGTGCATTATAAACACAAAGAATAGAATGCCTAGCTCTGGGGGAACTGATGAGTAGGACTGTGCCAGAAAGAGAAGAGAGAGAAAGTCACTAAAGGAACGAATCCATTTATATGAAGGCAGTGAAGCATGGAAAAAGGTGTATACATGGGTCAGATTGTGGCAGGCTCTGTATTCTGTACCACAACATCTGGGTTTGAATAGTTACTACATGTAAAGTGCTTAATGCAGAGCTTTATCCTCAGAAGGCAAGAAAAAAAAAAATTCACTATTATTGCTAAAATTACTATTGCTTATTTTCAATCATAAGAACCCAGTAAGAAATATGGAGTCATTGGAGATTTTTAAGCAGAGTAGATATGCTACTGAAAAATGGCTCTGGCAAATTTGTAGAGTATGGATTGGAAGGAGAAAGATTGGGAGGGGAGAAGATCAGTTAACAATTGTAACAATAATGAAGACAAGATACAGTTTAGGTTCTAATTGCATGAGAGTGAGAATTAACCTCTTTGTATCTCACTTCCCTTGTCTATAAATATAGGAATTATAATAGTATCTATTTTGTAGGATTGACTTAAGGATTAAATGAGTTAATATTTTCAAAGCTCTTATAACAGTGCCTTGTAAGACTGTGTGTTTGTTAAACAAACTTCAAGCAGATGAATATCGTTTGTATGTCTTTTACATATATGTGACTTCTAGACTGTTAGTAATTGGACATGAGTTGTATCTCTGCCGCAATCCTCTACTGAGGCAGTAATAAAGAACTGTTCATTTGAGTTGATTACACTTATAATAATATTCAATACTCCTCTAGTCAATACTCTCAAAGAGAGAGACAAGTCTTGATTTCCTGAATCAAAGACATAACAATACCTTGACTACTCTTCACTGATGGCAAAATCCTTCTTGAACATATCAGGTAATAGTCATTGTAGTACATCACAGGTACACATATTTTAAAAGTATGTGCACATAAATGTAAAATGATGTTGTTGTCATCAGTGATTCTTTTGGAACTCAAATGTGCTCCTAAGAAGAGACCATGAGCTATAGTGTTCTAGACATACCAGTTATAAATCAAATTATAGATTTTAGCAAGTAAATTGTGATGTGTAATTTTATGGCATACTACTCCTAAGTGTAATTAAATGAAATATCTGTTTGTAACTGAATTTTGGACTGTGAAAAGACTTGGTTGATTTGGTCTAATACTCTGATTTTAAAGGTAAGATTATTGTTGATTGGGAAAAAAAAATGCAGGTGAAATCTGTCAGAGGACTTATGCAAGGTCAGTTGGCTTGAAATTCTTCGGGTCACTCTTTCTTTGCTTTTCATTGTCATTTAGATATTCTAGGAGGGCTTCTCTGTCTCAGAATTATTGATATTTTTGGTCAGATAATTCTTTGTAGTAGGAGACTGACCTGTAGATCAGCCCCTGCAATGGCTTGACATTGCAGGATATTTAGTATTCCTGGCCTCTACCCACTAGATACCAAGAGAACCCCTTTCCCCAATTGTGCTAACTGAAAACATCTCTTGCTTTTTTCAATTGTCTTCTGTGGCGTAGGGGGCAGACCACTCCTAACTGAGAACAACTGTTCTAAATGATGACTAATAGACACTAGAAAGTAATTTTCCTGAGTCATGCATATGTTCAGGTTTCATCTCAACAATTATAGTTTTTTACCAACCTTCTTTAGGGAACAAATTTATCTCTTGCAGATAGTATGCTTAAAGTATTTTCTTCCAAATTATTTTATTGGCTTATTAATATTTTAGATATTGCATTTGGAAAGGTTGCCAGATAAAACCTGTTATACCATCTGTTTGACCATGAAGCTAATTTCTTCATTTCTGTATTCATTCTTATGAATGTTGGTGTAATTTTTGTTTGTTTCAAGTTTTTATTTAAATTTGTTAGTTAATATCTAGTGTAATATTAGTTTCAGAAGTAGAATTTAGTGATTCATCACTTACATATAACACCCAGTGCTCACCCCAAGTACCCTCCTTAATATCCATCACCTGTTTAGCCCATTCCCCCACCCATCTCCCCTCCAGCAACCCTGTTTGTTCTCCATAGTTAAAAGTCTGCCCTAGGGTTTGTCTCTCTCTTTTCTTTCCCCATGTTCATCTGTTTTGTTTTGTAAATTCACATATGAGTGAAAACATATGGTATTTATCTTTTCCCGACTTATTTCGTTTAGCATAATACACTTCAGTTCCATCCATGTCATTGCAAATGACAGCATTTCGTTCTTTTTAAATGGCTGAGTAATATTCCATTTTACACACACACACACACACACACACACACACACACACACCACATTCTTATTCGTTCACCAGTCAGTGGAAATTTGGGCTCTTTCCATAATTTGGCTATTGTACATAATGCTGCTATAAACATTGGGGAGCATGTGTCCCTTTGAATCAGTATTTTTTATCCTTTGGGTGAATAACTAGTAATGAAATTGCTGGACCATAGTGTAGTTCTATTTTTACCTTTTTGAGGAACTGCCATAGAATTTTCCAGAATGGCTGCACCAGCTTGCACCAGCTTGTTGCATTCCCACCAACAGTGTAGGAGGGTTCCCCTTGCTCGCAATACCTGTTGTTTTCTGTGTTACTAATTTTAGCCATTTGACAGGTGTGAGGTGATATTGTAGTTTTGAGTTGTATTTCCTGTTTTTAAAAAAATAATCTCTTTCCACTTTATTTTGTTTCTTTTCAGAGTTGGTTAACTTAAGTCTATTCCTATTATATTCACAGTGCTTGCAACTAGAATGGTGTTCAATTAATATTTGTCGAATGTATGAACGTATGAAAAAATGGACCTCATTTTTATCTGTGGTGAAAGAGTGAATCTGTGGTGAAAGAATTACCTTTCAATTCTTTTGCAAAAAGGATCTGCTCCTTCTATATTATTTTACTTATTTTTTAAAAGATTTTACTTATTTAATTGAGAGAGAGAGAGAGCATGAGAGGGGAGAGGTCAGAGGAAGAAGCAGACTCCCTGCTGAACAGGGATTCCAATGTGGGACTCAATCCCAGGACTTCAGGATCATGACCTGAGCCGAAAGCAGTTGCTTAACCAAATGGGTCACCCAGGTGCCCAAAAGGATCTGCTTCCTAATTTAAAAAAGATGCATATACTCCTCCAGGCCTTGTTAACAAGTGAGCATTTCCAAGCTGCTTTTTATTTTTATCAAAAATGTAGGACTCTAATGGGTCTAAAAATAGTAGAAGAGCATTAGCTATGAAGCCTGTGACATTCTAACAAATGTATACTTTATTTTCCAAATGGATGAGTACCATGATAAACCATTCATATTCACAGTGTAGTACTACCTTATTATCAGAACTTCTCCTATGTGAATATTGGATCTGGACAGTTTCACTGTGGTATTTGACTTAAGAATATCTTCTTTATCTCCTTCACTGGTCCAGCTGGTTTATCACTTTGGAAGTTTCTAGGAACACATCACCTGTCTTTACTATACCTCATTTTGTAAGACAAAGGGTCCTTGGAATGCATTTCTGGATTGTGATTTTCCAGTAAGTACCCCAATAGTACTTAATTGAGAAAATATAATACTGATATATTTAATACCAGCTTTACTAATTGATCCGTGTATAATATCTCAGTCCCCCAGATAGACATTCATTCATAAACACTCTTGAACATTCCTTAGTGCAAGGATAAAGTCAGAAGTTATTCAGCAAATCTAGATTCTCTTCATGAATGGTATTTTTTTAATGTATTTAATTATACAGGGGTCCCTAGGAAGGTCATTCTAAGGACTGAGACAGAGAGAAGGCACTTAACAATTTTTGTCCAAAAAAATAATTAATGAGTAAATAAATTTAGGTTTTAGTTTTTTCATTTGCACAATGTTCAGGGATTTTATTCCATAGTCAAAGTGATATGGGGCTTTAAGAATAGCTTTTATATAGTTTGGTTGTATTCCATAATTTTCTAGAAACACTAACTACATGGGCCAGAGGGTTGCTTTCATTTTCTGTGTAAAATTCTGTCTGTTCTTTTTTATAGTATAAATGTTAAGTATATCAATGGGACCTCATGTGCTAACTCTTTGAACAAAGCCCCTCGTCCAGCAGTTGGCCTGACATACAGGTTAAAAAATACAGGGACAAGAGAAGAATATTTCAACAAAAGAAATGCACACCAAATTCTGAGAGATGGCATTGTTACTGCCGAGATACACTGGTGGTATATGTTATTCACTACTCTGTTCCCAAAACTTAGAAGAGTATCTGGATTGTAAAAGGCCTTCAGTGGATATTTGTTTAGTGAATGAATAAATGTCTAGTACAGAAGAACATGTGTTCTGTAAGCACAGGACTTTGACGGACATGGGTAAGTGTGTCGGAGGGATGAAGAGTATATTCCTTACTAGTGACCTTCCAGGGATAACTGGCAGCTTCTCCAAACCATTTCGATTTTAAGCTCATCGTTGTATGAAAACAGGAGCATCTCAAGACCTAGTATTTCATTACTGGCCTTATAACTTATTTAGGTTTTATTAAATCCTTAATATGGGTATTCATACTATCTTTGCTTCAAATATAAGATAACTATGCTGAGCATATTACTTGATTTTTCATAAAATACTCATATTTAAGACCTTTTTTTATCCTCATAACAATCCAATGAGATGAGTTTTTATATACTCCTTTTAACAAGTGAAGAAACAGGAGCTGAGTAAACTGATTTGTGCATGATCACTAGCACAAGCTAAAAAGTACCAATCCTTAGACTCCATCTCCAGGTTTCTTATTTCATTTTATCCCCTTTCCATCGCATGCTGTACCAGTAACCAGCTCCTGTGGTTCTTTTTGTAATTACCACTTATGACCATAGATTCCTAAGTCTTGCAGAGCTCATTAGGATATGCTGTCTGTGTAGCAAAAATGCAGAGTACTAATTAAGTTATAGTAGCAACACAGTTATGAAGTGATAACGGGGATGATGGATACTGTTGTTTTCAGGAGTCAGTTTTAAAGTCATAATGTGAAATGAATTGTGATCTAGAAATTTAGAAGTATTAGTAGTTCATTTCATTTGGTCTTATTTTGTCTCTTTATGAATGATAGTGTTTTACTTAGGGTCCTTGTGGGAATATAACATTCACCCTAGATGGTCAAAATGAAGACACTTTTAGGAATGAATCCCTGTCAGGACAGAGAAAAACAGGGAATGATCCTTGGGGGTCAGGGCAGTGGATAGCAAATGATTTTTTTTTAAAGATTTTATTTATTTATTTGACAGAGAGGCACACAGGGAGAGAGGGAACAACACATGCAGGGAGAGTGGGGGAGGGAGAAGCAGGCTTCCCGCTGAGCAAGAAGCCTGATGCGGGGCTCTATGCCAGGACCCTGGGATCATGACCTGAGCCGAAGGCAGATGCCCAATGACTGAGCCATCCAGGTGCCCCGGCAAATGATTAATAATGAAAACAAATACTTATTTTGAGGATTGTATAATTAGTTTTTGAGCATTATCATTATCTGTAACTATAATCATGTCTGTCTGTATAACTTTCTTCAGATAGTATATGGTACAATTGGATAATAGATTTGGTATTATAAAAACATCATTCTTAATGTGTAATTTGACCCTGCAGAATTTAGTCTCTCCGTGTAAGACTGTATAATATTAAATAGCAAATATAATGTTCTATGATTTTTGAAAGAGGAAAATATGAATACTGTGATCACACCATAAACTCTTGAATGTCAGTTAGCATCTGACAACAGTTATTCCTGGTGGCTTATTTTCCATGAGGTTCTGCCATTTCACAATCTTGTTGCATGAAAACACACTTCGTGCCATGGCCATTCTAGTCCTGTCACTTCTAAGAAGCCTCAACAACTCCTTAGTGTATAGTAATACTATTTTTATGTTGTCCACTGCTTTCTGTCAGTGATGGAAAGCTTCTGAGTTCCTGAGTTTGTTCTGGTCACTGATCAGTGGCAGCTCTCAATAGGCAAAAACCAATTCTGTCAACAAAAGGCACTGACTTGGGAAAGAAAACTTCTCTGCTAAAACCATAGGGCAACACCTGGAACAAAGTCACCTTCAAAGACATGGCTCTGTGTTTTGCTTTCCATATATGACAGACTATAAAAGCCTAAATGAAATGTTCCAGGAGACAGTGGGAGATAAAATATACAATGGGGTGTTTAGCGGAGAATTTAGAAAAGGAGGTAGCTACGAGTTATGTTTTTGTGGGGGCTTATGGTATTAATCTTCAAATGAAATATTTCCTATTAACCAAAAAACAATTCATATAAACTTTGGGGAACCATCTTGGGGAGGGGGGCATTTTTATCTCTTCCTTGTTATTGTTTGTGATGTTAATTCTGTCCGTAAAGAAATTCCTAGTTTCCAACCAATGTTTGGTGAAATGCATTTAATCATTTTTCTACATTTTCCTTTTAATTATTTTTACTTTTGGCCTTAAATTTGCATTATTCTGTCAGTCAAGTTGTATTATATTAATAGTTTATTTATTTTATATGCATTCAGGAATCAAATTTTGAATGGCAATATTCTCTCAAATGAACTCTTTTCTATTCCATATCTTTGAGTATGTAGTTTGTAGTACTTAATTATCTTTATAGTCTAAAGCATGCTAAATGATTTACAGCCTAGACGAAAGGGTATCCTCCCTCACAACTGAGCTTGGAATGTACCTTTGGATTTTAGGGTGCCAGTTATATAGTCTGAAATATATCTCTCAGTCTCTGTCTTAGTTGTCAAATGCAAAAAAAAAAACAAAAAAAAAAAACCCAAAACAATAAAGAAGTCATTAGCAAATTTTGTGTTATTTTGGGTATGATTGTTATGTGATTATAAATACTCTTGTAAATATCAAATTGGTATATATTTAAATGCAATAAAATGCCACTCAATATACTAGAATACATTATGATAATCATTAATTTAAAACTTAGGAAGATTTTAAATGTTAAGTTATTCTCTTCCAAGGAGACAGGATGTATAGGAACATTAGAACTTTAGTTAAGATACTCTTTTCTAATCCAGTATTGAGCTTGGCTGACAATGTATATGAAAGCTCCTGAGAGCTCAGTCATTTAGGAATGAGAAGTCTGCAAGACTTCTGGACCAGGGAATGAGGGAATGGAATGAACTGATGCAGATGGAACTAGTCTAGGGAAGTATGTGAACCAGCAAACCCTGCAAAGCAGAGGAGATACATGTATATATGTGAATGTGTGTGTGTATGTATATATACATACATATACGTATATATACACATACGTATACATATATACACACATGTATATACATATATACATACATATGCACACATATATATAAACCCATCATAAGTTGAAAATATCATAAACCAAAGATACATTTATTGCTCCTAACCTACAGATATCATAGCCTAGGCTAGCCTACCTAAGACGTCCTCAGAACACTCAGATTAGGTTAGAGTTGGGCAAAATTATCTAACACAAAGCCTATTTTATACTAAAGTGTTGATGTGTTCATGTAATTTGTTGAACACTGCATGGAAAGTGAAAACCAGAATGATTGTATGGGTACAGAGTCATTGTAAGTCTATTGGTTGTTTATCCTCATGATCACGTGCCTGACTAGGAGCTGAGGCTCACTGCCCCTGCCCAGCATCACAGAAGTGTTGTACTGTGTATTGCTAGCCTGGGAAAGGATCAACATTCACAGTGCAGTTTCTACTGAATGTGTATTGCTTTTGCACTAATGTAAAGTTGAAAAATTATGAGTCAAACCATCATAAGTCAGGACCGTGTATGTGTGTCTACACACACACACATATATACTATATATATATATATATAAAATATGTAATATATGTAACATATATATAATTAGATGTAGAAATGGAAAGAATTACCAGTAAGGAAATATAAATAATTTGGGTAACTTGAAAAAGACACCAAGGAAAAAAGGAAAAGTGAGGATCATGGAGTGCCTTCACTATTCATTTGGCTTTTGGTACATCTTGTTTCATGTAAATCAAACAATAATCAGCAACTTTCGGTTTTTAAAAATAAGTTATGAATAATTAATAGCTTAATTCTTAAGTTATGGATAATAGCCTGTTATAAATATCTTCCTTAAGTGTGCAGAGCTAAGAACTGGCTTGCCTGGGACTGTCACCCAGGTCTGTCTTTGGAACCACTAAGTTCTGTCCTCTTGCCCCACCTTGAGCAGAAAGAACGTGTTGGGGATCACAGAAGGAGCCCATGCAGTGATGTTTGCCTAGATGGGGGTAGAAGTATTTGCCTATTGTTTGAGATAAAAGGCAGTTGGAGAAGACTAAGGGATGGAAATATGTTAGGGTTAAAAGAAGGGTGATATTGGAGAATTAGTGAGAAGTTTTAGATCCCAGGATCAGCTTAGTGAGGTAGAGTACAGTGGCAACTCATATTGTTCCAATGCTCAGCTATGCATAAGGCTATTTGTACAAAGCCTTCAGTTACCAATTTCAGGCATATGTAACATCAGTAGGATCCTATTTTTTGACTTCCCTACTTTTCTAACCTAATCAAATATCTCTTGCAATGGCCTCAGGGCAGCAGATCAAAGTGACTGAATAAGAGTACTGTGATTATTCTCCCTCCAGCTAAAACACCCCCACCTAAGGTCTGCTGGGTTTATGTTGGCCATATTTACAAGTCAAAGACAATAACCTCCCTAAATCTGTGTATTTAATTTAAGTGGATCTAAATGTCTCCCAAGACAAGGAGTTGAAGGGTATGGAACACACACTGTTCAACTCAGACTCCAAATACGTTATTTCCTTGAGCTCCTTTGCAAAATACAATTATAAAATGCCTCAATCAATTGATCGATTTTCTATGTAATATCTAGAGGTGAAAGATGCATAATTTGTATAGCTGCATTTATTTTATTATAACTTTTAATAGATGGTAAATAAATTATAACTTTTTTGAAGAGAAGGAAGTAAAAAACAAGGCTGAAGTAAAAAATCATTATATCCCAAATTGTTCCTCGTTATTGCAAGTCAGGCACAAAATATTCTATTATGTATGAAGAGCACACATTCAATTCAATGCATATAACACCATTAATTGAAATGTGCTTGTCAGATATATGGTAAATATTAAAGAATGTACAAGTTGGCAGTTACCATGTTATTAGTAACACACAAATGAAATGAAAGAAGGGCTCAGAGGAGATTTAGAGACAGAAATGAGTCCCATGATTACTTAATCTGACAATCCTAGTGATGATTAAAAGAAAGGAACCTGTTAGAATTCAAAAGGGATGTGATTTGGTTATGGTGAATAATCAGTTCCAAAGCTAAATGTTTTCACATCTGAATCACAGAGCTCTTTTTATTTTCCATCAGATTTTTCATAACCTCCCCCCCCAAAGGATACCAAGATGCAGTTTACACAAAACACTGTGTTTTGTGTATGTGGATATTACATATGTATGTGGGTCCATGAATGTGTCGCCCAGTCCCTTAGGCAGTTTAAAAGCCCTATACTTCTAAATTATGACTTTGTTTCTTCATTATTGCTATAGATCACTGAAAATATCCTGGTATAGCAATAGTTTTGAATGGCTCCTCATATTTTGTTTTCAAGCCTTTTCCAAATACATTTTTATTACTCATTCAAACTCTGATCAGCATATCTACCTAATTATAATAAATTGCTGTTTCAACAATTTAACTGGTGAACAAAAGGTGTGGAAGCCTTTGATCAGAAGGGCATTTAGTGTTTGGAGGTCAACAATTACAGGTATTATGCTAAAAAAGTAATAGTATCTATGGCAACTCTGACAAACCATATTGCTTTACAATGGAAAACCTTAAATTTTGTGAACTTATATTAACTATAGATCTTAAAGAAAGATGAAGAATAGTGAGGAATAGTTGCCTTTTGATAAAACTGTCAATGATAAATTACCATTAATGTATTAACTTGGATGTGATTTGAAGGATAGTGCCCTTTTATAACTTAAAGTACACACAGACATACAACAGTTGTGTGTGTGCAAATGTAAGTCTGCAGTAAAAGATATATCTTATGAATATTTTGGGTCACAGACAATTTTATACAGTGCATTATCAAGAATGAATATACAAAGCTACAAGAATTAACTACATTCTTAGTATGGACAATATAGGAAGACATGGTATTTCAAGCATATTTTGTGAATAAGAACCTAGTGTTTTTTTCCCTCTCTAATTTACTCAAGAAAAAATTAATCCAGAGAAGGAAAATCATTTTTACTAGATAATATTGTATGTTAGTCTGTATTTTATTGCTATTTTTTGTATTATCCTTATCATTCAGTCATTGGACAAGCACACATTGAGTACCCACTTTATGTTCAATTCTGGTCTATACATAAGGGGATTAATGATAAGATACAATCCTTGACGTTGGGAAGTTTTCCATCTGGTTGGTAAGATAAGAATCAGACCTAAAACACAATTAGAGAAAAATACATTGACCATTGATGCAAGGTCTCCCCTCTTGGCCCTCATTGTGACATTCATACTCCAACATTCTTTCTTTTCCTTTTTTGATTATTGACTCTGGTCCAGGGCAGAAGGTGTCTATTTTGAGCAATGGAAATATAGGACGTTAGTGTGAAAGCATGTGAGCAAAAAACCTATTCAAGTGTAAAAATCCATATAAAGCTGAGAGGTTCCTATAGGGAAAAATAATGCTCTTTCTGCTAAATCTTGAAAGTAATCTCTAGGGTAAGCTGGGTTCTAATATCTAGAAAAAGTATTGCTTATTTGAATGTGTAAACACTTCTTTGCCCTATGTTTACCTTTGACATCTATAAGTGCAAAAAAAATTTCTTCAGGATTGTAATTAACTCTAGGTGTCACAAAGCATGTTTTGCTACAAACTGTGATATTCCCTGGCCATTAGTAGTCAGCATACCATTGAAGGAAATATTTTAATTGTTGAACTTGTACCCCTAGAGAATTATTTATCTTTGAGGAATTGAGAAGCTTAAAAATAGTCATTCAAAAGGATGTATAGGTCATTCGATGAAAGCATAGGTTGTGTTGTGTACAAGTTACTTAATAACATTTCACTTGTATTTGGGTGTCAGGTTTTTTTCCCACTGACTTCTCCATTCCAGGTACAGATATGTGTGCCAAGTCTGAAAGGTGACTTGATAATTTGGTGAAAATGTACACCTGGGAAGTAAATTTAGCAATCTGACAAAAAAAATAATTTGTGGGGCGCCTGGGTGGCTCAGTGGGTTAAGCTGCTGCCTTCGGCTCGGGTCATGATCTCAGGGTCCTGGGATCGAGTCCCGCGTCGGGCTCTCTGCTCAGCAGGGAGCCTGCTTCCCTTCCTCTCTCTCTGCCTGCCTCTCTGCCTACTTGTGATCTCTCTCTGTCAGATAAATAAATAAAAAATCAAAAAAAAATAATTTGTCCTGCCTTGGGAAAAAACAATATATGTTTTACCCTGGTCACCATTAAGAACAGAGGAGGAAAAACACAGTAATACTCTCATGGGTTTCACCTTCTTGGACTTGGACATATAAAGTGAGTTAGGAAACAGAGATAATATAGACACTTGGTTGTGAAATATTTACTCAATGGTTTTATTATCAGAGCTCAAGAAAGAAAGTAGAAAATGGACATAACCTGGCCTTTAAAAGACTATGTGGGAACAATATATTTTGAATACACAGTGTTCAATGTCAATCACTTCCATTTTAGTAAATTTTGACTTTATGTTATGTTCAGTCACATGAAATTACCATTTTTGCTGGTCGAATCTATCAAACATCAGCAATTTGGTGTGAATCAACCTAATCAAGGGGCTAGAGGGCAGATGATTATATTTGTGGCATGATATAGCAGTTTTATAATTTGATATTTGAAGTCATAGCTACCATGGCTTAACAAAGTCTTGTGAGATCATGGCATAAGTACAGAAATAGGTGGACCAATTCAGTTATTGGAAATATTCAAATTTAAAAAATTTTGTTAGTATAGTGGGCATACATGTCACATTAGTTTTAGATGTAAACATGGTAATTCAAGTTCTGTATGTTATGCTGGTCCTATAAGTGTAGCTAACCATTTATCAGCACACAATCCTATTACAGTATCACTGACCATATTCTCTATGCTGTGTCTTTTATTTCTGTGCTTATTCTTTTCATAACCGGAAGGCTGTATCTCCCAGTCCCCTTCACCCATTAGCCCATCCCCCACCCACTCCCCTCTGGTAACCATCAGTTTTTTCTCTGTATTTTGTAGGTCTGATTCTGCTTTTTCTACAATGTCTCAGTCATCAACTAGCTTCTGAGCTTATAATGAAAAGTTGATTTTACTATACAGTGGTGAAATATTAATATTATAAATATTGGCATTTCAATTTAATTTGAATTATTAATGACATTTGGGTCCTGATGGCTTTTGCAAAGAGTTTTGCTTTCACTTTCCTCATATTATTGCTAATGAATATGTAATCTATACAATCATTGAATTTGTGGATAATTAGAGGGATGTGTAAATGATAAATACATCATGGCATATGAGAATTTACCTACAAAATGAAAAGTTATCTATCCCTGAATATAGATGTTGGCCCAGTCTCTAAGATCTGAACCAAAAATATCTGGTTTATCTGTATATCAGAGTTAACAAGCATAATACAGTATTTTATTAAGAATGAAAATACAGTGGTTTCTTGTATGTTTCATTTGGTTTATCTGTATATCAGAGTTAACAAGCATAATACAGTATTAAGAATGAAAATACAGTGGTTTCTTGTTTCATTTAGCAAATGTGGGAATTACTTTCCTTTTTTCCCAGTTTTTACTAGAAAAAAACAAAGGACAACATGATAAAAATGTAAGAGCAAGACAAATTTTTTATCTTACAATTTAGAGATTTTATTTATTTTGATGTATTATTTTATTTGGCAGAGAAATAACAAACGGGGAGTAGCAGACAGAGGGAGAAGCAGGCTCCCCACTGAGCCAGGGGCCCCATGCAGGCACTCTATCCCAGGACTCTGAGATCATGACCTGAGCCGAAGGCAAACACTTAACTGAATGAGCCACCCAGGCATCCCTTAACTTACAATTTAATATGTATTAAGATGGCAAACCATTTTTCAGCTTTATTTAGATCTTCTGTCTTACTTTCTCAAGGAATATTTTAATGTTGGTTAAGTAATTCCCTTAAGTCACATAAATAGCCATAATTTATAAAATAAATTAGAAAAACCACAGTAAAGTATATATTAAAAAGAAAGGGTTTTAAAATTCTGTTGTAAATGGCAACTATAGCTGTAACTTTTGCTCCTTAGGCTTTGCTAGCCTAAATTACCATCTAACAGACACCAGGTATTTTCACCTAATTTAAATTGGTTAGGTGAAAGAGGGAGCCCTTACAACTTTCAAATTTCAAATATTTTTCTATAGTACTCATTTTGAGAATTCATTTGAAAAGTATTGTATTTCTAAAGGAGCTAGTCAGCCAGCTTTATGATATGGAAAATAATATTCTTTTTCCAAATAATCTTATTAATATTAGCACACATTTTCATGTTTGTTTGTTTGTTTTTTAGTATTTATTTATTTGAGAGAGGGAGAGAGCGAGAGAGCAGTTGCACACGAGCAGGGGGAGGGGCATAGGGAGAGAGAGAGAGAATCTCAAGCAGACTCCCCACTGAGTGCATAGCCCCACAAGACACAGGGCTCAATCTCATGACCCTGGGATTACAACCTTAGCCAAAATCAAGAGGACGCTTAACTGACTGAACCACCCAGCCACTCCCAAATTCTCATGGTTTTAAACAACTCAGTACATTATTAAAACTAATCTGCATCAAAATAAAGTAGTCTTTAGAGAATTTATTTTTTAATACAGATTTATAATGCCTCCTTGATATTCATGCATATTGATATTTATAAACAAACACAGTCAAAATGAAATTTTAAAAATTCAAATGTAATGGCATTTCAGAGCAACTTATGACAAGAAAGAATACGTAGAGATCCATTTTTTGTTTTTGTTTTAATTCCAGTTAACACACAGTGTTATATTAGTTTCAGGTGTACAATGTAGTGATTGAACGGTTCCATACTTCACCCTGTGCTCATCACAACAAGTAAATTCCTTAAGCCCCATTCACCTATTTAACTCATCCCCACCTGCCCACCTCCTCTCTGGTAACCATCTGATTTTTAATTAAAAGTGTGTTTCTTGGTTTGTCTCTCTCTTATTGTTTTACTTTTGTTTCGTTTCTTAAATTCTGCATATGAGTGAAATCACATGGTATTTGTCTTTCTCTGATTTCTTTCACTTAGCATTATCTCTCTATCTCCATGTTTTTGCAAATGGAAAGATTTCATTCTTTTTTGAGGCCGAGAGATTGTCCATTGTATGTATATATGCCACATTTTCTTTATCCATTCATCAGTTGATAGATACTGGGGCTGTTTCCATAACTTGGCTATTGTAAATAATGCTGCTATAAACTTGGGAGTGCATGTATACTTTTGAAATAGTGTTTTGGCAGTCTTTGGGCAAATATCCAGCAGTGCAACTGCTGGATCATAAAGTAGTTCTATATTTAACTTTCTGAGGAATTGTCCTTCCCAGCACAATTTATTGGAGAGACTGTCTTTTTTCCATTGGATATTCTTTCCTGCTTTGTCAAAGATTAGTTGACCATAGAGTTGAGGGTCCATTTCTGGGTTCTCTATTCTGTTCTATTGATCTATGTTTCTATTTTTGTGCCAGGACCATACTGTTTTGATCAATATAGCTTTGTAACATTATTTGAGGCCCAGAATTCTGATGTTTCCTACTCTGCTTTTCTTTTTTAAGGTTGCTTTAGCTATTCTGGGTCTTTGGTAGTTCCCAAACAAATTTTAGGATTGTTTATTCTAGCTTTGTGAAAAATGCTGGTGGTGTTTTGATAGGCATCACATTAAATGTGTAGATTATTTTGGGTAGTATCAACATTTTAATAATATGTGTTCCTTCAATCCATAAGCATGGAATATCTTTCCATTTCTTTGTGTCATTGTCAATTTCTTTCATTGATGTTTCATAGTTTTCAGACTATAGGTCATTCACCTCTTTTGTTAGGTTTAGTATAGGTATCTTACAGTTTTTGTTGTAATTAATGGGGTTGATTCTTTAGTTTCTCTTTTCTGATGGTTCAGTATTGGTGTGTAGAAATCCATGTAGAAATGCAATAGATTTCTGTATGTTGATTTTTTATCTGATTAATTTGTGTATCAGTTCTAGTGGTTTTTTGGTGGAGTTTTTTGGGTTTTCTATGTATAGTATTATGTAATCTACAATTAGTGAGAATTTTGTTTCTTTTTTGCCAATTCAGATGCCCTTTATTTCTTTGTGTTGTTTGATTGCTGAGGCTAGGACTTCCAGTACTATATTAAATTAACAGTGTTGATAGTAAGGTCTCTGTCTTGTTCCCAACAGTAAAGACAAGCTCTCAGTTTTCCCCCATTGAGGTGATAAGTAGCTGTGAGTTTTTTGTATGTGGCCTTTATTATGTTGAGGTATGTTCTCTCTAGCCCTACTTTGTTGAGGACTTTTTATCATGAATGGACGTTGTGCTTTGTTAAATGCTTTTTCTGCATCTGTCAAAGTGATCCTATGATTCTTATGCTGTCTCTTACTAATGTGGTATATCACATTGGTTTGCAAATATTAAACCACACTTGTAACCCAGGAATAAATCCCACTTGATGATGGTGAATGATTTTTTAAAATGTATTGTTGGGCTTGGTTTGCTAGTATTTGATTGAGAATTTTTACATACATGGTCATCAGGGATATTGGCCCGTAGTTCTCTTTTTTAGTGGAGTCCTTGTCTGGTTTTGGAATTAAAGTAATCCTGGCTTCATAAAATGAATTTGGAAATTTTCCTTCCTTTTCCATTTTTTGGAATATTTTGAGAAGAATACATATTCATTCTTTTTTTGAATGTTTGGTAGAATTCATCTGTGAAGTCACCTGGCCCTGCACTTTTGTTTGTTGGGAGTGTTTTGATTACTGATTCAATATCTTCACTGCTTACCAGTCTGTCCAAGTTTTCTGTTTTGTCCTGTTTCAGTTTTGGTAGTTTATATGTTTCTAGGAATTTCTCCATTTCTTCCAGGTTGTGAAATTTTTTGGTGTGTAGTTTTTTCGTAACATTCTCTTATGATTGTATTTCTGTGGGTTTTGTTGCTATTTCTCCTCTCTCATTTGTGATTTTATTTATTTGAGTTCTTTCTCCTTTTTTCTTGATTACATGGCTAGGGGTTTATCAATTTTATTGACTTTTTTTTTTTTTTTTTCAAAGAACCAGCTGCTGGTTTCATTTATCTGTTCTATTTTTTTTCTTTAGTTTCTACATCATTTATTTCTGCTCTATTCTTTATTTATTCATTCATTCTTGGGGTTTTCGGTTTCATTTGTTGTTCTTTTTCTAGTTCCTTTAGGTTCAAGGTTAAGTAGTTTATTTGATATTTTTCTTGCTTTTTGAGATAGACCTGTATTGCTGTCAATTTTCCTCTTAGAACTGTTTTTTGCTGCATATGAGAGGTTTTGGACTGGTGTGTTTTTATTTTCATTTGCTTCCATGCCCTTTTTAATTTCTTCTTTGGTTTTCTGGCTGACCCATCCATTGTTTAGCAGCATACTTTTTAACCTCCATGTATTTGTGGTCTTTCCATGTTTGTTCTTGTGGTTGACTTCTAATTTTATAGTGCTGTGGTCAGAAAATGTGCATGTTATGATTTTGATCTTCTTGAATTTGTTGAGGTTTATTTTGTGGGCTGCTGTGTGGTCTATTCTGGAGAATGTTCCATGTGCACTTTAAAAGAATGAGTATTCTGCTGTTTTAGGATGGAATGCTCTGAATATATCTGTGAAGTCCATCTGATCCAGTGTGTCATTCAAAGCCATCAGTTACTTATTGTTGTTCTGTTTAGATGACCTGTCCATTGCTGTAATTTAGATGTGTGTATGTGTGTGTTAAAGTCCTCTACTATTATTGTATTATTAATAATTAGTTCCTTTATTAAATTTTCCTTTATTAATAATTAGTTCCTTTATTAATAATTAGTTCCTTAACTGTTTCATACATTTGGGTGCTCATATGTTGGGTGTACAGATATTTACAATTGTTATATCTTCTTGTTGAATTATCCCTTTATTATTATATAGTGTCGTTTGCCTCTTGTTATAGTCTTTGTTTTAAAATTTATCTTGTCCAGTGCAAGTATTGCTACTCTGGCTTTCTTTTGATATGCATTTGCATGATAGATGTTCTTCCAGCCTCTCACTTTCAATCTGCATGTGTCTTTAGGTCTAAATGGGTTTTTTGTAGGTAGTATATTGATGGGTCTTGTTTTTTTAATCCATCTACCACCCTATGTCTTTTAATTAGAGCATTTAGACAATTTACATTTGAAGTAATTCTTGGTAAATGTGTATTTATTGCCATTTTATTACTTCTTTGTGGTTGTTTCTGAAGATTTTCTCTGATTCTTTCTTGTCTTTCTCCCTTTCTTTTTTTGCTGATTTTATTTAGTGATATATTTGAGTTTCTTTCTTTATTCTTTGCATATTTATTAGTGGTTTTTGATATAAGATTATCATTAGGTTTATATATAACTTAGAGGCCCATTTTATACCATATTAGTAATTCAGTGCAACCAAATTTTATGAACACCTACTAAGAATACTCAGCTAATTTCTTTTCAGTAATCAGTAAAATAGATAAATAAGACACAGTCCTTTCCTTGTAGATGATAGCAGTCTAGAAGTTACGATCAACATCTTTTTTATATCAGTTTTATTTTGGTCTAATTTACATACCCAAATTTTACATACATAATTTACATATTCTTTACTTAAAATTTTATGTGTACAGTTTGATGAATTTGACATATATACATATATATATAATATATAATATATAATATATATATATATATACACACATATATATCCAAGTAACCGTCACCCTATATAAAATATATAACACCCCTTTACCCTAGAAATATCCCTTGTGATCCTATATAGTCGTAGTCACCTCTGGCTCCAAACAATGACTATTCTGATTTTTTTCCACACATAGACTAAGGTTGCCTTTCCAGAAATGTTTTATGAGTGAAAATATATGGTTATTATGAGACAATGCTCTGTGACTCTTTCACAGTTCTGCATGTCTGTGAGCAGAGGTAGGACTGCTTTTGTTCAGGACTATTTTTCTTAAGGTATTGGTATAGTGTATAATCTTGGAATCTAGAGGTAATGTCTTCCTCCTGAGAAAAGGGCAGGTTTGTTGTTGTCCAGTGTGTTAAAGATAATGTGCTTTTGTAGGGCATGGATCAGGTAGTCTTCCTGCCCACTGTAATAGTTTCAGATTCCCATAACTCCCACCTTCTTCTCCTACAACACAACTCACTGTGCAAGTGTGATAATGTGGCTAATCCTATTGCTGTGAGTAATAAAGTCCTTTGTCTTTGACCCAGAAGTCTCCTGTCTTGTGCCAGCAAACCTGAAACTTACAAGTTTACACACTGCATTCAATCTCAAATCTTACAATTCTTGACAACAGTATGTATTCTTTTGTGTCTGATTTCTCTAGCTTAACATAATGTTTTTGAACACTATCCATGCTGTTCCACAAATTAATAATTAGTTCCTTTTATTGCTGAGTTGTACTAATGGCATGATTGTATCAGATTGGTTTATGTTCACTTGTTGACGTACATTTGGGTTGGTAACAGTCTAGAAGTCAAGATCAGCACATTTTTTTAAGTAGTAGTTATTATATGTAACCCAATAAAGATATTTATAAAATGCTATTATAGTACAGAAGAAGGAGTGATTAATTAAGCAAAAGAAAACTTCCTAGATGAGTTGACATTTGAGGTGGACCTCAAAGAATGAATCTCTTCTCTAGGGTATGGAAGAGTATAGAAGGCTTGGCTTCCTACCCTGTTAAAAAGAAACCAGAGTTCTATTCAAGCGGCTGGTCTTGGACTTTTATATATGTACTTCCATGAATAAGAGATTTTTCTTTTAAAAAGTTTTATGCTTCATTTGAAAGTGAGAGAAGTGACTCTTCTAATTTTATGCATCCCCCAAACTCAACTCTTCCTTCAGGTCATCAGCATGATCGGTCCCTAGTGGCACCATAATGTTTTGAGGGGTTGGTGAGGTGCTGTGTGCCCTCCTCCCATACTTAAAAAAAATAAATAATAATTTAACTAATATGGGTTATTTATGTTTTCCCAGTCTTTTGTCAATAGTAAGATCATGTTTAGGGAAATGCTGCTACTTTTATAGATTTACAGTCTACCATATGGATAAGTGTACTGGTTTGGCAACTAGAGCTTCAAAGACTCTGACTCTCTGATCATCCCCCCCCCACAAGCAGAAAGCTGTTCTGTAGGCCACCCCGATACAGAAATCCTCAAACAGCTACTGCCCAGCCCATACCCCAGTCTTCATCCTCTCACTTCTCTTGGCGCAGGCAAGTCCTGATTCAGAAAACTTTGTCGGTGAGAGCAAGCTTGGTTCTGTACCTTTTGACTAACTATAATTCTTGAATTTTTGGTTTTCATAATACTTATACTTTGAATAAAATGGTCTCCCTTGGAAATATTTGTTTCAGGCTAACTGTATTTCTAGTATTCAGGGGCCTCTAAAAGAAATAAAACACTCAGTATAATTTCATAATTTATGAAAGAGATACAAGTAACATATGTGAAATAATATCTAATTATGTTACTGACAATGAGTACATTGAACTAATGGGTTATGAAGAGGCATATAGACAGTGGTTGAGTTAGAATCTGAAACCAAACTGCCTGGCTTGAATTCTGGCTCTACTATTTACTCACTGTATGACCTCGCTTGAGTTACTTGACTACTTTGGACCTTCCGTAAAATGAGGATGATGACAACAGCATCTACTTCACAAGGATATTGTGAGGATTACGTGAGTTAAAATGTATAAAGCATTTATGACATTGCCTGGTACATACTAAGTAATACATGTGTTCACTGTTGTTGATAATGATGATGATGATTTTAGTTGTAGTAAGTTCCAAAAGAGGTAAGAATAACCGTTGTGTGCTTGGGTTAAATTTAGTACACAGGCTTGGATGACTGTTTCCCAAGGCATTTGTTGGGGGAGTAATAAACAATAAATTGGGAAAGTAAACCGAGTTAGATTATGTTACCTTGAAAATGAGCTAAGTTTAAATAGGATGCAGTTCTTGAAGGTTCTGGACCATATAAAATACATGTTTGGAACAATCAGTATGACAGTGACACTGGAGAAGAGCCCGTAGAAGCATGTAATTGGGGAATAGAATGAAGTCATCATCTAGATGTGAGGCAAAGGCCTGGTGGTGAGAGCGGAACAGAGCCAGGTAGGAGATAGGGAATGCGGGAGGACAGGAAAAAAGAATGTTTTTGTAGGGAAGCAGGAATAATGATACCATAACTGTTGGGATAGCTGGGAAAGAGAAAGAAACAGTGATTGAATCTGGATTATTTTGTGTTCTGTTAATGAAAAAAATCCTGATAAATGACCTTAAGCATCATGAGAATAGCTTCTGGGTCTCAAAGCAAGCCTGACTTGTGTTTACAATAGTTTTGTTGACAAGTATGATTGTTTTTCCTAATTACTTGGATTGGCCATCTATTCATGTTATAAAAGACAGCAATTTAAAAAAAGACACTATAATGGGACTTCATATTTGATTAACTTGAATGTTACATTTCATAACCATGTTGGAAAGCAGAATTTTCTACCATCCTTACATTTGTTTCATGTTTCTTTTTTACTCTGAGATTGTAATTTAAGTTGTGCTAAGACTTGAATTTTTATGTGACCCTTTATGCGATGTTTTCATTTTATGTTTAAATTTTTGAAATCTTAAAGCAACTCTATGAGAAGAAATACTATTAGAGTATTTCCTCAAGGGTCTGTTAATGTTGTCTTATGAGTTTTTATAACAATTTTAAGCTATGATATAATAAATATTTAAGTACCTACACTTTGTGCCAGTACTACTTTTTTTGTTCCTTCATTTTTTTAGGAATTCTAGTAATAAATGTGTTGGTCTATGTAAGGTGATGGTATAATATGCAACAATGTCATTTAGTAGGGGGAAAAACTCTTCACAATCCAGAGTAAAATAATAACCGCTCAGACACTTGTTAGTGTATGGCTTGAGCAAGTTACCTTAGCCTCCTGGATCCTATATATATAGCAGGGACATCAGTCATACTTCTTAAAAGTTCTGTTTGTCAAGATTATATAAAATTACATGGATTGTATGGGACTTATGAAATGGCCTATGTATAAATATTGATGATTATTATTATTTGCGAGATAATGTGTTAGAAATGTCAAACTATGATGGGTTCCATTTCTTACTGTTGCCATAACTCCCTGTCTTTTCTTTCCCTCAGATAATTCTATTGTCATTTTTTTAAAAAGTTTTTATTTATTTATTTGACAGAGAGAGAGTGACAGCTAGAGAGGGAACACAAGCAAGGGGAGTGGGAGAGTGAGAACTCCCCGCTGAGCAGGGAGCCCTATGCAGGCTCAGATCCTAGGACCCTGGGATCATGGCAGGAGCAGAAGGCAGATGCTTAAGGACTGAGCCACCCAGGCATCCCTCCATTTAAAAGCATGCTTGCTTAACAGTTGTTCACCTTTATTTTTTCTCTGGACCCCCCCATTTTTTTCCCATGAAAGGTAAATTTTCCAGTGTCCGGTGAGGCCCAACTGAGCTAAGCCCATGCCTACAGATGTTGGCACCTGGAGTGAGAGAATATGTGTTAGTCATGCTGTAATAAAATTCTTAGGAGTTAATAACTTTGTCCTTTTCCAACTGAAATGACACTGAGCTCTATGGTTCCTTTTTTAAAGGCAAAAAGGAATTTGTCACTTTCACTGCTAATTTTCTCTTCGTAAAGGACTAAGCACACAGAGCCTTATTCTTTTTCCCTTGGGTTGAGAATATCCAGTGTGCTGTAGCATGGCTGGGCTTTATTTGCTGGCCTCTGCTGAGAGCAGACACGCAGCAGCTTCTGAGTTCTTCCACTTGACTGCTTCCACGCTGCCGAAGGGGAAAGAGCAGCCGGTCGATGTGGTACAAGTTCCATGTGGAAGGGTCTGCAAAAAATTTCAAGTAAAAACTCGAAATATATGTGCATAAATACCAAGATAAGAATATTTTAGTAATACATATATATGTCAGTGTTATTATACATAGTCTTATTTTCTAAGAGATATATATGTATATATGTGTGTCTTTAGTAGTCATATATACATATGAACACTACACACACACACACACACACCATATACTGCTATATATATGCCATATATGTCTCTATGGATGGATGGAGATATATATAGATAGATATAGATACAGATACAGATATACACACACACATACACATGTGTGTGTATATATATATATGTATATATATATATACCCATCTATATAGGCATATCTAGATCTATAGATTTAGATATGTAGACACATGGATATATATGTGTCTCCAGGTACTTGATTTTGGCATAAAATTGGCATAAAAAACTTGATTTTGGCACTTTTTCTCATGGAATTTTTGAATTTATGGGCCTCTGCTAGAGTTTATTATGTAACATCTGAGAAGCAGTTTAGAGTGATGTTTAAGAACACAGCCTCTATAGCCACACTGCCTAGGCTCAAATGTATGGCTGTTTCTAAACAGCCACTTATCATCAGTAGCACCGTAGGTATTTCCAGTCCCTTAGTTCCCCCATCTGTGAAGTGAAAGTAATAATTGTACTTACTTCACAGAGTTGTGAAGATTAAAGCATACACACATATGCACATATGTATTTGTGTATATATATCACTTAGAATAGTGAGCTGAGCATATGTGAACCCTATATATTATTTATTAAGCAAGTAAAAATCATATTTCTATCTGAAAGTAAAGAGAAAGTAGGGGCTCCTGGGTGGCTCCGTTGGTTAAGTGGCCAGCTCTTGATTTCAGCTCAGGTCACGGTTTCAGAGTCCTGAAATCAAGCCCCATGCTGGCTCTGTGCTTAGCGGGGAGTCTGCTTGTCCCTCTCCCTCCCCTGTGTCCCTCCCTCCCTGCTCGCATGCTTTCTTTCTCTCTAATTAAAAAAACCTTGACAAAATTAAAGTGGAGAGAGTGTCATATACAGATTTTCAGTGGTAGTTAATGTTTTTTTATAGTCTTCTAAATTAAGGTGTGGCATTTTCAAATAAAACAATTAGATGCTAAACAAGCACAGCAATTCCATAATGAGCCAGAAATAGACAGGCCTTCTAAGCTACTTTTTGCCCTTTTATCTTTAGAACTATTCACTGTAACTGAACTAGAAAATTTGTCCTACTAATCATGTCATTTATGGAAGTACAACGTTATTAAGAGACCATTTTGAAGAATCACGATATTTTATAATTAACAGAAATTTTAGATATCAAATAGTTCATTCAGCCTTTTGTTCTTGAGGATCAGAGGACGGAGGCTGAGAGAATCAAATGACTTTTTTAAGTTCAGGTAACTAATTCCGAAGCCATGTTTACTAACTTGTAGTGCAGTACCCTTTGACTACAATAGCATACTTGAAACCTGCTGGTTGTAGTCCAGGGAGGAAGTGTTTGCCTCTCCTTTGTGTCTTCTTATATTAAGCTATATATGCTGTATACTTTTTAATTTTGAAATACTTTTCCACTTACGGAAAAGTTACAAGAATAGTACTAGGAACTCCTAAACACCTTTTACCCAGACTCACCAACTGCTTACATTCTGTTCCATTTGCTTTATCATTCCATCTATATATCTGTCTGTTTATTTATGATTTTGTTTTTGAATATTTGGTAAATAAATTGGAGACATCTTGTCCATTTATAAATGCTTGAGTGTGCATTTCCTAAGGGTAGCTGCAATTATGTCATAACTGCAATTACTACTACTTGAAATGAGAAAATTTAACGTTGATACGATAATCGAATCCAGTGTATATTTAAATTTACATATATATGGGTACTGTGTTTGTGTGTATGTGTATATATATATATATATATATATATATAATGAAATATTATTCAGCCAACAAAAAGAATGAAATCTTGCCATTTACAGTGACGTGGATAGAACTAGAGTGCATTAGGCTAAGTGAAGTAAGTCTGTCAGAATAAGACAAATACCGTATAATTTCACTTATATGTGGAATTTAAGAAACAAAACAATTGAACATAGGGGAAGGGAAGGAAAAATAAAATAAGATAAAAGTAAGTAGGCAACTTATGAGAGACTGTTAATTATAGAAAACAAACAGGGTTGCTTTAGGGGAGAAGGGTGGAGGGATGCACTAAATGAGTGATGGGCATTAAGGAGGGCTCTTTTGGGATGAGCACTGGATGTTGTGTATAAGTGATGAATCACTAAATTCTACTCCTGAAACCAATATTACCCTGTATGTTAACTAACTTGATTTTAAATTTAAAATTTTTTTAAAAAAGGTAAGAGATTGTTCCAAATGAAAGTACATTGAAGAGACATGACTGACAACTAAACACAAAGACTGACCCTGGCTTGTAGATCCTGAGCCAGAAAAAATACCCAATATGTGATCTGTTCTGGAGAATGTAAGGAGCTCTTACCGTTTTCTGTCTTCTTTTGTACCTTGAGATTTTTGAAGAATGCAGACTAGTTATTTTGTAGAATGTCCTTCAGTTTGGGCTTCTGTAGTGTTTCCTCAGGATGAGGTTCAGATTATGCATCTTGGTTGGGAACGTAACAGAAATGATGGAAAATGTGTCCTTCTTTGAGCATCACATCAGGAGGTGCAAGATGTCAGCTTATTCCAACACTGATGATGTAAACTTTGATCACATTGGGTCTTCCGGTGTTCTTGGTGGGAAAGTTACTGTTTTACCTTTTCTAAATAATGACTCATTTGTGGGAGATACTTTGAGATTATATAAATATATTTCCCCAACAAAACTTTCCCTACTAATTTTTTGTTTCCATTGATAATTTACAACTTTATTATTGCTTTCATATTTATTGACATTGTACTGAAAAAAAGAGATTTCTCACTTCTTTGGCTTATTTATCTATCTATCCATCTATTATATCAATAGAACTCATGTATTCTTTTTTTTTAAAGATTTTATTTATTTATTTGAGAGAGAGAGAGGGAAAGCACAGCAGAGAGGAAGGACAGAGGGAGAAGGGTGGAAGAAGCAGATTCCCTGCTGAGCAGGGAGCCAGACGTGGGGCTCAATCCCAGGACCCTGGGAACATGACTTGAGCTGAAGGCAGACACTTAACTGACTGAGCCACCCAGGCATCCCCGTGTATTCTTGTTTTATTCTACAGATATTATCTGTTAGTATTTTTCAGTCCTATATTTGGCCAGTGAAAACAATTTTAAATGAGCTTCTGTGTCCTTTTGCAATTTTCCCATCATACCTGAGTATTTCCTTACTTTCTGACACATGTTATTCTAAGATCATCTTGTTCTTTTTTTGACTAATCCCTGGAATCAGCTTTATTTTTGTTTTGTTTTTGTTTTTGTTTTTTTTTCAAAAATTTTTTTAAATTTTTTTATAAACATATAATATATTTTTATCCCCAGGGGTACAGGTCTGTGAATCGCCAGGTTTACACACTTCACAGCACTCACCATAGCACATACCCTCCCCAATGTCCACAACCCCACCCCCCCCCTCCCAACTGGAATCAGCTTTTTATCTAAGTAGCCATGATTCCATTTCAAGGTAAATGGCATTTAGAAGTTAAGATCCACTCATTCCTTGTTACTGGTATATTATTACTTCTAGGCTCTCTCCACAGATGGCAGTAAATATATGTCTCTCTCTGTTTCTGTACCTTTGCATCTATCTATTTAAAACCATGAGAAGTTGGTCAAAGGGTACAGAGTTGCAGTTATATAGGATGAATAAGTCTAGAGTTCTAATATATGGCATGTTGACTGTAATTAATAATACTTTATTGGATACTAGAAATTTGCTGAGAGTGGATTTAGATGCTTTTGTCACACACAAGCAAATGGTAACTGTTGAGATGATATGTGAATTAGCTTATCTGTAGTTCTCATTTATATGTGTATGTACACAAATCGTCATACTGTATGCCTTAAATATATACAACTTATTAAAAAATAAAAACTGTGAGTCCACACTGATACCTCTAATTCTGATCCCAAACCACAAGACACATTCTTTTCTTCCCATATTTGTTAACTTTCTCTTCCAACAGTGAGAAATCTGGCTTTCCATTTTGTTCAACATGTATATTAATTGCCTCAACTTAGAATACACAGAAGGTAATTTCATGATCCTTCCAGTGTCTCTGTAAGTGACCTGAGGAAGGACTCCACTTGGCACTGCTTACATCACATGCCCACTCCCTGGGCTGGTCACTGTTTGGGGAGGGGGGGGTGCTTAGGAACTCTACATAATCACATCCACGCCTATCCTGTGGCAGTGGTTTGGTGCTATGAACTGACACAACATGGCGTGAGGAAAGGACAGTTCCACAAAGATAAGCTTCAGGGAGTTCCAAATAACATACGTCCTGCCAAGCTTCCTATTTAATTTTTTTTTTTAATGCTTAGGAGTTAGTTATCTTTCACTGAACTGCTAATTAAATATCAGGGGCCAATAAAGCTAGCAATAAAGCTAGGTTTCAATTCAGCTTATCTAAAACTAGAGTAAATTAATTCGATATTTTGAAGAACTAAAATGTGTTCAAATTATATGAGCATAATGATACCTCATCCAAGATCAAAGTTGAACACATCAAAGTCCATCATAATGTGAATGATGCTGAATAAAGTCGAATAGCAGTTAGATTTTTTTTTTTTTGCTGTGACATCCCTCCACGTTCTTCAAATTCTAATGAAAAAATTGCATTGTCAGTACCTCAATGTAACAAACCATTGGGAGAGCAACTGTGGCTCAGTGATTAGGACAAGATTTATATACTCAGAGTACCTAGTCGTTTTCCAGAGCTTATAAAGCAGGGCTGATGATGTTCACCACATAGGATTAATTGACAAAGAAGAAGTGGTCCTTATTGGAAATCATTAAGTACCTCAAAGCTTGCATTTGAAGAAAACCTGAAACTTCATCGTAGACAAATGACTATACCCGGCCAAAGTTACCTACTCGTAAAGTATTTTCTTTGAAGTGTGGTTGAATAAAAAGCTGCCCCCTTAGAGAGCCTTGAAATGATAATGTACTTGACAACATAACCTGATTTTCCTGGGTTAGACTCACTAAAGGAATCTGACATTAAAAGTAGTATTTTATACAAGCTTTTATGTAAGCTTAAAAAGGTGATCATCAGAGGAAAGAGATGGAGGAACTCTATAAATGGTAAACCCCGAGGTCATTTTCCTACTGTGGGGAGGACCCAGCTGAGAAGTTATTATTTCCCCCACCCCACCCTGCAACGCTGTCTTGCTCAACATTCCACTTGCTTCATCTTGGCTTTCCCCACTCTTTCCACTATGTACAAAAGCCATCCTTCATTGCTGCTATTGCTCCCCCATCATTTAGGTATTATAATCCCATTATTTTTCAGATTTAAGTGTGGACAACTTCATTGTTCCTTGAGACAGCTTTTCAAAAAAGGTTTTACTAATGAGCAATGAGTGAGGGAGGGAAGGAACACACAAAAGCTTAAAAATTGAGATGTTTATAAAGTCAGGTTTCTGATCCTATTTTTTTTTTTTTCTGATCCTATTTTTAGGGATCTAGTCATAAATTGGATTACTATAAAATAGGAACATCCAACTTTTTCCCTGCTTAAGATCTGTTTTCTTTCTTCTTTGTGGCCATATGATACAATGGTAGTTGCTGTCTTAAAGCTCTCAGTGAGCTATTATTTCCAAACATTAAGAAAAATTGACTTCAGAGTTTGCTTCAGCAGTACATACACTAAAATTGAAGCAATACAGAGAAGATAGCGTGGTCCTTGTGTAAAGATAGACAGATATACAAGTTCATGACATGTTCTGTATTTTTCAGTAATCTACAGCATAGTGACTATAGTTAATAATACAGCATTGCATATTTGAAAATAGCTAGTAGAGTGGATTCTGATATTTCTCATTAGGAGAAAAATATTTTGTAACTGTATGTGGTGATGGATGTTAACTGGACTTACTGTAGTGATCATTTTGCAATGTATACAAATACTGAATCAATACATTATATGCCTAAAATGAATATAACATTAAGTCAGTTGTATCTCAATTAAAAAAAAAAAGAACAGTGAAGAAGTTGACTTTCTCTTCTTTTCCCATTTCAAATGTCATTCTCTTTTGTAGAGCAGCTGAATTTCTCTTTTATATTAGAAGGACACCTTCAGTTCTTGGTTTGTTTACAGAATTGAAGTAACAAAGAGCCTCCGTCTTGTTTTCATATATGATTGATGGATTGTGACCATCTACAGTGTTGTTTTGAAACATCTGGGGGTGATCTTAGGTTCCACAGGAAAGAGAACTGTGATTAATTAACAATGTCTGCAGTGAGTGAGGTTGAAGAATATCTGGATGGTTGCCATATATCTGTCATTTCTCCCTTAATATCTTTGAAGGTAAAGTATTTGTTTTGACTTGATTTTTGTTTCTGCTCAGGTTATCAGCATTGGGAATTCCAATGATTTGTTGTTGTTGTTGTTGTTACTTATCCTTCAAATAGAGATGTGGTGGTGAGAGACACATCTAAGTATGTGGTAAAGTACTTTTCTCCCTATCTAATTTAAGACCCCCTTAAGAGAGAGCAGATTCTCTCTATGGAGTGTGAAGCATTTAACATAAAACAAAAACAAAGTAAATACTTCAGGGGGCTTTTTAAAAATGGTTCATCTTACTAAATCATCACCAAATGATGATGGAAATATTGAAGCTTAAAATATAAAATGTAGATTGATATTCCTATTCCAATTCCACATCTACATAATTTTTCTAGTATTGTCTAGTCTCTGATGTTTTGGACAATTTAATTTCAAATGAATCAAGGAATAGGATATTTAGTGTTTCCTCAGGAAAAGAACTGTACATTTATAAAATTAATACCATTACAGTTCCCCCAGGTGTGCTCTTTTGGTGACTGTTTTAAACTTCATATTCATAACCATTGCACTTTATTCAATTCCTTTGTTTTCTTCACACATAAACTCTTAGGAAGAAATGTTTCTTTATTTTTAATTCAAATTATGATTAAGGGTAACATCCAGAGAGACAAATGGAAGTTTTCTTTGCCCAGTAGATTCTGAAGTTCGTTTTAGCCTTAAACTACTAAAAGCTTAAAGGGTTAGTGTTAGGTGGGAGACTTTGGATTGAGGTCTTTGTACTGGTGTTTAGTAAAATGAAGTGTTTTAGGAATCTTGTGCTGTACTCTGACGAGCCTTGAGGCCTCTGGGGCCAATTCTAGTAGCCCCCAAAGACTGATTTTTTGTTCAGTCACACATTCCTTCATTTATTTATGTTCATGCAACAAACCTTTGAATATTCAGTATATGCAATTAGTCTGGGGCTTACAGGGAGCCCATTTCCATAATGTGTTACGGTGTCAAAGACTGAAGAGTAGTAAGCACGTGGCCCACCTGGAATAAAGCTTATTGTCAGTGATGTGGGAACTCATGGGAGGGAAATGTCCAGATTGGGGATAACAGGGAAGCCTTTGTAGAAGATCTGGAGGATGAATGAAGATTCCCTGTGAAGTCCAGGCAGTGAGAACAACCCTTTGTGAAAACCCAAAGCCCCTTTCAAGGTGCGCTTTCTAAAAACAGATTTAGGCTCCTGGAATTTATATCAGAGCTAAAACGGTCTACACTAGATCCTCTGCATTCTTGGACTTAGAGTGCTGGTTCCCTTGTAGACACCATAGTTTGATTCATTCTTCAAAGGAAGAGGTGGTGTGCTGGAGGTTGAAGGGCAGAGACTGAACTATTTTTCAGTCACTTGTTTTCTTTTGTTAGCAGTTAACGTTACCACAAGATATGAAGAGTGAATTCTTTAAAGTCTCCTTATATATATTTTTGTAAATACACATTGTCTTAATCTGCTCCGGTTGTCATAACAAACTGTCATAGACTGGGTGGCTTAAGCAACAGAAATTTATTTTCTCACAGTTCTGGATGCTGGAGGTCCGAGAGCAAAGTGCCAGGATGGTTGGATTCTGGGAAGGTTCTTTTCTTGGCTTGCGGGAAACCACTTTTTCAGTGTGTGCTCACATGGCCTTTGCCTGTGCCTTCTCATGGAGAGAAAACAACAGAGACAGAGGGAGACCGAGAAAGAGAGAGCGAAATGTCAAGTCTGAAATTACTTGAACATTTAGTATATTAAAAAGAGTTTCAAGATCTAAATCAAGTAAATAATTGCAGTTATTGAAGAAATATTCTGGGAAATAATAAAAATAAAAATAAACCTGTAACTTTATAGACTAACCGTGACCTATCCCATGGTCAGGTTGTTCAGTGAACATCCTATGGCAGACCTCTTTTATTTATTTATTTTTTCTTGGGCAAAGAATGTCAGATCTGCAAGAATATGCTTATATGTCTTCTAGTGCCATAGAACTTAATATTTTATTTTATTTTTTTTAAAGATTTTATTTACTTATTTGAGAAATAAACAGAGCAACAGAGATAGCAAGAGTGAGAGCAAGAGAGCAGGAGTGGGGAAGAGAGGGAGAAGTGGACTCCCAGGAGCCAGATGTGGGACTCTATGCCAGGACCCTGGGATCATAACCTAAGCCAAAGGTCGATGCTGAACAGACTGAGCCACCCAGGCGCCCTGGAATTAACATTTTAAAAATGAAAGAAAAAATAATAAACGTTTTGCCTTTCAGGATTTTCTTCCCTAGGGAGAGTACACTATAATGCATAAATACCCACACCCACCATAAACACACACACACACACACACACACACACACATGCATGTGCACACACACGTGCATATACATGCACTCATATATGCACATATAGTATTTCGTTCTGTGTGTATATTTTTGTTGTGTGAGCCATGACCTGTAGAAAGGCTGTGTGCTAACATTTAGACATACAGCTGAAGAAAGTATACTACTGCTTGACAAACCATCATATTAGCAACAGCTACAAAACAGCTTTTAAAAAAAAAAGAAAGGTTAGAATTTGATAAATATTGACTATCTGTAGTTACATACGGTATACAGTGCAAGCACATTCATTTTTGTAAAGGAATCAGGTTCTAATGTCAACCCCAAAGATGACAATTTGATGTGAACAAAATTACTCTCAAAAGTCACATAAATCTCTCGCAAATTGCAGCATTTTACTGAATCTGCCTGGTTGGTTTTTGTTTTCTCCCCTAGCAGTAGAACAAATCACTGTTCTGTGGTGGAACAACCGGAATAGCTGTCGGTGTTGAAGGGCTGTGTGGGGGGAAATCACGTGTGCTCTGAAACTCTGGGGTCATATTTGCACAGTAAGAGACACACCCCACCTGATCCCAGGGGAACGTGGCTGCGAGAGGACACCTCCCACTTATCCTGCGAGCGTGTGTTCACTGAATGTCCCAGAGGCCGTGCGGTGTAATTGTCGGGCTATCCAAGATGTTGTCTCTCCCTTCTTCTCCCCACCTCCCTCTGTCATTCTCTTGTGTTTGCCTAATGTGTGTAGTCATGCAGGTAAATTCACACCTATTACAACTCTTTGGCATACAGCATTCTATACCCGTTTTTGTTTCTGTGCTTGTTTGTTTATCTCTGTTGAAATTAAGTCACATATCTAAATACTTGTGCGTGTGGCTGTTTGACTTTTAGAAAATTCTGCCAGGAGTGTGAATTTCATCTCTGATTGCACCATGTGATACTGTGGTGTTCCCAGCCCATCTGATTGCTAAAAGGGTACACAAAACAGTTTCCACAGCTGGAAAATAATTCAAAGCTATTGGCCCATCAAATGATGGGAACTTTCTAAGCCCCAGCATGGTACAGTCCTCATCACTGGTCATCACTGAGGCTTTTTCCGAAGATTGATGTGAAGACACCAGTTAACTTCTTAGTTCTGTTTTTGTTTTAGTTTAGAGTATCCGTTAATTTATGTTATCATTCTATTGTCATTGTTACATGGATTTGCTAAACACTTAAGATGATAGTTCTATTTTGTAATCTCCTGTACTACCCAGCTCCCATGTCCTGACCACAAGGAAAGTACTTTCCCAGTGGAAATTCAGTTCAATAATTCTCTGAGAGTTTGAGTAAACTGTATTTTTTTCCATGCTAAACCACAATTGATTACATGTATTTCCTGCCACAGCTAAAAAGTGTAAATTTTGAATGTTGTATTTCTTCATGAAAGGCATTTTCAGGTTCCTTTAGGTTTGATGATTTTGACATTTTGTTTAAGAACAATGTTCATGCTAATTGAAGTCTTCTCTGTTAAAGAAAAAAATAATCAGGTTTTTAAAGTACACAATCTTCTTTAAGACATTAAATGCAATTTAGAAAGTCCAAAATATTAGTTATAGGAATTCTACTGTGGCTGTCACATAGCTTATTCATTGTCTCAACAATTGTTTCCTGAATACCAAATAAGCACAGGGTATACTGCAGGGAGGAAAAGCAAGTCCTTGACCTTGTGAAGTTTATGTCTCCTGGAAGGGTAATTGACAGTGAACAGCTAAAGAAATAACAATTTAGTTAAGTTTCAGGAAGACAGAGGTCAGTGTTCGGTGATGGAGAACAGCAACAGGGGAACTGATTCACTGGGTGATTCGTAAGTGTTTCTTGGAACGGGTAGATGAGAGGCTGAGACTCGAAGAAGGAGAAGGGGTCGGGCATGTAAAGAGCATGGGGAGGAGTAGCCAAGGCAGAGATCAGCAAGTATCAAGAGTCAAGGCATAACGGGGCTTGGGTATTCCCAGAACTGAAAGGAAGCTGATGTGGTTGCGTGTGTCAGGGTGTGTGTGTGTGTGTGTGTGTGTGTGTGTGTGTGTGTGTGTGTACGTGCATTGCTGGACTGGGGGAAATGACGAGAAGGTGGCATGAGATTAGATGAATCAGTGAACAGGTGCCAAATGACTCAGAGCCTTACAGGTCATGGTTAAGGCCCAGGTTTTTTTTAAATAAGTACAGTGGGAGCCAATTAAAATTTTTTTAAAAGATTTTTATTTATTTATTTGACAGACAGAGATCACAAGTAGGCAGAGAGGCAGGCGGAGAGAGAGAGGAAGGGAAACAGGCTCCCTGCTGAGCAGAGACCCCCCGATGCTGGGCTGGATCCCAGGACCCTGGGATCATGACCTGAGCCGAAGGCAGAGGCTTTAACCCACTGAGCCACCCAGGCACCCCTAAAATTTTAAAAGTAGAAAATCATTACCTGATTTAAATTTTTAAAAGCTCACTTTGGCTGTTTTATGCAGAATGAAATTATGTGAGCATATGTTTGTGTTTGTGGTTAAAAACGGAAGCAAGAAGACCAGTCAGAGGGCTGTTGGAATCCTCTAGTCGAAGACAATGTTGGCTTGGGTCATAGGATGGCACTGGAGAGGGAGCCAATTGGATGGCTCTGAAATATTTTGGGGATGTGTATAATCTTCTGATATTCAGGAAGAAGAAGAGTCAGGAATCAAAAATAATCACTTTTCTTTTTTTCTCCCTTTTCTTTCTTTCTTTTTTCTCCCCCTTAATTGGGTGTGTCATGGTACCACTTACTAAGATCAGGCTCAGGGCAGGATCAGGTTTCAGAGGGCGATCATGTTTACTTTAAGATATCTAGCACCACCATTACAAAATTTATGAATTCATCAAACATTGATTGAGTGTCACCATATGTCTGACACTGTCCTAGGTGTTGATAATATCTGGTGTCTTTATCCTTATGGAATTAGACAGAGGTGGTAGATTTCAGATGCTGAAATTTTCAGGGACCATAGTTAGAAATGATCCAACCCAGCATCCTCGTTGTAAAGATGAATAGTAGAATATGAACCATCTAATTTCAGTAGAAATACTAAAACTCTTCTTGGGGCACATGGGTGGCTCAGTCTGTTAAGGGGCTGCCTTTAGTTCAGGTCATGATCCTGGGGCCCTGGGAGGGGTCCTGGAATCAAGCCTGGACTCTGCTTCTCCCTCTCTCTCTGCACCTCCCTCCCCTTTCATGCTCTCTCTCTCGCTCTCTTTCAAATAAAGAAATAAAATCTTAAAAGAAACTCCTCTGTAAAAATCATGGTTACTTTAGTAAAACTTAATTGTACTCATCAAGGTAGTAGTTGTGATATTATTTTCTCGTAGGGATATGATATAATCTGTTTTCATTTCTGTTTTAATGAATTGTTACAATTAGTGCTATTAAAATAGTTTATAATGTGTCCTAGGGTCATGAAAATATAGGCATTAAAGCCAAGAGTTTAGTGGTTGATTTCACTTTACTGATAGAATTTACTTATAGATTTCACTTTACTTATATTTATTGTTGATTTCACTGTACTTATAGAAGATGTAGGCAAAGAAAATCATGAATCATGTTCTAATGTGCACACATTTTTTACTAAGGTATTAATAGCAGACAAAGGCAAAACTAGACACTTGTATTTTTTTATATTATTGATGGTGGATTTCCCATTTCCTTGAAGCATTTTAGAGGGAATTTTTCCAATTTAATATAAAACATGAGTATGAGAGGGAAGGGGGGGAAATAGAAGAGCCCAAAGAAGGAATTTGTTGTACAACGCATTAGAGATTTTTGTGTATGTCTACCTGTGTGTGCATATGTTGGAATGTTTGTCTTAATCAATTTTATAGGTTGGGATATTTGGTCAAAGAATACATAGGTAATGATGAAATAGCCAGTTGTATACATTTGAGTAATTTAAATACCAGGAAGCCAAAAAAAGATGATTTAGAGTGTTCTAAATAAGCATAGTTATTATCTAAATTACGTTAAAGCATTTATTGTTCATTTAGAATGAGGTCTACTTGGCCCTTTATATCCGGTGAAGTACTATGAAAGAAGAAAGTTGAAAATTCCTGCCCTAAGTGCATACCAAACTGGAAGCACCAGGCATGAACCAGTCTGCACACATGCGTGCACACACACGATGGGGAGAATGTTTCCTGCGCTCAGTGGCTTCTCTCCTGGGAATGCCCTATACAGCAAAGGAAGTTTTGAGATGTTTTATAGAGGTAAGGGCCTGTTCATTAGGAGAATATTTTGGAACAAGAAAGGGAAAAGTGGATACTGAATGGGACGGATGGTAGTCAATCCACCCACTTGAAGCTTGAAAACAGGGATGGAGATAGATTGTGAGGCATGCTCATAGAAGACACAACACCACTGAGATGGTGGAAATGATCCAAATAAGAATTAGAACCAGAGTGCTGCTTCATCCCTGCAAATGGAATGGCAGGACTAAATTCAAAGAAAATAGAGGCTGACTGTGGAGGGTCTGACCCTGTACTTTTAGGGAAGTAACGTAAAAGACCGAAGGCTGACAGTGGAAATTGCGTGGAATTTACAAGTAAGATTGTATATATACAAATCGAGTGAAAAGTTAGTGGTGAAAATAAAGACTAGACAGAAGGACAGTATGTTTCCTGAAATCAAGCGAAAAAAAAAAAAAAAAAAAAAAAGGAGCTCTGTGTGTGACTATGCCAAACAGAAATATTCTGTTTTATGAATTACTGTGTATTCTTATATCCTCCTCAAAGACACAGGGTAAAAACTGAACTTTTCACTTCCCAAAAACATGCTTAGAAACAAACATTAGCAAGCATTTGCAGGAAGCCTTTGGGACAGGAAAATATCTCTTATTTTAACCACAGGTGCCCGGCTCTCCAGGAAAGCCACCTCCTGTGTTGTTCCTGTGGCAGTTTTACCTCTCACCTGTCAATTAATATTCTCTCCATGATAAACTCATTTCCTTGCTATGTATAGTGTGTACGACCTTACACTCCTTCACACATAACCTTGAAATGTTCTTCCTTGTGCAGCTGGAGTGCACCACTCACTCCTGGAGCTGAAGGAATCTCAACTGCCCAAACAGGTTTTTGTTTTTGTTTTTGTTTTTGTTTCTTTCTTCTTCTTCTTTTTTTTTTTTTTTTCAGCTGCACTAATTCCTGACCAGCCAAAGAAATTCTCATGGGGATATTGTGGGCGAATGGGAGACCAGATACATTTTGAGAACTTTTCACATATGTAGAACAAATGTCTTCCATTGAGGTTTTAAAAATAGTCCCTTTAAACTTTAACATGTGTCAGGCTAGTGTTTGCTCAGATAATCTCAGGCTTGCACATGCAGGACCCAGTCAGTGCATGCCAGACACAGAGGCCCATTATCACAAAAAGTATGTTTTTGTTGGTGGTGTGAGTTTATTTCTAAAAATTGCTTCTTAACACATTACCTTTAGAACTTTCCCATTCTTTAGTTCTACTTAGAAAAAAAAGGATATTATCACCCAGGTAACTGGCTTGTTAAAGGAAGATACGACAAACCTTCCGTAAGTATTGTTGTGAGGTCTGGTTTGCCTCTAGAAATTTGGCAAGTATGTTGATACATGTTTTCCCCTCTTCCTGTTTTTTTTTAAGGGACAGAAGTGATTTAGGTGGAAATTGAATATGTCAGAGTACCTTATTCTTTCTTTTTTTTCTTCTTACTTGCTAAATAGGAAAGTTCACCAGCTTGATGATGGAGGAGAACAGTGACTCCACCGAGAACCCCCAGCAAGGCCAAGGGCGAAACAATGCCATGAAGTGTGGGTGGCTGAGGAAGCAAGGAGGCTTTGTCAAGACTTGGCATACCCGCTGGTTTGTGCTCAAGGGAGATCAGCTCTATTATTTCAAAGATGAAGATGAAACAAAGCCCTTGGTAAGTAAGAGAAAATAAAAAGCCCTGTGGTCATAAGCAAGCCAAGAGGTAGAGGGGTTTGCTAGAAATTGATGGAGTCTGAGGTCAACCTAATTTCCCCGGTCTCCTTCAGTTCATTGGCATCTTTCATACTTTTTCTCATTGTTTACTTTGGTTCAAGATGATGGATTTGCTAATTGAGGCCAAGAGGCAAAGCATACTTGTGTAATATTAATTTTGACTTTTACTAATCTGGAAACAGGACGTCTGAGTCCCTCAGGCACACTTAGTTTATGAGAAATTTTAATGGACATCTGCTAGAAGCTATATATTGTAGCCAAAACATCCTTTCTTTTCTCAGAAGTCAGTTACCAGCATAGATTTGAAGGAAAACTAGAAACACAATTTTCAGTAATTTTTAAGACACCTTCAGCATCAGTTCCCGGGGGGCTTCTTTCTACCTTAACTCACATAAAATATAGATATGGTGCTAAATGGAACAACATTGATATATCCAATCAGCATACACATAATACACTCTTCTGGGGATTGTTGTTGTGTCCTTTGTGGTTCCTTAGCAGTCTTGTATTTGCTTATTCACTTAACATTTTCTCAGCCACAAATCTCTAGGCTGCAATGAGAAAAAGGAAAAAAAAAATAGCTTTTTCTATAGCTACAACCATCTTTCCTAGCTGGGATCATCAAATGATGGAGGGAGGTTCCTCCCCGAGGTATCCCCAGTGTGTTTTCCCTTCATCTAGAGCTATAAGATATATAAATGAAAGAAGAAACATTATAGATCAAATGATATAAACATCCCCAACAGTATGTTTTTGAGGCTATTTCCCTTGTGTTAAAGTTCAAGAACTTAATTAGGAATTTGGATCAGGACTCTGCTTTAGTATTTTACATTTTCAGACATTATAATTTCACAAAGTTCTCATTTGTCCAGCTGAATTATAAAATAGCAAAAAATGCACATTCTATAAATATTTTTTGAATTTTTTTGAAATATTTTTAAGCATTTATTTACCAGGGCCAGGCATTAGATTACAAACTTATATACATTATATTATGAACTGCTTAAAATAATCCTATGAGATAGGATTATCCCCATTTATGCATGAAGAAACCAAGGTTTAAGAATAATATGCATTACTCCGAATTAGACAGTGGTGCCGTGATTTGCCTCCAGGTAAGTCCAACCTCATAGATCCTTAGCCAAAGACTTCATAAATAAATTAATAAGAATATCCCATAAGAATTAATAAAAATATTGTGACAGTTATAGTGCATTTCCATACCAGTTCTTGCATTCCTTGTAGCAAACCAGTGGAGTATGTGGGGATTAACCGTTACAAATGAAGAAATTGTGGCTTAGTGATATGAAGCAATGTGACCAAGATTGTATGGGCATTAGAAGCAAAGCTGTAGAGTCTTTTCTCTTTTATCCTACACTCTAGGGTTCTTTTCTCATTGTACCTTTTTTTATACTATACATTACATTATGGTATCATCTTGAATATAAAATAGTGTTTATTAAACTCAGAAAGGGATCAGGTTGGTGTGAGAAAACAGAATATGGAGGATCTAATATGGGGACTTTGATATGGAGAAACACATGGAATAAAATGGAATTATGAGTAAGATCCAATGTTTTATCCCAGGGAGTCTTATTCTGATACAGTCTGGCCACAATGGGTACCATTTAAATGATTAATTAGGTAGGATCAAGGACCTAAATGGGGGATAAGGAGAGCAGGGGATTTAGGAGCTGAGTGAGTGAAGATATGAAAGAAGATCAAACAAATGTTCTCTTTGATGAGTTTAGTGTATCTTCTAGTAATGAATGTGGGATAGCTTGGATTAGGCCCAAGCTCAATGTTTCTAAAATCGGAGAATTTGCAGATGTCAGAGAATATGCATAGGAACCCCAGTTTGAGGAACTCTGACCTAAGCTGCTCAAAGAGGATTTTATCAACCTTGGCTATGTTATTTTAATTTCTCTGTGTAGTTTCTCAGAAGGCCTACAGAATTAAAGATGGTCTTCAGGGCAATGTAGTTATTTTGCTAACAAATTAGAAATATAAATAAGGAAATGCAAAAATTCTGGTTAATTCAAATGAAAATTGCCTCAAAATAAAAATCACTAGTTGGTAATATTTCTAAGATAAGTTGTATTTTGATATCATTATGTTACCATTGTTTCAAACTTGTAATAACTAAAATTAACAAAATAGAGTTTAAATTGATGAGAAAGTACTGATTTTTATACAAACCAGAGATAGGCTACTGTTATTTCCCAAAAAAAAGTTTCTTAATTTTTCTTCCCAAATATCATTTGTTAATAAAATGATATTAAGTCAAAATTTAGGGTAGGGGCACCTGTGTGGCTCAGTTGGTTAAGTGTCAGGCTCTTGATTTATGCTCAGGTCATGATCTCAGCCTTGTGAGATCGAACCCTGTGTCAAGCTCTGTGCTGCGTATGAAATCTGCTTAAGATTCTCTCTCTCCCTTGCACTCTGCCCCCGCCAAATGGGGGTAAATAAATTTGAATTATTATTTTTGTATATCGTCTTTCATAGCAGTTCAAGCACTAGGAATTTTGACATTATGTTTTTTAATCTTTTACACTAGTGTTCAAATACATGCACAAAGAATCAGATAAAAACTGACAATTTCTGTAGTAGAGGGCACTTAGTAATTTTAAGGACCATCAATTTGCATGTGAATGGCCAATTTCTTACTTAAAAGTAGTTTCTAGGGTGTCTGGGTGGCTCAGTCAGGTGAGAATCCAGCTTTTGATCTCAACTCAGGCCTTGATCTCAGGATCGTGAGTTTAAGTCCTATGTTGTGTGAGCCTACATTTAAAAAAAAAAAATGAAGGGCGCCTGGGTGGCTCAGTGGGTTAAGCTGCTGCCTTCGGCTCAGGTCATGATCTCAGGGTCCTGGGATCGAGTCCCACATCGGGCTCTCTGCTCAGCAAGGAGCCTGCTTCCCTCTCTCTCTCTCTCTCTCTCTCTGCCTGCCTCTCCGTCTACTTGTGATCTCTCTCTGTCAAATAAATAAATAAAATCTTTAAAAAAAATAAAAAATAAAAAAAATTTAAAAAAAAGGAAGAAAAGAAAAAAAGTAATTTTTTTAAGTGAAGGTAGATGCCTGGCACATTGTAAGTTCTGAAGCATATTTTTGAATGAGTTAGTGAGTAAATCAATGAAGGGTATCTGTGGCCAGGAAGGGCAGAGTTATTGCCAGGTGCTGTGAGTAGTATTGACTATTCTCAACCTCATATATCAAAGTCATAAGTCAAAACCATAACTTAATATATCAAATCATAATTAATTCATGATAACAAAGTTTAAATCACATTAAGTAAATCTCTTTTATTTATTTATTTTTTACATTTTATTTATTTATTTGACAGATCACAAGTAGGCAGAGAGGCAGGCAGAGAGAGAGAGGAGGAAGCGGGCTCCCTGCTGAGCAGAGAGCCCGATGCGGGGCTCGATCCCAGGACCCTGGAATCATGACCTGAGCCAAAGGCAGGGGCTTTACCCCACTGAGCCACCCAGGCGCCCCAAGTGAATCTCTTTTAAAGAATCACCTCAGTGAAGAGCAATTGAACATCTTAAAAAATGTTAAAACTGGAAAGAATTTAGTTGTTATAGATCCCCTCCTTTTACAGATGAATTGTGTGTGTGTGTGTGTGTGTGAACATGCAGGAGTGTGTATGGTGTGTATTGGCCATGGGATATTGTTAATGACTGGCAGGCGAGGAACTAAAAGCCAGATTTCCTTGTTCTTGATCCAGTCTTCCCTCAGTTTCATTTTTTGCCTGCTCACAAATTCTTAGCTTTTCTTTAGATTTTCTTCCAATCAGAACTCCTTCTTGCTTGTTCATTTTCAATATTTGTGCTTTCAAGCATAAGAATGCCCTTGGCTTTCATATATTTTGATGAGGGTTATTTCATTATTACTGGAAGGAACTTCACTAATGAAAAAATTCACCCTTTTAAGTATTCCTAACCAGCTAAAAGTTTTCAATAAACATAATCTGGATTTGTTTTTCTCTCTATTGGAAGGCATTTATAAAAGGAGAGTATTGACACCCTTGAAATGTGTGTTTCTCCTGCCCTAGAAAAAGGGTTTCAGTTTATCTTAGTGAAACTTTTACTGAGCTTCCCCTCAACTCAATAGAGTCAAACTCCATATTATCCTTGTTTTTAAAAAGTACACATCTGTTGGGGGAAACAGGTAAGCAAAATTATGATGGGGACAGATAATCGTGTAAGCACTGGATGCTCTAAAAACACAGATACAATTAATGTCAAACAGTGAGTGAGGATTCTGTGCAGGGGGTTTGAGGAAGGAAGCACAAAGCAAGAGGTGAATATTACCTGTGCTGAAAGTTGGGGGAGTGCTCCAGGTAGTTAAACTGAGAAAAGAATTCAGAGCAGAGGAAAGACATAGAGTTGTAAAATACACCTCATTAGGTAGCTTCATTTTGTGAGAGTGAAGAAATGACAAGAAATGGGGTTTGAGCGATAGGTGGGGCCACAACAATAAGGGGTGCATATGTTGTACAAAGACAACTATTCTTTGGTATGTAATGGGAAGCTATTTCCAGAACACCTATGCTACTCAAGTTGCAAAACTCCATTAACTTGTTAGAAAAGAATAATGGCAGCCATGTTTAAAAAATGTATTAGTTTGTGCAGACGGCCATAACAAAAAGGTGGCTTCAAGAACAGAAACTTATTTTCTCATAGTTCTGGAGGCTGGAAGACCAAGACCAAGTTTGGTCTCTGGTGGAGCCTCCCTTCCTGGCTTTTAGACAGCTGCTTTCCCTATGTCCTCTCATAGGACATTGCCTTGTGTACAGGAGTGTAAGAGAGCTCTGGTATCTCTTCTCCTCTTCTAAGGACAAGAGACTTATTGGATCCTGGCCCTTCCCTTACAACCTCATTTAACTTTAATTATCTCCAAATATAGTTACATGGGGGTGAGGGATAGGACTTCAATATGTGAATTTGAGGGGGGACACAGTTCAGTCCATAATATCTAATATGTTGCAAACCTCTTTTAATGAATATAATTTTTTCAATTAGGTTTTTTCTTTTATCTACACCTTCACCTTTCATCTCTACTAGGACTTAATATATCTGATTTAGTACATTATATACTTAATTATTTGAAACTACTATTAGTGTCTTACATTTTTATTCAAATTGCACCTTGCCTTCTAAATATTCTACAACCTGCACAAATTTGAAAACATAGAAAGTCTCACTGTAACTTTTCTTGTATTTTCTTTTTAAGCAAAAGGAAAAAATACCTATAAATTCTCCTCTCTCTGGAGACAGTGCCTGATTTGTAAACAAGACTTTTCACCCCCTCATCAGGGTCCTCGGACAATACATTAGAGGTACACCTCAAAATAGAACTATTTCATGTTTAAAATAAATTAAACTAAAGTTCTTTGTATCCTATAATTTTTAAAATGGGAGAAATGTTAGTCCATTTAGGCCAAAGCTTTCTCTTCAGATCATTTTCTACAGTATTGCACTCATACAGATACTGATTTTACTCAGAACAGATTTTAAAAATAAAGTTAAGATGTGCCTAGGTGTCTCAGTTGGTCCTGAGGTCACACATTGGGTCCCACATTGAGTGTAGAGATTACTTGAAAAAAAATGGTATTCCTAAAAAATAAAGTTGATTTTGGTTGTTTTCAAACGACAACAACAATAAAGCACAGAAAAATATTATGTGTAGCCAATTTAAAAAAATGAATTAATATACCCTTAGTTATTATAAACATTTTATAAGTACTATAGTTTTCCAGTTTTTAGGTTATAGTTTTTCTTCTTTTATCTTTGAAATTAAGTCCCACTTGTATATGGAAAAAAGTTAAAATTATACTGTGTGGAGAACCTGAGAAAAAGAAAATTTCTTCCATCAACCCTGAACACCCCTAACACCTTTGAATAACTATTTAAAACGGTTTTAAAACAGATTTACACCAAGTTTGGAGACAATATCTGTTTGACCATCTTTCACTAATGATAATTACAAAAGACTGTGACCTTAATTATAGATATTGTAGCATGAGGGCAGCAGCTGAGTCAGAGATAAAGTATGATCATTATATTTATTCTAAATATAAGGCAGTTGTGTAGATTTTGAAAATGAATCCAGTGATGAATTCTACTGCTTTTTTGAAACCACTGTTTTACTTCTATCATAAAGTATATCTACCTGAATAATAGATAAGTGTCAAATTTGGTGATACTTGTGAGTGTTTTTGACATACCTGGGGTATTAGAATTTGTTAAGCAGTGATTTTTATTTTTTTAAATTTTACTTACATTTTTATTTTATTTTATTTTTTAATGGCACAGCTGCTTTTTTTTTTTTTTAAAGACTTTATTTATTTGAGAGAGAAAGAGAGAACATGAGCAGGGGGTAGAGGGAGAAACAAACTCCCGCTGAGCAGGAAGCCCAACATGGAGCTCGGTCCCAGGACCCTGAGATCATGACCTGAGCCAAAGGCAGACACTTAATCAACTGAGCCACCCAGGCATCCCAAGCAGTAATTTTTAGAAGCCAGCCTGAGACTCCTGATGAAATGACTAAAATCCAAACAGACACCAGCCCAATTAATCTAGTCTAGATTGTCTAGAACAGACATTGATCTGATTGTGTGGAGAGGGTTCTTTTCTGGACATGATGAAGATGACACTATATTAGATAACACTGAATTTTCTTAACTTATAGAGAATAAAGTGATTTTGAGTGAATTATAATCTGAGGGTTGACCTCTAAAGGTGCAAGAATTGATTACCGATTTAAGAATAAGCTCTGATTTTACATATTTAATGAAACTTGTGAGTTAATGAAATCAAGAAATCTCTAAGGCACTTGGTTGGGAGTGGAGGAGATTATGCTAAGTGAAATAAGTCAAACAGAGAAAGTCAATTATTGTATGGTTTCACTTATTTGTGCAACATAAGAAATAGCATGGAGGACATTAGGAGAAGGGAAAAATGGAGAGGGAGAAATCAGAGTGGGAGAAGAACCATGAGAAACTATGGACTCTGGGAAACAGAGTTTTAGAAGGGAGGGGGTAGGGGGATGGGTTAGCCCAGTGATGGGTATTAAGCAGGGCATGGATTGCATGGAGCCCTGGGTGTTATATGCAAACAGTGACTCATGGAACACTACATCAAAAACTAATAATGCACTGTATGGCGACTAACATAACACAATAAAAATAAATAAATAAATAAAATATATGAGCAAGAAGAAGACAAAACCCTAATTAAGTGTTTAAGGTAATATTAGGAACCTTGAAACTTGGATTTCATGCTTAAAATCACAAACGGACCTTCTATGTAGCAACTGAATCTCTTGGTATTTAAAAAGATCTATAAGATGGTGTTGTGTGTCACCATAAATTTTTTGGGAAATCTTAGCTTATTCCTAGAAATGATTATATCAAGAGATGATGTTATTAATATAAAATATTATTTTATTCTGTTTTTCATTGAAGATTTTTTTAAATTGCTTACTTCTATGCAACCATTTCAGAGTGGTTAAAAATATAGACTTTGAGTCAGGTTTTTTAGAATTGAATCTTGACTCAGCCAGATACTAATTATGATACATTGAGTAGTGAGTAATCTAGTTTAAGCTTCAATTTACTAATCTGTGCAATGAGATGATAATAGTACCTATGTCATAATATTGTTAAGAGGATTGAATTAACTAATTTATGTAAATGATCTTAGAAAGCAGTGGCACATAGTAAGCATAAAATACATGTTAGCTTTTTATATTAGCATGACAAAAAGAACTTATTTAAGATACTTATGCTACTCGTTCATTTACTTGATTTTTTAAAAAAATCATCACATACATTTCTAATATGCCTGTAGTTATGCTAGTTTCCAGGAAAAACCAATTCTGTAACCAATATATTCCTTCTCCTTCCCCAAAAAATAATTTTAAAAAGAAGCAGCTTCTTTCTCAGGTAGAAAGTCCAAAGAGATTCCAGGTAAGTGAGGAGGAGATCTTTTTGGTCTGCTCCAAACAAGTGTTTAGAAACCTAGACTGCCAGAGATTTTGTAATTTTAACTTTTGGCTTCTAAATTCCCCATGGGGTCATTCCTTTCCCTGTCAAATAGAAGGCAGATATAAAAGGGAGTATTGCATAGAAGGTTGGGATGGACCAGGTATAGTAGTTAGTGTCTCTTACCACTTCTGTTCACATTCCATTAGCTAGAACTGAGTCACATGACCAAACCCAGGTGCAAAGGGGACTGGCCATGTAGCCCAGCTTTATCCTGGGAGCCGAGGAGAACATGGGTATTGGAAAAGAGCAGTCCCTGCCACAGGTGATGTAATAATATGAAGCATCATGAATTCAGGGTTAAATTCCAGTGGCTGTTACAGATTACTGCAGTCACTGTACAATATAATAACTATTTACCTTTGGAGGCCATAGCAGGGACACCTATTACCACTTCAAGATTCAGGGAGAGTTTTTCAAAAGTATGTATGTTGAACTGAGAATTGAAAGATGATACAGCTTTATTACAAGCTGTTGGGGTGGTATGTATGGCAGAATAAAAGGTGAAGGCCATGGCACTTTGGTAGATGGTTGGGAAGTATGTTATGGTCAAGGGAGAAAAGAAGACAAGAAGTCATGAGAGATATAATTTGGAGAGGTACATACAGACAAGCAAGCTATGTTAAGGACTGTAGATTTTGTCCTGAGACCTTCCGTTTTCCCTGCTTTTATGTGCCTGTTTTCCATGGTTTATTGAATTTAGAGCTAAAGAGTGAACATCATAGGGCTCATTCTAGATGTAGCTCATTGTGAAGGAATCCAGAGTACCCACCTAACCAAAAAGTCTTCCTCTGACAGTTCTGCAACTCTGGGGTTCCTATAATTGGCTATTTTGTATTATGACATAATCTCTAGAAAAATGATGGATAAGTAAAACACTACAGGTAAGCACTTGACCTTCTGTTATACATTATTACCTAAGCATGAATTGTGGGTATACCCATCAGGTCATTTTTGACTATAGATAGAAGGATTGAGAAAATCTGTTGCTGCTGCGGTGAAGAGCAGTAGGTAGTGTCTTGGAGAAACATAAAGATTGTCGGGGTACCTGGGTGCCTCAGTCGGTTAAGCGTCTGACTCTTGATTTTGGCTCAGGTCATGATCTCGGGGTCCTGGGATTGAGTCCTGCAGTGGACTCCATGCTCAGCCTGGAGTCTGCTTATACCTCTCCCTTGGCTCCTCCCTCCTGTTCTCTCTCAAATAAATAAATAAATAAAATCTTTAACAAAACACAAACAAACCCTTGAGATTGATGGGTGGGACATGGTAGCCAGTGAGAACACAGTTATGAGATTTCATCCTCATAATTTTCTCTGGAATTGACTTTGTACAGTGTGGACATTTCCCTAGAAAGCAGCTGAAGGCACAGCTGTTTTGTGTAGATTATCGAGTCAGACTGCCTGGGGTCAGATCAGACTCCATCACTAGCTATAAGCCTTAGGTAAATTTGTTTTTACTTACTTGATTAAATTATTCATCAGTTAACTATAAGTGATAATACCTACATCACAGGGTAGTTGTTAGCATACCTGAAATGATTCTAGAATACTCCTTTTTTCTAGAATACTTTACAGTACCTGACTAAATATTAAGTATTGTTGTTAGAATCATCATCACCATCATCATTTTTTTTCATCATCACTTTTATCATCTTTGTCTATCAGGATACCCTGTCAGGATCTATAATATACACTTTATTACTGGAATAATGAAGAAAATAATAGATGGTCAGCTCATATAAGTAATGCTAACTTCAGAGCAAAAGATAACTATTTTTACTTGTGACCTGTGCTGTCAAAACACTGAACTCACAGGGAAAGATTCTCAAAAAACAATGCTCACCTCTGTAGGATGTCGTTTCTCTTTGTTTAAATTACTTTTGGGGCTCCTTCAGAGCTTATCAAAATGATTATGATGACAGCAAAGGAGACTTGAAGGATTTTCTTTGAGAACTGGACCACCCCAGAGAGAAGCAGCCCTGGTTTTCTTATCTTATTCCTCAACCCCAGTTGGAGAGTGAATTACTGGAATTGAATCCCTTGAGTTCTGCTTCTAACATTTAATCATATTGACCGAAGCCTTTTGTATTTGGGATGCAATTCGATATATGGAACCAGATAGTCTGTATATAGATTATCTCATTAGCATAAACCTAGGCATATTTCCACTCTCTCAATTAGTGGAGAAGAGAATTTGGGGGAAAAATGAATAGGTGAAAATGTGATTTGAACATTTACATTTATAGTGCTTAGAGTAATGTATTTTAAAATGTGACTTTTTCTTCCCCTGATATACGAAGCATTTCACAACCATTTGCTAGTTATTTTCTCTTAAGTTTCTTTCAGGAACTCAGTCTTCCTGTCCTTTTTTACCATTGTCTTGCCTAGTTCCATCTGCTCTCTATTTTTCTAGCACTGTTACCATATGTTCGTTCATTCAGTGAATATTTATCAATTGTAAAGTACGTAAGTTATACTTTATAAAATGTTTTGACTGTCTTTATGAGGAAGCAATGCCAGAGGCATGTATTGGTATTCTCACTTTCTGAATTTTGGCTTCTTTCCCTTAGCACAATATTTTCAAGATTCACCCGTGTCTAGCATGTATCAGTAGTTCATTTCTTTATATGGCTGAATAATATTCCATTATATCTATATGCCACATTTTCTTTATCCATTCTTCCGTTGATGGACGTTTGGGTTGTTTCCACTTGGAGACTATTATGAGTAATGCCACTATGAGTACTCATGTACAAGTTTTTGTGTGGATGTATGTTTTCATTTCTCTTGGTTATTTATGTAGGAGTAAAATTGATGGTTTATATGGTAACCACATTTAAACTTTTGAGAAACTATGCCAGTCATTAAAAAAAAAAAAAAGATTTATTGGGACACCTGGGTGGCTCAGTTGGTTGAGCATCTGCCTTTGCCTCAGGTCATGGTCCCAGGACCCTGGGATCAAGTCCCATATCTGGCTTCCTGCTCAGTGGGAAGCCTGCTTCTCCCTCTCCCACTCCCCCTGCTTGTGTTCCCTCTCTCACTGTGTCTCTCTGTCAAAGAAATAAATAAAATCTTTTTAAAAAAATTTATTTGTCTGAGAGAGAGAGAGAGAGAGAGCACATGAGAGAGAGACTGCAAACTGGGGGGGGAGGGGCAGATGGAGATGGAGTGAGAGTCTTAAGCAGACCCCACACTGAGCGTGGAGGTCCACATGGGGCTTGATCTCACAACCCTGAAATCATGACCTGAGCTGAAATCAAGAGTCAGACACTTAAATGAATGTGTCATCCAAGCCCCTCCTACGCCAGTCATTTTTAATGATTAAATTTCAATGTAATTTAAAACAGAAGCCTCATGCTTAGTTTTAATCTCATCTGTGTTCCTCCCCAACTCAGCACTTATCGGTCCTGAGGAGTATTTCAAGCAGGGAGGAAGCACAGTATGCCTATGTTCTTCTCCTCTCTCTCCACCACTAAAGATGGGGGAGTGGAGGGAGAGACCGAGACAGAGAGATAGCAGAGATAGAGAGAATGAGAATGTGTGTGTGTGTGTGTGTGTGTGTGTGTCTGTGTGTGTCTGTGTCTGAGAGAGCCATGTACTGGATACTCTTTACTTCTTTTTGAGGCCTGTCGTATTGAGAACTGACAGGGGAGGGAAGAAGAGATCAAGGACAAAAGCATCTCTAAGAGCCTATAGCTATAGGAGACTACAGAGGTTTACTTGTTTGTCTGGCTGAACTCATGGTTCTTTATAACCATCTTGACCACCCCAGGAATTTGGAGATCACTATCTTGTCCTCATTTTCCCCCCTTCAGCTCTCCGAGTGGGCAGTACACCCACAGCTTCTTGCTGCCAGGCTGTCATTACCAGGTGTCACACCTTACCTGGTTGAACTTGATCTTCTGGAAATTCAGGTGTGGCGGATAGGACAAATGTAGCATTGCAGGCTCCTTCACATTGTCACAAAATTTTCTCGGCCCTGCAGTTCTTTTGCCCTTTACTCAGGGATATGTTCAAAACACCCCAAGCACATTACAGAGTTAAGAACAACCTGACAGTCTCTCCAGTGGCAAGTGATTCTTCTGGAGTTCCTTCTCTTTTGCCTTGAGGGGCTTAGGACTTTCTTCCCATACTTCTTTCCTTAGGCAAGAAGAAGACAGGTAATGGTGCTAGCCACAGTAGTAGTATCTGATTGGGTTGGATTCTATTGTTTTTTTCTTATTCTGTTAGAATAGAAAGGCACTTAGCAGGTGCCAGGGTAGCTCTGTTGGTTAAGTATCCAACTCTTAATTTCGGCTCCTGTCATGATCTCAGGGTCATGAAATCAACCCCTGCCTCCAGCTTCATGCTGTGCATAGAGGCTGTTCAAGATTCTCTCTTCCCTCCACGTCATTGCAAACGTCAAGATTTCCTTTTTGATGGCTGCATAGTATTCCATTTGTGTTTGTGTGTGTGTGTGTGTGTGTATACAAACACACACATATATATATGTATATACATCTATATGTATAGATATATATACCACATCTTCTTTATCCATTCATCAGTCTATGGATATTTAGGCTGCTTCTGTAATTTGGTTATTTTAAATAATGCTCCAGTAAACATAGGGGTGCATGTATTGATGGGATTGTTTTCTTAATTTCTCTTTCTGATATTTCATTATTAGTATATAGAAACACAACAGATTTCTGTATATTGATTTTGGATCCTGAAATTTTACTGAATTTTTTTATTCTAACAGTTTTTTGTCAGTGTCTTTAGAGCTTTCTATATATAGTATCATGTTATCTCCATATAGTGAATGCTTTACTTCTTCTTTTCCCATTTGGGTGACTTTGATTTCTTTTTCTTTTTTAATGTCTCTAGCTAGGCAAATACAATTTTTAATATATCAACATATTAAACTACTAAAAATTTATCATAATCAACACTACATATATTTTGACTTAAGATAAAATATCTTTCTCTTCTAACTCATTGTTCTTGTTTTTCAAAGTCATAGAAGAGATTAACAGAATCCACTCAGTGTATTAGCATAAGCCTTGCTAAATATTGTGAGCCTGGATTCCTACTTAAACATATTTTCTGAGTACAGGGTCACAAATGCTTAAATAACATGGCATCCCTCACTAGAGTTAAAACCATATTTCAGATAAATAGATGCACACCTTCTGTCAGGCCTCCCTTGTGGCCAATCTTGAGAAATGAGGTTATTAGAATAAAGAACGGAATCTATAGATGTGAGCCCACTGACCTGGATGTGGCTGAATGTACAATCGTCCTGGCCTTGCTTTCAGCGTGCACTGATTATTTAACTAAGCCAGCATAGCCCTAACTTAACTCTGGTATTTAGCGTTCAGAACCTCCTCCAGGGAAGGCAGGCAAGAAACATTAGCACTAAGACAGCTTTCCAGGGCCACATTTCTGCATCTATGTTGAATCTTTTTCCTAGGTTTTTTGTTTGTTTGTTTTGTTTTGTTTTAAATGCTTAGACTCAATACTTACATTTTCTCTGGATTTTCAAAGGATACTTCCTACATCTCATCAATTTTTTGTCTTTTATGAAACCTCAGGGCTCTCCTGAGGGTCATGGACTTCATTTGTCCGTTAGTGAGGTATGTCACCTTCAATTAATCACTTCTCTGCATCCTTCCTCTATTAAAGGAAGGCATAGAACTGATGGTTTCAGAGTCACTTTCTAGAGTCAGGTGACACTTTCAGAGTCAGGTTTCTAGAAATTTTGCTTAAAAACACAAATGTTTGGGGCGCCTGGGTGGCTCAGTGGGTTAAGCCTCTGCCTTCGGCTCAGGTCATGATCTCAGAGTCTTGGGATCCAGCCCCACATTGGGCTCTCTGCTCAGCAGGGAGCCTGCTTCCTCCTCTCTCTCTGCCTGCCTCTCTGCCTACTTGTGATCTCTGTCTATCAAATAAATAAATAAAATCTTAAAAAAAAAACAACCACAAATGTTTTTTTAAAAGTAGACTCCCGTGATTCTTCCAGTAAGCTAATACTTTTAATTATTTCCTAAATCATTACATTTACCTATAAAATACACATTGTAGTATATACAATTATTTTGGAAATGGGTAATTTTCCTTTAGAGTAAAGGATAGAATAAAGGGGAATATGAACAAGAATTCCATTTTTGAACTATAAAAAGATTTCACAAACATCTAAGTGTCCTGTTAGTCTGTATTTTGAGTATTTGGGGCAAAGATCTTTAGTGAAGGCAGTTTTAGTCATCAGCACAGATAGTGACATAATTACTTATCTAAAATTCTCAGTGTTTTCAAAACTTCCTCTTCAAAGTTTCTTCATTTCACATGCAGTTGAGATAAAAAGATAGTGCTTATTTAAAATAGTTTCCCTTTTTGACTTTTAAAAATGCTTGAGAATGTTTTAAAGATTGAAATGAATTTGCCCCATCTAATGCCTTTTTCCTTCTATAACTATGAGATGTAAAACTTATGAAATAGACAACTTGGCTAAATTTTTTAAACATGCATAAATCATGCATGTTTTACATCAGATTACTGCTTTAGAGTCTATCAATTAATTCATTTTTCAAAGCAGAGTCTGCAAAATTCTTTGTGTCATTATCCAAAACCTTTGCAATGAGGTCAATGTAAGTATCAGATATTAATTTTTCAATTCTTATAACACATCTTAATATTACTAGGAAAAATTTAAAAAAATCTCATTAGCTGGATCTCAGCTAATAGTCTAAATTAAAACTTTCAACATATTTTAATTAAATTATTTTGAATCACATAATTTGTTTTGATCATAGAAATAATTGTAGCAGCAAAATTTGTTGCCTAAGTTTATATGTCTCTGATCAGCTACATTAACTGAAATTGCATTTTTGTTTCTGGCCTGTTTTCTCCTTTTCATTTCTAGATTGAGAAACAGGAGCTGTGTGATGCTGTCCATGGAGACTTGCATTATGTGGCATTCCACACAGTTGATACTTGTCTAATTTCCTGTTTGATTTTTGTCTGAAAATTTCAGATTTTTTCTTGCAAAGTATATTAGTGATATTATTGAATTCTAGAAACTTATTTTATTTAGTTAAACTTATTTTAGAGCGTAATTTATTCAAGCCATTCCTCAATTACAAATTTTTATTGGAGTGTCAGTTGAAATGAGTTTCAGCTAATAAAAATTGAAGATACACTTTAAGAGGTAATTCTTCACTCTGTTGGGGCTTTCTAGGAAGACAAAAGGGAGTAAACATTTATTACAAATTGTTATGTGTTATGGTCATGTTCAGTACTTTGTTTACATCATTATCTCATTAATTCTCACAATACTATATGCATAGTCTTTTATACATGGGGAGACTGAATTTAATATGGATTAAAAAATTCTATGGCCCAAGGCTAACAATTGACAAAACCAGGCAGAACAGTGAAACAAATTGTGTAAAAAGAAGGCCAGGAAAGAAAAAAATGTTCTGAGGGGGTAGGCAGGATCCAAACTAATGTCAAGAGGTTTCTGAGTACACATATTTGTCAAATGTGAGAGGGGAAAAAAAAAAAAAAAGAAAAAATGGATACCTACTTTAAACAGGAATATAGCTTATATAAATCCTTGCTAGAGAACCCTGTACTTTTTGAAATAATGATACCAATTTAGAGACCTACTTAGGGTTCTAAGAATTATGTTAATAACTCATAATTTGAGAAGTACTTGGAGAAGAAGGAGAGTTGGCCTTCTGTAGGAAATACTTGGTTGTTGGGAGATATGCTCAGAGAACGTGTATCCAAGAGGGGATGCATGGCCTGCTAATACCCATGTACTTCCATCTCATCCTCAGTTTCTGTAGTTATTCATGAAAAGAATCTCTCTTAGCTTTGTAGACATCTGCAGGTGCTTCTCATATTACACTACTCTGATTCATCAATACCTCCTAATCAACCTGTGTTTTACCTTCTGGCTCTCTTGACAAATTCACACAATGAAGACGATGTCATGGACAGAAGCAGATGAGATGCATTCTGTTTCTAACACAAGACTCAAGTGATGCATAGCAGTGGCTGATGATTGTCTTCTGACTTCCTGTACGTAACATGGAAATGGCTAGTGGGAAATGTACTACATGCTTGGACGTGTAGCAGCAAACTGAGTAGAGCATGCACTGGCCTATCAAACCCACCTTTCTGTATTTCTTTTTTGTGGATTTCCATGGAAGCAAATCTGGAATGTACCTCGGGTGGCTGAAGTCCTATAGAGGAACCTGAAAGGATTCCCAGTAAAGGCTCTCTTTTAAATTATATGTCTATTTCAGGGTTATGACTTTAGAAGACACAAGGCTATGGGACTTGAACACTGCTGATAGGATGATGTTGGAGAATAGATTTGGGCAAAAAATGAAGTTACTTTTTATAATTTAATGGAGTTGAATAGATGAAAGATGTTCAGTTTCCCTTCCATTCTCCTTATTCCATCCCCAAGGAGAGGAAGTTCTGCCTTGGCAGGTCAAAACTGAGGGCTTTTTCACTGGCCACTGTACTAGTGATGGTTCACAATAATGGGTTTAAAAGGCCAGTCTGGTGCATGTCCTAACATTAATCCCCATCCACCACTTTAGTTCTCAAAGGACTAGTATCCAGAAGGAAAAAGGGGCAATTATCTCTTTACCCTTGCAGCTGGTTTGTTCTTGGCCCAATATATAAAAAAAAAAACTTGATACTGATCCCTCATTAGAGGAAAGATTTTGGACTCCCTGCATCTCTGATTTTCTGGGTCACTTTTTGTATCTCTGCAACTCTCTGACTTGCTCGTAATCCTTTTCTCCATCCTATCTCCAGCCACTGTTTTAGGGGCTCTTGCTCCTCTCTGGGATGGTCTCAGTAGAGGGCCTTTTGCTTTGGAACATACCCTAGTTCTTTCTCTCTGTCTCACAGTCACCTTTCTCTCATTCATGCTCTCACTCTTTCAGGTCTGTTTCTGGGATGAGGAATTACATCCAGTGTCATGGTGAGACTTAGATTTGAGTTTTTGAGTAAAAATAGAGGAAAGAAGACACCATGATTCAAGACCACTTACAGTCACCCTGCATAAGGGAAAAGGAGTCTTCTTTTGTCAACACTGTTTTATCAGAGATATATATAGGACTTTTGGCCCAAAGCCTGAGCCAATAACAAAGTGTTTTGGGGGAAAAAAAAAAAGTGGTTTGGGTCTTGCTTTAGTGCCTTTGACTCATGGTGACACATGATTCACTGAGAGAAAGACTGAGATATTTCTATAGTCTCTGCCAAATGCCATCATAATACTGCTTTAAGTGGCATGCCAATCCATATATCTCATACACAATGGTGCTTGAATATCAACAGTCTAAGTCTATCACCTTAAAGAAGAAGAAACTGAGGATCAGAGAAGACTGACATTTTATAGGGGTTCTCATGCTTGATAAAACTGAAAATTGCTTAGATTTACATAGCTCATGTTTTTGAGCAGACTTTCCAATCGAGGTCTTTTGCTGTAAGTTCTGAAGCCAGAGAAGAGATAATAATTCAGATGTGCCTGTTTCTCGAAATGGAAGATGGTTGAATTCTCAATCAGAATTATTTAAGTGTTTGTAGTAATAAAAAAGAACTGTGTAACTATTATATAATCTAGGGCTTCCCCCTTGTTTTTAATAGCTATTTTTAGAATCCCATTGTCCCCAGGTAGTATTCCTTCATTGACTCAATAAAAGAACAGAGGAATGCTGCATTCCCTAAAAGTGAAGGCCAAACGATAGTACCATGTAGTGCTATCTTAAGAAAGGTCCCTCAGTTGTTGAGACCGAGATAAGTGGTAGGCAAATTGAGGCATCACATGCTCCCTATGCTAGAGTTATCAGTACTTAATTCATGTCAGTGGTAATTTTTAAAAAATAACATCATTTAGTAGATCACATTGATTTTGATAATTAAATCATATTAATTATGTTATATAATTATATTAGGCTTTTTTAGTTTGTTTAGCAGAGATTTGTACATTTCTTTATTTTATTACCATAAAATATTTACATTAAAAGCCAGTGAGAAAGTTTTTCCTTTTGAGAAGCATGTATTAGTCAAATCTGACATATAGTGGTCTAAGCAAGCAGCATGTTAACAGATGAAATAAATTCAGTTGCATCCATCCACTTGCTAGGACAGACTCTTGGTTTTCTTTCCCCATTCTTCTTTTCATCCTTCCTTTGCTCTGTAGTTCATGAATAGGTGTATGCACGCTGACATAAGCCAGGTATAGTATTTGACCTAAAACAAGTCACTGCTTTTGTGAAGCTAGTTATAATGAGGGAGATAGCCACTGAACACATAGTAATAACATAATAAACTGGTATGAAGGAAATGAATAGACACCTAGACAGACAATAATGGTGGCAGTGGTGGAAAGGGCAGTGGGAAAACCAAGAGTCATACAAGGAAGAGAGGGAAGGACATTCTGGCCTCTGGCCTGAGGGAAGAGCCCGCGCAGCAGAAACAGGCCTGTGAGTCGGTAACTTCATTAGCTAGGGGTTTCTCATCATGCCTACCATGATCTTGGAAACAGTTTCAGTCCAACCAATGTTGCTTTCTCCACATATCAGTGACTGAAGACTATGTATGCATGTGACCAGATTCTTCACAAAGCCCCCTCTTGCTTTTTAATTCTATATTGATGGTGCTTCCTGCTTTGCTGAATGCCTTGTGGTGGCCTTTAATGTATAAGCTTTTGTTTTTTTTTAAGAGAAAATAAAAGCATGTTTCATGTCACTCTGCCCATCCATGATTTCCTTCTTCATTCTCTGCCCAGGCTGGGGCATGGAGATGGAAATTAGTGGCTTCCTCTTGTGAACTCTCATAGAGTCCTGTGAATATCTGATAGCATTTGCCACAGAGGATTGCTGTTATCTTTCTTATCTAACTATGATGGCTTGAGTCCAAAGATCTTATCACATAGGACAGTGTCTAGCTCACAGTATGAACTCAATTTACATCTGTTGACTGGAAGAGTGTCATAAACTGATGTTCAACATGAACATATCATTCTTTGAAGTGTACGGTTATGAAAAATTATTATGGAAGAGCACATATATGTAATTTTTCAAAGTGATGACTGTCTACTTTTATATTTGGGATTGTTTTAAATTCCTAATTGGGGTTAAAATAAGCTAAATCTTTTTTGCCTTTCTAAGGTTTCAAAAATGTTAGCCTTTATGTTTTATTGTCAGTGCAAAATTTCTAACATGCGGGGGGGTGGGGAATATGAAGACAGTGATTGCAAAGTCTTTGTTCCCTGAATACCTGACCTCTTTTTCTGACCCATAAAGTTTCTAATTTAATTTGGATTTAAAATGAGGAAGCACGAGAAGTTGTCTCCTCTCTACAGGACATCAGGTGATGTTCTTAGAGGTAAATCAACAGCAAGGTGAAGCTTGCAGGGGAAGGCAACTTTGTAAAAGAAATTGCATTGGACCTTAGAACCAATGGGGTATGATGGATAGAGATCAATAAACTTCACCATCTCCTTTTAGCTCTACAGAGTAAGGCTTCTGTAGGCATTTGCATGGAGGTGAATTATGTTTGATAACAGATAGAACAGATGTCTAACAGAGATCAGAGGACCTGGATTTTAGTCCTAACTCTACCACTTAAAATGTGAACAATTAATGATACTATAGGCTCATTTTCTGATCTTAAAAAAAAGAAAAAGATAGAAAATTGCATTGGAGGACAGCTAATATTTCTTCTCGCTTGAAATTTTAAGAGCTCTTAAAACACACCTTTTATTAATATTCTATAAATTCTTTTCAACTTATAACACATATATATACAAAAGCTAGAAGATGGGGCATTGTAGCACTGGTAGTCTTGACTAGGGAAAGGAAGTTTTATTTTTTACGTTTAATATTTGAACGTGTTCTTTTTATCATGCAATCATGATAATGGCCAGTTTGAGGCATATCTGAATACTTGCTAGGTAATGAACCTGGCACCTGATAACACCTTCTCCACCTCTGGCTAATCTTACCTGGAGACACATAAACCTTTTGTTCCTATCAAGCTATTATTGTCTTTGATTCTCTCTTTTGAGGCTAATAATTCTTCTTTGGATTTAGCTAGAGATGTATCTTTGGAGGGAGCAGGAGTTGGTTAGAATGGAGGCTGGCTGTGCTGTTGGGCAACCAGTTCAACACGTTGCCTTTGTTAAACTTACAACAAAGGTACTTTATTCTTTACACCAAAAGGAAAGGACACTGTGTTGATTTTGAGACACAGATTTGCATTCTGTGTTCTTGTGCTTTTTTGGGAGGGCTTTTAGCTTTGACACATCTATGGTCAAAATAGTCCAATAAATGTACACATGTTATATAGTAATCCTATATGTTAAAAGAATGCTTTCAAAGTACAGTCAAGAGCTAAAAAAAAAAATGTGGATTTTCATTTCAGAAATGTTTCCCTCTTATTTGTAAGTCCAGAAGTAAAATCTGATATTTTTAAAAAGCCACTGCTGAAAATGTCCATATCATGCCATATTCTTGTACAAATCTCTATAATGTGTATTTTGCATGTTGTTTTAGATTATCCCCTTTTTGAGAAGGAAAGGAGAATACCCTCTTAAAGCAATGCATAATGTCAGTCTATAAGGCAGTGAATTGGTAACACAAAGATGTTAAAGTTTAGAAAATGCCTATTAATGTAATGAAATTTTAATTTGTTTAGAATAGAAAAACATTCTTTTTTCCTTTCTTCCTCCCTCTCTTCTTCCCTCTCTCCGTCCCCTTCTTTCTTCTTTTCTTCTTTTTTCATTAAAATAAACACTTACCGAATATGTGCCATGTGCCATGTTTCCTCTTCGGAAGAACATACTTTACAGTAGACTCGATTTTACTGTGGGACGCTCCCTGCAACTTTTATCCATATCACTAATGTACTTTCAGGTAGCCCTAAAGAGGCAATTACTTAAAATTTAACACAAACACCCTCACTTTCTTCAACACATTTGCCACAATTCTTAGATACGTGCGTGAGGAAGAGTTAGAGTAGTCAACGTCAGTGAAAATGATTGGTTTTAGTTTTCACAATTGTAAAACAAAACATTGACAAAAATGGTTTATAATGTTCTGCCCAGGCAGCACCATTGACCTGGCAGGGACAGAATGGGATACGACAAGTAGAAACCAAATAATGCCTGGAAATGTGCTTTAATTCTCTTTGAAGAAAACTGTGATGCATGCTCAGAATTCAGCTTTATCTCAAGGATTCTCATTCTTACATGCCTTGCAGTCCCATGCCTTTGGGAATAGGGCCAGAATTGTGTCAGCAATGAAGGTCAAATAGCAAGTAGAGAGTGGGCGGTGGAAAAGACCAGCAGTCAAGGTCCTGAGCCTCAAAATATAGCTATTTAAAAACAACTGATGAGTGGGCATTTCCCAGTTTTTGATTTGTCTTCCATAGAAAATATTGTTGTCCCAGTGGTGTCTAGATAAGTCCCAGATGAGCTAAGAGAAGAGATAAGCAATTTTTTCAGGGATTCAAGGAATTCCTTTCTGCTTTAGCTAAAGATGGCTATGGTTATGAGAAAGGCAGTTAAAATCCTGTATGCATTCTCTTCCCATAACCTTACTTCTCTTTCCATTTTAAGACCAGCTTTTCTAAAATGGAAAATGGAAACTCCAAGGGCTGGAATCTTGAATATTCTTCTGAAATAGAAATAGAAAGACTTTTATACATTAACCAGTTCAACCTATTTAGTATGAGCCCTAGAGGTTCTAAAGACCCCCCCCCCAAAAAAGAGAGTTTACAGCTTAATAGCTAGATTTTTTTTTTTTTTACTGTAATCAGGACTATGGAATGTATTTTCAAGTTTACCATTATGATTTTTCAATAGTATTCAAAATGTCCATTTTTTTATGCTGACTATGTATCATAATATTTTAAGTCCGAGTACCTTGTGAAATAAAATTACTAAAACCAGGGTGCCTGGGTGGCTCAGTCGGTTAGGCGTCTGCCTTTGGCTCAGGTCATGATCCCAGGGTTCCAGGATCGAGTCCCACATTGGGCTCCCACTCAGCAGGGAGCTTGCGTCTCCCTCTGCCCTTCACCCTGCTTTTGCTTGCTCTCCCTTGCTCTTTCTCTCTCAAATAAATAAATAAACAAAATCTTTAAAAAATAAAATATATAAAACCATCATTTGTAAAAAAATGAGGCACATATTTAAGTAACAGTGATTAGCATGTTCATGCAGTATATTCACCCTGTCACTACGAAATACTGGAGTTTTTTAAAAGCAAGAACTTCATTTTTATTGTAACCCTTACTATTTGAACATATATTTTCTGTAGATGTTACATTCATGAATAAAATAAATATTAGAACTCACACTTAGGAAATACTTTTTTTACTTGGTCTTAAGATAATAAGATTTTATTGGTGTGACTTAGTTATCAGAACAAAAGATAAAGTTGTTTGATTTTCTTTTCTTCTTTAAAAGGAAGTGGACAAATTCTCCTTCCCATCAAAGACCACCCAAATTCTTTCAAATATGCTCCAAAGCCCACATCTCACTATTTACTCTGATATTTAAGAGTTCTTTGTTTTAAATATAGTCACTATAGAATATGAACTTTATGGGGGAAGCCACAGAGTCTTACTCATGTGATTCTATTGTCTAGCACATGGCACTTTGGGCTGAGAGTAATACAAGTCAAGAAATTAAGAAGAAATCCCTTGAAAAAAACAAGTTTCTTGAGAAAACCAAGCCCTTATTGGAGGAAAGTGAAGTGGTACCTATAGAATAAAAAGAGTGGAAGTTGGGGAAAGGAATAATGAAAAATATTATCTATTTCCCAATTTTGTGTGTGCTTCATTCCTTACCTTCAGTCACGTGGCTTCCACTAAGATCATAAACTATTTTATATGGAGTCTCTTTGAAATTATAAAATTATACTTTTTGGAGCAGTGACTATGTATTTTCTCTGTGTAGACACTGATGTATGGGAGATATTAAATAAATGTTTGCTTAAAAATTAACTTTCAGAATATTTTATCATTTGAGCCTACAGTAAGTTGGATGTAACATGAAATTAAACAAATAATTTCCCAATTAAAATGTCATTGAAGATATCTGAAGACTTGTGAATCCATAATTATGACAAAGGATGGTATTGTGATGACTGAAATGACACTTGGGAGATTATCAAATGTAACTTTCATTCTCATTTTAACTTGGAGAATGATCGCAAGCTCTCCTAAGGGATGGATAAGTTAAAGTTTAATACATCACAAGAATTCGTATTCATGGGACGCCTGGGTGACTCAGTTGGTTGGACGACTGCCTTCGGCTCAGGTCATGATCCCGGAGTCCCGGGATCGAGTCCCGCATCGGGCTCCCAGCTCCATGGGGAGTCTGCTTCTCCCTCTGACCTTCTCCTTGCTCATGCTCTCTCTCACTGTCTCTCTCTCAAATAAATAAATAAAATCTTTAAAAAAAAAAAAAAGAATTCGTATTCATTATGAGGCCACATTATAAGGCAAAGGAAAAAAAAAAAAAAACAAGTAGTTGGGGCGCCTGGGTGGCTCAGTGGGTTAAAGCCTCTGCTTTCGGCTCAGGTCATGATCCCAGGGTCCTGGGATCGAGCGCCGCATCGGGCTCTCTGCTCAGCAGGGAGCCTGCTTCTTCCTCTCTCTCTGCCTGCCTCTCTGCCTACTTGTGATCTCTGTCTGTCAAATAAATAAATAAAATCTTTAAAAAAAAATAAAAAAATAAAAAAACAAGTAGAAACTATGTCTTTTCAAAAGACAAATTTGATATCAATTCATCTTTTTATTTTAATTTTTTAAATTTAAATTCAATTTAGTTAAAATATAGTGTATTATTAGTTTCAGGAGTAGAATTTAGAGCTTCATCAGTTGCATACAACACCCAGTGCTCATTACATCAAGTTCAGTCCTTCATGCCCATCACCCAGTTACCCAGTCCTTCCACCTACCTCCCCTCCAGCGGCCCTCAGTGTGTTTCCTAGAGTTAAAAGAGTCTCTTATGGTTTGTTTCCCTTTCTGTTTTTATCTTAGTTATTTAGTTTTTTTAAAAAACACTTTATTTCTGGGGCATCTGGGTGGCTCAGTGGGTTAAAGCCTCTGCTTTCGCCTTAGGTCATGATCCCAGGGGCCTGGGTTCGAGCCCTGCATTGTGCTTTCTGCTCAGCAGGGAGCCTGCTTCCCCTCCTCTCTCGCTGCCTGCCTCTCTGCCTACTTGTGATCTCTGTCTGTCAAATAAATAAATAAAATCTTTAAAAAAACCCACTTTATTTCTTTATTTATTTGAGAGAGAAAGAGGGAGCACAAGCGGGGTGGGGGGAGCAGAGGGAGAGGGACAAGCAGACTATGTGCTTGAGTGCAGAGCCCAACATGGGACTCAATCCCACAACCTTGAGATCATGACCTGAGCCGAAATCAAGAGCCAGAGGCCTGACTGAGCCACCCATGTGCCCCCAATTTTTTTATTTTAGAAACTCATTTATTTTCTCTTTTAAATGTTGTAAAATTTGAGCTATGTTTTGTCTTGTTATTAAAGGAATACAAGGTCTAGAGAAATTAAAAGGGTGAATTTATTAGGCCCAAATATGGAGCTATCCTCACATTCTACAGTTTTACCCATTTATTATTTCATATTATATTTTAGATATATTAGAATTATGGCAGCTAATTTTCATTTCTTCTAACACCATCCCTTTATCCATCCATTTATAAGAAAACCAAGGCTCAGAATGGTGACTACTTTGTCTCCAATCTCACAGGTGTCTAATGGCAGAGACAAAAGAGTGAGAGAGTATGTTTTTGTGTGTATGTGTGTGAGTGTTTAACATTCTTGTCAAACTATAATTTGATATTTCTCAGTATTTCATCATTATACTAATGTGTGATGATTCCTTGAGATTGTTGGTGCTTGAGCCTATTAAAAAGAATAAGATAAAGGGTATCAAATAAGGGGTTGAACTGTAGTGCTGGGTCTCATATAATATTAATGGTGAGCTATAGTAATAATCCCATTTGGTTATATGATCACAGATTTGTAAGGACGTGGATATGCACGTTTGAAGGAATTTTAGTCATGCATTTTTAGATTTCCTAAGGCAAACAAATAGTTACAAACGGAAGAAACTTCCAGGCCGTTCAGTAGAATTACAATGCAGGTCACAAATGTAAGCCACATCAGTTATTTTAAATTTTTTAGGAGCCTAATTAAAAGGAATAAAATGAACAGGTGAAATTAATTTCATAATGCATTTTACTGAACCCAAGATATCCAAAATATTGTAATTTCTACATGTTATGAATATAGAAATCATTGAGATATTTTACATTTTCTTTTTGTACCATCTTCAAAATTTATGTGTATTTTATACTTACTGTAGACATTAATTCATCTAGCCATGCTTCAAGTTTTCAATATCCTTGTATGGCTAATGGCTACCATATTGAACAACATGTGTCTAAATGGTCTAACATGCTGCCAGCAGTGATGGGGAAGAGGAATTAAAAGAGGAGGTGATTAGCTATCTTACTTTGGAGAGATGTTTAGAAAAGGTGCTGATATGGTGTATTAAAACATATGAGGGTATATCTCATTTCACAAGTGAAGGTGTTGGGACCCAATAGTGTTGAAAACCCTTCCCAAGAGCTTGGACCTATAGAACTGGTCAAACTGGAAACAGAACTCACTTGCTCTTGAACTTTCCATCCTTTCCCCATTGTATTGTATATCTTCTTTGGAGAAAGAGGAATCAGTAAATAAGACCAGAAAATCATCCTGTACGTAAAAGGTCTATAGAAAAGACATCTCCTTACCTTAGATAGTTATTGGGTAGGAAACCTCCATTGGATTTATTTAGCCGGGTGACCCCCTCCTAATGGATGTGTTATATTAATAACTACATTTTGGTGATATTGATGTAATAGTTGGTTAGGTGTCTGACTCTTGATTTTGGCTTAGATCATGATCTCAGTGTTGTGGGATTGATCCCTGTTTCTAGATCTTCACTCAGTGGGAAATCTACTGGAGATTCTCTCTCTCTCCCTCTCCCTCTACCTCTCTCTTTTGCTCTCTATCTCTCCCTCAAATAAATACATAAATCTTTAAAAAAATAAATAAAAATAAAATTAATGTGTGAAATTTTAGTTTTGTATTACATATATGCAATTCCTTCACATAAAGTTGAAATATATGTGAAAATGACTCCACTATTCATATTAGTATTTCATAAAGTGCCCTTCATAAATTCTATAATTGTAGTAATTGTGGATGTTTTACAAATTGTGATCTATAAGGTTAACTGTTTTTTAAACAAATGAATTCTTTTTACATTGTTTATTTGTTCATTCAGTTAATATATATTTAATCCTTACTGTATATCAAACAACCTGTTAGATGCTGGCACTGAAATTGAAGATGAAATAGCATGGTTTCAACCTCCTGGAGCTAACATTTTATTTGGAACACAAACAATAAATATGTAACTAAAAATAAATACGTGGTTATAAACCATGTTAAATGTTACAAGGAGAAAAAAGAAACCAGTGTAATGAAATAGAGAATTAGGGGATATGGTAGCAGATTTCCTTAGGGGAGATTCGGGGTAGGAGATGGGAGTAGCAGGTGCAAAGGTCCTGAGGTGTGAAAAGCATGGTCTGTTAAAGAATTCACTGTGACTGAGCAGAGTCATACAGTGAGTGAGTAGGGACAGAAGAATCAGGAGCTATAGTCAGGGGTTAGAAAATACAGCCCCTTGTTAAGAATATTAAGGACCTTTGTTTTTCTAACATGTAATGGAAAAATGTATTAAAGAGTTTAAGGGGGAATCTGATTTATGTTTAAAAAATTCCCTATAGCTACTATGTAGGGAATGAGTTTCAGAAGAGCAAGAGCGAACAGGGATAATAGATAGGAAGGCCATTGTGTACTCTGGGTGGGGAAAATAGGAGATGGGCCTTCATCTACCAAAGAAAAATGTCTAGAAAGCACAGCATGTTCAAATTTTGGTATGAAGTAGTTTTGCATTGGATTGTCTTAGAGAAATCGCTTACCTTCATTTGGAAAGCTAAAACCCCACAGGATATTTTAGATCACATGTGATGAGGTATTTTCAGAATTCAGGCAGTTCTGTGCAGAGTTACTTACTTGGATTTCTTCTCTATTATGTGGTTTCCATCAATATTCTTTTTATATAAGGAACATGTAACATGCTATACTTATTCAACTTTATTAGCAACTCCCACAAAACCTTTTTAAAAAACATTCCCAGGGCAATATATTCAAATTGATGCATGCCTTGAAAAGCCTTTTTAGTTTTGCATTCTGGTCATCTTTGACAAAAGAGTATAAGAAATGGATGTTCAAATCAGGCTTTCTTCCTCAGCAAAATCGTTGGTAAGTAATGGATGAAATTTGAATATGCTCTCAGGGTGGCCCTCACAGCATAAAATAATACATTCATTTTGTCCCAACACTTCAGTAATATTAGGGCATATTGAGCATTTTTATTTTATTCATTTCTGATTATTTCTCAACATCTTGTAAGAGCCCCCTTTTGTTCTTTTTCCCCTTTATGCCATTCATTACAATCTATATTTTTAATTTGTGTTCTGTTTCTCAGCTGAAATATAACTTCTGGTGAAATGAATTCATATTCTGTTCTGTTTTGTTTGGGGTTATATCCCTAGGAACTCATATAGTTATTGATGCGTAATAGGTGCTCAATAAATATTTGTTTAATAAGTAAATGACTGAATGGCCACTGGGAAATAAACCTCAGTATTTCTATTATATCAAAACCCATTTAGTAGATAGCTATTTGCCCAGTATTATATGCAACGACCTATCCTATTTGAGCTTTTCCTTTAACTCATTTGTATTAAAGCAGGGTGTTCAGCCTCCGCACTAATGACATTAGAGGCTGGACAGTTCTTTGTCAAGCACATTGGACAAATTCTATGTTCTGTGCATTGTAGGGTGTTTGGGAGTATCCTTGCCTTCTTCCAACTACATGTCAGTAACATCGTCCCCAAGTTGTGACAACCAAAAATGTCCTCAGACATTGTCAAGTGCCCTCAGTTGAGAATCCCTAAAGAATTATTTTCACTGTATGCAAATAATGATGTTTAAAATACCTAGGTTTTGAGGCATTGAATACTGAATTTTGACATTTTCTATGTAGAATGTTTTAATTTTATTGACTATTTTATCAAGAAGGAAAACAGAAATGGAAATAATCATTTCCTTGTGTCCGTTTGGAAAAGCTATGCGAAGGGTTTGTAGGTCCTTTAAAGCTGCTAGTTCACAGAAATCAAGAAAGAACACACAGTTTCAATAAGACTCTTCTTTGCTGGCAACAAAATATTAACATATGAATTCAGTTTTCCAACATGAGAACATAGAGTGTTCATAGAAATCCAGAAGGGTTCAATTGCAGTGATAAGACAGAACTATTACTTGCATAGGAAGGTGGAGGGACAGCAGAGTTCAGTTAGCACCCCACAAAGGCCCAGGGCTTTTTTTTCTCTCTCTCTTTTTTTAAGAGTTAATTTTTTAAGAGCAGTTTCAGGCTCACAACAAAATTGAGAGAAAGTCATAGAGATTTTCCATATACTCCTTTCCATACACCCTCCACACATGCATAGTCTCTCCCCAGGATCAATGTCACTCACTAATGACAAATGCAGTGGACACATCTTTATTACCCAACATCCATAGTTTACTTTAGAGTTCACTCTTGGTGTTGCATATTCTGTGGGTTTGGACAAATACTTGATGATCGGTATCCATCATTATAATGTCATATAGAGTATTTTGACTGCACTAAAAATCCCTTTCTGTGCTGCCTATTCATTCCTCCCTGCTCCTAGCCCTGGAAACCACTGATCTTTTTACTGCCTCCATAATTTTGCCTTTTCCAGAAGTCACATATTAAAATCATATAGTATGTAGCCTTTTCAGATTGGCTTCTCTACTTAATAATATGCATTTAAGTTTCCTCCATGTCTTTTCAGAGCTTGATAGCTCATTTCTTGTTAGTGCTGAGTAATTACTTCATTGTCTACATGTACGATAGTTTATCCATTCACCTATGGAAGGGCATCTTGGTTGCTTCCAAGTTTGGGCAATTACAACGAAAGCTGCTCTAAGTATCATGTGCAGGTTTTTGTTGGACATAAGCTTCAACCCCTTTGGGTAAATACCAAAGAAGATGATTGCTGAATAATGTGAAAAGAGTATCTTTAGTTTTGTAAGAAACTGCCAAACTCTCTTCCAAAATGACTGCCATTTTGCATTCCCACTGACAATGTATGAGATTTCCTGTTGTTCTACATCCTGGCCTGCATTTGGTGTTGCCATTGTTCCAGATTTTGGCCGTTTTAATATGTCTGCAGTGGTATCTCATTGTTGTTTTAATTTGCATTTCTCTTTTAACATATGATGGAGAACATCTTTTCATATGTTTATTTGCCATGCTCTATATCTAATCGGGATTACCTCGAATCTATAGATCAGGTTGGGAAGCAAGGCTTTTCTATGTAAGAGTGTGGGAAGATAGCCAGGGTTTGTTTGTGAGATAGAGCTTTCTGTGGGATGTTAGCATTGCTATTTCCAGAATATTGTCTTTTATATTGATCAAATTAAACCATGGTACAGATAAAATTCTGCATTGAACGTGAAAAGGAAATAGCATTGGAAGGAAATAAAAATGTATCATAGTTCACATAATATCTAGGTCAAGGTGTGATGAAGCAAATGACCACACAGTTTATAATGAAGCTTGGCTCTTCTGTAGAAACACAAAGATTTGGGGAAACTTTAGGTTGCAGTGGGGGGAAGTGACTTCAAAGCTGAGAGAATAATTAATTGCTTCTCTACCAACTATTTTGTTTTATTCAGGCAGCTGGACAAATATAATTGTATTTGGAAGGAAGCAGTGGATATGTCTCTGGTGCTCAGTAGACTCATTGTCACACAAAAATGCAATGGTATTGCTACCCTCTCCCTGCTCATCATAATACCATCTTTATAATCCATATCATTTGTGTATTAATTTATATTAAAATTATTTTATCAATTTTATTCTAAATTAAGATTTTATAAATGATTTAAATAGGATAACAATGCACAAGTAAGTTCCAAAGTGATATTTTTAATTCAGCTGATTTGGGGAATCAAATATGCTTCTCTCTCTGCCTGCCATGGCAAATTCTGATTTTCTCATCATGTCCTATTCTAAATTCCTCTGTCCTTGATAAAAGGGACTTTCATCTTAGGTCCCATAATATTCGATAGAGAGAAATCTTACAGTGTTTTAAGTTGACATTGAAAAAATTATCTTTGATTAATCATTATTACCTCACTGCCTAAAGCTGCCCTATTTTAATGTCTAATATGTTAGGAATTATTTTATATCTCAGGCTCATAAAATCCCACCATCAGTGACATTTGTGAGCAAAGTTGTTGCTTTTTGAAATGCACCAGCCCATTTATATTGTTATGCCTCCTGGCACTGTGAGGGAAAAAGTTGCTTAATCATTGTAAGCAAACTACCATTTTCTGTTTTCAGATGAAAATGAAGTTAAAGTTATACATAATTAACATAGTCTTTTGTCCTCTATTAATTTGGAGGATAATAAAATACTCATAATAAAATGTCTTTGATAAAGTCATTTATTTGAAGTCCTGAATAAAACATATGGAAGTGGTTGCCCACCTTGGAAATGCATCTGTATGGGGACTGTTCTTTGAGGCTCCTGTCCTCTGCTGACCGTTGTAGCTTAGGCGCCTCTCATTCATCATCCTTGACATCTTCCCCCATACAATAGCTTATTAACTTTATCGTTTAGTAATATTTTAGGTATAAACAATGTTCTTTATATTTTTCAAAGGACCCTTAGAAAGACAATTAGAATATGGAATATCTTTATTTATAATACATAGATACTATATGTGTTTCTGAGTAAGAAAAAGCAGATTAGTTATGATCTTTAAAATCATCAGAATAGCATTGGTTTTCTCACTTCACAGCTGATGATCAAATTTAAATGAAAATAGTCACCAATAGTATAGTATGGATGTCATATTTTAGAAAACTTGGCATAAGGGAGAAGAAGACATAATTCACTCATTCATTCCTTCATTTCAAGTTTAAATTTTTCTTTCTTCATGTGTTCTGGCATCTGCTAGGTGCTGGGGATACATTTATGACGTTACACTACAGGTTCATTAATGTGCCTGCACAATGGGGTTTATTAAATGATGTTACAGATAGTTGTAAGTGAATGCATGTAAAATTGTATCAGTGCTAGGAAAAGAAGTTCCTGATGCTATGAAAACACTTCATAAGGGAATTTGACCTGAACTGGAAAGTCAAGAATGTATTCATTAAGGAAATGATATTTAAATTCAAATCTTAATGAATAGGATATAACCTGTGAAAATAGGGTAGCAGGGGGACAATTGTATCAGTGGTGGACTGTTCAAGCAGAGGGAATAGTATATGAGAAAGTGTTGTGGTGGGAATAACTAGAAACAAACCTGTATAGCAGGGACAGGCGGAGTGGTAAATTGACGTGAGATTAATTTAGAAAACTCTAACAATGGAAGGCTGTCATGACAAGGTGTACAGTTTCCATATTCTAAAGTTTATACTGTCTACAGATGGAGAAGTATCTACAAGGAGGCTAGAGAAGATTCAGAAAGCTTCCAAGAAGAGGCCTGGAAATGTGGGTGAGGGGTTAAACCAAAGAGCAAAGAGGTGGGGGTTGAGATGAAAAGAAGTAGATTGACTCTTGATCAGGCAAAGAATGAGTCAAGAGTATCTGAGGGTAGCTTAGATGGTGGCGATGGAGGGGAGATTTGTAGCTAGTGTGATCAAATGACTCACCTTCTGCAGTCTGAGAAACAGAGTATTGTAAGGGGACCAGTTTTCCAAAGTCAAGTAATTAGTTCTGCTACCAGAAGATAATGTGCTAGACCCTCTGAATCAATGAGGCATCCATACAATTTCTATCTTCAAAGTCAAAGCTTACAGACATCTCTCACCATTGTTTGTTTGTTTTTTAAAGATTTTATTTATTCATTTGACAGACAGAGATCACAAGTAGGCAGAGAAGCAGGCAGAGAGAGGAGGAAGCAGGCTCCCTACTGAGCAGAGAGCCTGATGTGGGGCTCCATCCCAGGACCCTGGGATCACAACCTAAGCTGAAGGCAGAGGCTTTAGCCCCCTGCGCCACCCAGGCACCCCCTCACCATTATTTAACTTGCCACCTGAGTAAAAAGGAGACTCATTCACCTTTCCCAGTATTCTGAGAATGGCTAACAAGGGGTATGCATCTTTGCAAATCACGATTAAATATCATATCCATCACACAGAATGCTATCTGCAAAACAAGAAGTTGCCTTAGACTACAAAAGCAGATGATGTCAAAATTGGACTGGAACTTAAGGTTTCCTGTTTTCCAGTAACAGGCTTAGATGACTCATTAGGCTTGAATGAAATGCTTTGAACTGGGGTGACTACAATGATGTTCTCCTCTGCATGTCCAAGTGAGAAGTGCTTCCTTGGCCTGTTGTTTCTCTTGCTTGCCATAGAAATTTCCAGCAATCGAATACTTGAAAGAAAACTATGGCTGTATCTTTTAGGAAAAAAAAAAAAGATCCCGATGACACAAGTCACTGACAAATTACCCAGAGTTAAAAAACGTGAGAATACCTTTATTAATATTAAACAAGCTTGAAATAATATGACTGGAATTAACCCTCATAACCAGCAATAGGGGACCTGGTGAGATAAATGCTACTTCTATGTTAGAACACTAAGCAACCATTAAAATGTTCTTATAGGTGAATAACTAATAAGAAGGAGAAAATGTTTGTGGTATTTTTAGTTAAAAAGATAGTATGTTTTATCCCATGTTAAAAATATGATTTTATTTAGATATGTTGGCGTGGCCATTCATACATACACACAAAGAACTAAAGCTAAAAATATTTATGCTGAAGTGTTAGCAATGTTTATTTGTATATATGAGGCTATGAGTGATTTTTCCTATTTTTCATGTCCAGATTTTCATATTTTGTGATAAACACATATTATTTTTGTCATAAGATAAAGTTTAGAGAGATTTTTTTGCCTATCAAATTGGAAAATATATTTTTAATCATCAAATATTGGCAAAATTTCAGAGAAATATATCATTAAAAAAGCTTAATCTAAAATAACCTTCCCAGGGGTACCTGGGTGGCTCAGTCAGTTAAGTGTCTCCCTTCAGGTCAGGTCATGACCCCAGGGTCCTGGGATCCAGCCCTACCTCTGGTTCTCTGCTCAGCAGGGAGCTTGCTTCTCCCTCTCCCTTTGCTGCTCCCCCTTCTTGTGCTCTCTCACTCTCTCTCTCAAATAAAGAAATAAATAAAAGCTTAAAAATAAAATAAAATCGGGCACCTGGATGGCTCACTTGGTTAAGCATCTGCCTTTGGCTCAGATCATGATCCTGGGGTCCTGGGATGGAGTCCCGCATGGGACTCTCTGCCCAGCAGGGAGTCTGTTTCTCCCTCTCCATCTGCTCCTCCTCCCTGCTCAAATAAATAAATAAAATCTTTTAAAAAATAATAAATTAAAATAACCTTCTCAGATGTAAGGTCTACAGCATACCTCGAAAGCTTAAAGTATTTGTATTCTTTGACCATCAATTCTACAAAAGGGGATTTATTCTAAGAAAATAATCAGAGAGGTTTACAAATATTTATTTGCATGTTACTTTCATGGCTTTATTTATAACAGTAAAATATCTGTTTATAACAATAAAATATCTACAAATATGGGAATGGCTAAATAAATTATATTGCATTCATACAAAAAGAGCTATATGCAGTCATTTAAACACATGTTGTAGGAATATTCAATGAAATGAAATACGCTTATGATTCATTGTTAAATTTCTAAAACAGCAGGTAGGAAATAGTATGTGCAATAACATCTCAACTACTTGAAATATATAGCATATGGTAGAAATGAAAAGATATGCAGAGGGATGTTATAGTTATTTTTCTGAACAGTGAAATTGCATCCATTCAGGGAACTTATGATTTCTTCGGGGTTTTTCCCGTGCATGTATAAATTTTTATGAAGAGCACTCATTAAGTTCAACAACAACAAAAATACATTTCACTCTGAAAAGATTAGTGGGGAAATAGGGATGGGGATGTCCAGTAACTAAGGTGTTTAAGGGGATTTCAGTAAATTCCTTCAGGAATTAATTTAGAGTCCTGACCTCCTTTTCTTATTCTCCTTGGAACCTCTTCAGGAACCATCTGTATTTCTACTCCTCCCATTGGAGTTCTTTCCAAGATTTTTAGGCACATGGGAAAGCATAACATTTTTGTAGTGGGCAGCATTCTGTTACTTAGATTCAGATGCAACAGAATTTACTGAGAGCATACTATGTACCAAATATCTTCACTCTTTGGGACATAGCACCAGGCTGCAAAGGGACATTTAGGATTTCTACAGAAAGAGTTTAAGATACAGATTTTCAAGATCAGAGTTGGAGTCCAGAGTCTATCACCAATTAGTTTTATAATTTAAGCACATCACATTCTTCTGAGCCCTGGTATTCTACTCATTCATTCATTATTCATTCATTCAACACACATGGACAAAGTCTCACAGGCACTATTCCAAGCCCTAAGGATAGGCCAGTGAACAAAACAAAGTCACTCTTCTCATTCTAGTAGACTGGGAGTGACAACATATCAATATATAAATATGTAATATGCCAAATGGAGTTAAATGCTTCAATGAAAACTTAAATCAGCAAGGAGATAGGAAGGGCTGGAGGGCAGGGTGGAAGATGATTGCTGTTTTTATAAAGAGTTGCCAAAGAAAGATGGATAAGATGACATTTGAGAAGATCTCGGAGGATGTGAGAGACCATAACATTAAATGCCTTGTTTCCTTCCCTGGGTTGTGAGAGGCCCTATGGGAAAGGGCTTCACAAGCACAGAAGGGATCTTCAGTATCATGCAGCTTGGTCCTATAAAGTTCTATTTGCTTTCCATAAAGAGGACCTGAGTTTGCTTCCCTCTGCCTAAGGGAGTTTTCCCTTTGGAGATGGAGAAAATGTTATAAATAGGAGGAATGAGAACAGAATCTCCCTCAGGGCCAGAATGGTCAGAGGGCTTTCATTCTGTCTAAATGGAACTAATGAGACGTAAATCACCATAGTCCTTATAGAGAGCTGTACACCTTGCATCAAAGCACATTTAAGTCTCTTTTAATCATAAAGATGCTCCCGAAAAAGTAAGAAATGTAAAAAAAAAAAAAGAAGAAGAAAAGAAAAGAAATTCACACAATCTAAAAGGTCATACAGGGATGCCTGGGTGGCTCAGTCAGTTGAGCGGCTGCCTTTGGCTCAGGTCATGATCCCAGCGTCCTGGAATCGAGTCCCACATCGGGCTCCTTGCTCCTCGGGGAGCCTGCTTCTCCCTCTGCCTCTGCTTGCCTCTCTGCCTGCCTGTACTCTCTCTATCTCTCTGACAAATAAATAAATAAAATCTTTAAAGAAAAAAAAAGGTCATACATCTGTGGTCTGTACTCCTTCCCTAAAATCTTGAGTAAATTTGGTTCTTTTCAATCTCTTCCTAGATCTCTCTCTGTGTAGATTTGTCTCTATTCACATATAACACAGCCACTCGGAGAAGAATTTTAAATTCTAAGTGAGGAAAAGAAAAGTTCTCTAAACCTGTCAAACATTGGTTTTGACACATCCTCATCAGCCCCAGTGTTGGAGCGGTGGCCATCCTGGGCCAAGTTCCTCAGGATCTGGTCCCCGCGTGGTGTGCTTTCCCTCAGGTGTTGATGGGGTTGGAGTGAAATGGAATCCGAGAAGGCACGATGCCTGGCGCTGCCTGTAGCTGGACTCAGAGCTCTGGGCCATGCTGTTTGTACAGGTGTGCCTCTTACTGTTGATGGGTCTGCAGTTATATAAAGGAAGCTGTAAAATGTGTCGGGGTAGGGGGAGGCTAAGAATGAAAAGAAAATTTTTAAAATCTATTTAAAGATGTCTTCTATAGAAGGTCCTTTTTTTTCGTCTTTAACAGATCCTATTGCATTGTTCATAATGAATGAGCAGAAAATGCATTGTTCTAGGGTATATTAAAAAATATGACTTGATTTAAGCAGGAAGAAAGGAAGGAAGGAGACAGGAAGGCAGAGAACAGTGGAGGGAGGAGAGGGGAGACTGTTGTAATGTGTAACACTTTAGGACGTAAATAAGACATGTGAATAAGGAATTTTTAAAGGGATGATAATTGCTTCATGTTTCCCTGTTTTTGTCAATGGGAGTGACAAAGTTGAGTGCTGTGTAGTTGGGCAAATAGCCAGATTATAATACGCTGACCACTCCTTTTGTGCCCTGCACTCATGTCACGGATATAGTCTCACCTGTGAGACATCTCGTGCTGATGAGTTACGTGTAAACACGTACACAGCTGTATTCTTCTCTGTGGCCATATGCTCATTACAGCACCTGGCTGACAGTACTCACTAGATATTCTTTGATATGAATTCATTAACGTAATCGAAGCTGAGGATTTTCTTTAGTGTTAAGAGATGGACTCTGGAGCCAGACAGCTTAATTTGAACCCCGGCTCCCTGACCTACTACCCATACCCAGGACCTTTAACCTGTTACTTCACTTCTGTGTGGCTCAGATTTCCCATCTGTCAACTGAAAATAATAATATTACCTATGGCAAAGGATTCTTGTGATGATCAAATAAATTATTAAAACAGAGCCATGTGGGCTCTGTTTTAATTTCTATTAACATCCTTCAGTTTGGCAGGGGCACAACTTCATAAAAATGAAATAAATCACAATGTGCACTTTGATGTCTATCTCTTTTTCTCAATGTAATGTTTTTGAGATCCACGTGTTCGCATGTTTTCATTTGAGTAAGCAGTTCATTCTGTTTATAGGGCTGAATAATGTGCAATGCTTATAAATAATTCTGTAAGAATGTATCACAAAATATTATCCATTCTCTTTTAACAATAGATCATTGGTTTAGTTTCAGTGTGAGGTGTTAGAATATAAAGATATTGTAAAAATTAAAAGAAATTATTTATATTAAAGGCTTAGAAAAGTGTTTAGCATGTAATAGGCGTTAGAATAATATTTGCTATCACTTAACTAGAAGTTAAGTAAATCCTCACTCTGAAATGAAACCCTACACAATTTTCTATTTTGTTAAACATAGAATAAAATTGCTAGCGTATGCTGGGGTGCTGCTATCAACTGAGTTTGTGACCCCCATCAGCCAGTGGGAACAATGATGGTATTTCTGTTCTAATCTGGAGCATTTCTGTTGGACCAATCCAACTGATACTCCCTCCTCCTGTGTCCCCAGGAATTTCTGGGAGGGAAGTGTTACTTTGTTTCAGGACTAGCTTTTTGTCATTGCTTGGACAAATGCTTCAAGTTCACTGTTAGTCCAATATGTATCAACTTCTAAAGCAGCTTTATTTCCCTTGTAACATGTTATAGAAAATACGTGCTCTTACTTAAACAGAAAATTAATCTGGGGATGTTTTTACTTCTCTGCTCACATGAGTGCTGCTCGTGTGTGTGTCTTCCCTCACTGCTATTTCTATTACAACAAGGAGGACAGTGCCACAGCAACTTCTGTCTTTGCAGGATGACAAAGTTTTCAGTTGGGTTATGCACGGGAAAAGAGATTCTTGCTTTGCACCCTGGCACTTTGCAGTGTAAATGCAGTTTGATAACTGCATCTTCTCACAGTAGCTTACCGAATTTCTAGCCATTTCACAATGGCTATTTCTAGACTTCTTAGTGGTTGGGGCATAGTACAGTTTAATGAGCATTGTTTATCTTTGTGAGCACCTTGAGGGCTTGGACCAAATCTCAGTTGAGTTATTGGTCAGGTCCAGCAGTGTTTGCATTGTTGTATTGAATTGGAAGGCTAACAGAACACTATGCTCTCCAGCGTGTATTCCTTAGAAAGCATGCATGGATTATTGAGCCAAACTGATACATTTTAGTGGATTTGGCTGAGTATCACCCACAGAAATAGATCAGTTGCAAAGATTCTGAGATGGGGGAGGCTGAGTTGAAACAATATCCAAATCACTCTGCCAAATTGGTTTCCAGCCTCTTGAGGAAAAAAGCAGGATACTTGTTTCTCTGTGTAGTGATTCTTGCTACCCTGGTGAATGCATGTGCCCATTTTCAAAGGTCTTGTGCTTGCTAGTAGCTCCCAAGGTTTCCATTCCCATTCACCAAGACTCTTACTGACTATCAGTGTGTCTCCACGACCCTCTACTGCTGTGCTTCAGGGACGGGACCGTGCTTCAGGGATGGGAGCTCTTATTTTCCCTTGGAGACTAAAACTGCACAGTGGGTGAAAGCATGAAATTGAAATCCGTTAGACCTGGATGTGTCCAAGCTGTTGGTGCGGTGTTCTCTGGGTATGAGAAAAATTGAGACAGACTGCCTTTTGACATCAGTTTATTCATCTAAGAATTATAATAAGACAGAGCATGCTCTTAATTAAAGAAAATGGAAAATAGAAGAAAGCGAATCCATTTTAAGGGATTCAATTTTATAATAAATAATAAATGAATAAATTTTATTAGGACTTATCTTTAAAAAAGTGCAGGGTTATATAAATAAGTGTATTTCATCTAACATAGAACAAATCATAATTGCAGCCGTGTGCTACTACTGTGTGGTAAGCTGGGGATACTATTTGAATGGGAACTAATCTTACAGGTCAGTATAAGTGAATATTTTGCATTATTCAAGTCTTCATTGTCCGATGTGACCTTATAAATAGAGGCACTTGGGAAGATAAATTTCCAAATAAAAAGAAAACTTGCCTAAAGTTTTTGTGTGCATAAACTAATAGGCATGAAACACTCTTGCCATCATGTTGGGTAAATTAAAGTCCTTGCGTAATAATAAGCACGCATCTCCACTGGATGCCAAGACAATTAACCACCTAAGGAAAACGGCCTTAAAAACTGCATTTTTAGAGCTTTAGAAATTGCATTTAGCTTTTAAAAACTTTTTTTCCAGTTTATGGAGATATTTGGATTTATTCATTGACATTATAAAAATTGGTTACTCAACACTTGAGCTGTTTACTGGTCGTCCCCATCCCTGCCACCTCCCCCTCCTTCTGTGACCTGATTGCTTCCTCTCAAAATGTTCTTTTGAAAATAGTGCAGGTACATGAGTCTCAGAAAACGCAGAGTGAGATGTCTGATGAAATGTCTGACGAAAATACGTGCTGCTTACTTGTTGAAACTTGACAGGTGAACACAACAACTTGCTTGTTTTTACTTTTTTAAAAATATTTTATTATTGGACGGAGAGAGACAGAGATAGCGAGAGAGAGAGAGAGCAGGAATGGGGAGGAGAGGGAGAAGCAGGCACCCCACTGAGCAGGGAGCCCCATGTGGGACACGATCCCAGGACCCCAAGATCATGACCTGAGCCGAAGGCAGCCGCTTGACTGACTGAGCCACCCAGGCGCCCCTTACTTGTTTTTAAACTCTCACCTGGCTTTCTGCGGCAGACACAGTATTTCTTTCTTCATTCAGGTATTTAATTATAACCCCGTCCCTGACCTGTACTCTTCTCTAGGTTCTGTCTCAGTACCAGTGTTGTAATTGATTGCATGCAGTGGTAAGATACCCTTCAGAAGTAACTGGTGCAAGAAATTAGGGCTATATTTTTTTTTCTTTGGTGGCTACTCAGGCAAACAAACAGGTAAATTGGGTTCTTTTTCATTGCATTCATACACACACAAACACACACAATGCAAGGGACAATATATTAATTTCTAGACCCCATTTTGGGGTTGTGAAAGTTGCATTATAACACCAAAGTACAGCAAGATGATCCAAGTAGCAAAATGGGTAATTCAGTCTTTAAATAGTATCTTTTTTTTTTTCATGTATGAAGAACTAGTCTGAAGCTATATACCTAGAGGAAAGCTTTCATTGCTTTTCTGTTGAATATTATTTTTAGTTTTTAATTATGAAAGATTTCAGAAACTCAGAAAAGTAAGCCAATTTATTTAAAAAGATAATCATGTATGGACCACCTTTGTTTAACAGAATTCACATTTTGCCGTATTTTTTTCAGACAGCGTTTTTTAAAGGAATAAAATGTTATAATGCAGCAAAATCATTATCTTTATCCCTCCTTTTCATGTTGAAATTAACTGCTCTCTTGAAGTTAGTGTGTTTACTGTCCATGCATGCTTTTGCATATTTCCATATACACGTGTATCCTTAAAACATACACTAGGTTCATATTAAAAGTTTAATAAGTCCCATCATTGTCTCTATCTCCTTTCATAGCTTGTTTTTATCATTTAGCTTTATTATTTTAAAGTTCTATCCATGTTGATACATTTAGTGTTTAGTTCATTTAACTGCTTTATAATATTCTGTTGCATGAAACCAGCCCTGTTATAATATAAGAGATTGTAAACTTATTGAATGCCTCCAAGTGTCAGACACTATGATAGATAGTCACATATATTTATGGTTTGATTTTTCCCCCTCCAGGTCATACTTTCATTGGATGATGTTTTTACTGACTGACAAGGCTAGAAATGAGAAATTTTTGTTTTCCTGTCCAGTACAAAACCCAGCATTTCTGGGCTCACCATATGTCCTCTCAATTCTTTTTGCAAACCAGTCTGCTGTTTGCTGAGATTGTCTATTTCTTGTAACACTCTGGCAAATATATGTAGCAGAAGCTTGCTCATTTTTTTTATATTCTCACCAGAAATCTGTTTGCCTGGGTTTATGAATGTATGAAGTGTATTTTCTGTCTCCAAGTTATCAGAGGCAACATTTTTACCAAATATTTTACTACCTGAAATGGCTCTTATTTTTTTAGCTTCCTATTATAGTTTATTGTCTCTCACCACCTGACCTGAAAGTCAGTGCTACATATATTAGGCTTTTCGCCCAATAGTACCTTAATTTGAGGCTTCATTCTAGGTACCAATTTCTGTAGTGTTGCTCAATGTCTTACAGCAGTCGTTAATCATTACTTTCACATTAGCTTTTCACAGTTGGCTGCTGGAGGCTGGGCTTGGCTAGGCTGGATTGTAAGTTGCAGGTGGAATCCAGATTTACTCCATGTGCCTTTTCTCTTCCTTGGACTGTGGGCTACTTGGGGCTTGACCTGTTCTTGGTAATTTCAGAAGGGAAAACTCAATAATACAAGTATGTATCAAGTGTCTGTTTGCATCATGTCTGTAACATCCCATTAGTTAAAGCTTAAGGTCGAGAAACAGGAAAGAGTAATCAGACTTGCATGGCAAAGAAAGAGAGAGGAGTAAAGAATTAAGAAAAATAATGTAATTGCCCGTAAGAAGTAAGAATAACTTACCTTTATTAATTGCCTTCTCTGTACTAGATACTGAAACAAGTGCTTTATAGACATAACCTCGTGTAATTCTCATATCACCATCATAAGATACATATTGTCATCTCCATTTTACCATCAAGAAAACTAAGACTCAGAAGAGTTAACTAATTAGCTTCATGAGTAAAAAAGCCAGGAATTGAATCCAGATGATTAGGTCTCCACACATATGCCTTTTCTTCCAAAAACCATATGACTTCTGTTATAATATCCCAAAATTTTAATGTAAACATTTAGACACACATAACCATAAAATTTTAAATACAATATAGTACTAGTCAATATCTTCTCTCTGTCCTTCAGAATCACTTTATCCTTATGGCTTTCTTGTGAGAAACAGAGGAGATAAAGCATTTTATACATTTGGGGAAAAAAAGTGAAAATGGAAAACACAAGGGGACCAAACTTAGAATCAGAATAAGAAGTCTGGATTTTTATTTTCTTCTTATGTTTTTATTTTTATTTATATTTCATTTTTTCAGTGTTCCAAGATTCATTGTTTATGCACCACACCCAGTGCTCCATGTAATACGTGCCCTCCTTAATACCCACCATGAAGCTCACCTCCCCTCCCCTCCAAAACTCTCAGTTTGTTTCTCAGAGTCCACAGTCTCTCATGGTTCCTCTCCCCCTCTGATTTACCCCAATTCACATTTCCTTTCTTTCTCCTAATGTCTTCCATGTTATTCCTTATGCTCCACAAGTAAGTGAAACCATATGATAATTGACTTTCTCTGCTTGACTTATTTCACTCAGCATAATCTCCTCCAGTCCCATCTGTGTTGATACAAAAGTTGGGTATTCATCCTTTCTGAAGGACATCTTGGTTCTTTCCACAGTTTGGCAGTTGTGGACATTGCTTCAATGAACATTGGTGTACATATGGCCCTTCTTTTCACTACATCTGTATCTTTGGGGTAAATACCCATTAGTGCAATTGCAGGTTCATAGGGTAGCCCTATTTTTAAATTTTTGAGGCATCACCACACTGTTTTCCAAAGTGGCTGCACCAATTTGCATTCCCACCAACAGTGTAAGAGGTTCCTTTTTCTCCACATCCTCTCCAACACTTGTTGTTTCCTAAAGCTGGGGGCATCATGTTGCCTGTTTTCAAGCTTTACTATAAGGCTGTGATCACCAAGACAGCATGGTACTGTGCAAAAACAGACACATAGACCAGTGGAACAGAGTAGAGAGTCCAGATATGGACCCTCAACTCTATGGTCAAATAATCTTCGACAATGCAGGAAAAAATATTCAATGGAAAAAAGACAGCCTCTTCAAAAATGGTGCTGGGAAAACTGGACAGCTATGTGTAGAAGAATGAAACTCAACCATATTTCTTATGTTTTTAAGCATACAATTATTTTCTTTAGAAAACTTCAGTGGCAGAACATATAATCAGATTATATAGATGAAACTGAGGTAAAGCAGTAAAGAATTCTATCTCTATTCAAAACACACTCTTCTGGGCAGTGCTTGGGCAGCTCAGTGGGTTTAGCATCTGACTCTTGATTTCAGCTCGGGTCATGATCTCTGAGTGTTGAGATCGAACCCAGCAATGACCTCCATGCTGGGTGTGGAGCCTGCTTGGGATTCTCTCTTTCCCTCTCCCTCTCCCCTCTACCACCCCGTTTGCTCTCTCTTTCTCAAAATAAATAAACAAATGAATAAATATTTTTTTAATTAAAAATACAGTCTTCTAGAAGAAAAAAAATAATCTTAGGTCCCCAAATGTCCTCTTCTTCTAATTCTTTTTTTTTTTTTTTTTAAGATTTTATTTATTTATTTAACAGAGATCACAACTAGGCAGAGGCAGGCAGAGAGGGAGAAAGGAGGAAGCAGGCTCACCTCTGAGCAGAGAGCCCGATTCGGGGCTTGATCCCAGGACCCTGAGATCATGACCCGAGCTGAAGGCAGAGGCTTTAACCCACTGAGCCACCCAGGTGCCCCCGCAAATGTCTTCTTTATTCCACTGATGTAAAATGATGGAAGCTAAGGAGGTGGGATCTCACTAATATCACTGACTAGTTGTGTGATTTTGGGCATCTATGTAATAACATCTCTGGGTTTAATTTCCTTATCAATATGATAGAGTAAAGGATACCTACCTTTTAAAGTTGTAAAAATTAAATTGTAACAAATATTTATAAATATTCAGTGCTTACAAGGGGGGGAGTTTGGGATCATGTCTAGATGAATTGCCTTGGGTATACCCATGTATCTTCCATATGGAAAAGTGATTTCCTTTGCAATGGCTAATTTAAGCTTTACATTTATGGACTCTTAAAATTTTTTATGAATATTTGTTCATATAGTATCCTAAAGGAAGGGAAGATATTGAAAAAAGCAGTGTTTTAAGTCCTTAGCCATATTTCTTATCATTGATTAGTTTACATCTAAATGACTCTAATGAACCCAGCCCAATGAGTTTTGCTGTATTAATTAATAATTTGTTGGAATTGTTACATGATTTATGTGGACACTGGAAATCTTCACTCATTCACCAAGAATTGAGTGACCTGATAATACAGGCATGATGTTAAGCATTCTTAGGGAATATGAAGATTAATCATGGATGCCTTCATCAAAAGGATTATATTCTGATAAGGGAAATAAGAATGGATATAAGCAACTATGAAAAGAATGGAAGGCCATATGTGATTACTCGTTAAAGAACAACTGATAAAGTTGTGTAGTTCTGAAGAGTGCCATTACTTTAAATATTTTGATCACTAAATTTCACAGATGGAGATGGCAGAATTTTGATAGGAAAGGCAATTTTTAATTATTCCAGGGAGAGAAAATATAGTATAAACAAGGAAGCCCAAGTAAATATGCTTGCAGAACTGAAGCACAGAATACTTATAATTAATCAAAGGTATCTGATTAGATTGACTAAGTATAGTTCATTGGCTGCATATTGTTTCACTTGATTTCATGGAGGAGGTCATTTAACATATTGTAATACATAGAGGCCTTTGAGAGGTATTTCATGTGCCGCAGAACTCCTGAACAGAATGAGTCCTATATATCCTAGTAGACAAAGGGATACTTGTTTACCTACTCTGGCCTTGAAAACATGAGATCCAACTCCTGTCCTATACTTTTGGATTAGTTCCTGTGGTAACCATTGAATAAAAAAACATTAGACTCAATATTAAAATTATTATGACTTTTGAGAAAATAATAGAACTACTGGGAATACAGACTGTTGGGTAATTAAAAGTACACAGGAAAGGGGCACTTAGGTGGTACAGTCAGTTACACATCTGACTCTTGGTTTTACCTCAGGTCAAGATCTTAACATCATGAGATGGAGCCCCCCGGGCAGCTCCGTGCTTAATATGGAGTCACTTGAGATTCTCTCTCCCCTTCCCTCAGCCCCTCCATCTTGTGCTCTCTCTCTCAAATAAATAATTTTTTAAAAGTACACAGGAAAATTATAGAAAATTAATAGAAATTATAGAAATAATGAGGGATATGTCTTCATATTCTTTTGAGAAACAGGAAAAAATAATGAGGAAGTTCAATGCAAGCCACCTCATAACTCTATGTAGAGACAAAGAAACTAGAGAGAAGACTGACGTCTATATGGGGGAGACAGAGGTGAAATGGAATAAAGTAGGAAAAGACTAGGAAAAATCTGTTTCAGTCTTTAGTTCACCAATTTATTTTGTAAGGGCAGACATTTTATTGACTGAAATGCAAAGTAGCTGAACATACTTCATTCTATCTTTTGAAAAAGGAGGTAAACAGTCTTATGTAAGAAGGAGACAAATAACCATGGGACAAACTACTACCATGAGGACTTTTTAGGTTAAATAATGTTCTCAAGTCTATATCCGTACTCCCCAAACCTTGACCCGATGTTGACCAGCTTTATCATGTTCAGCCCTAGTAGGTTGAACTCTGTTACCTCCAGCATAGTCCTACTTTTCTCAGGGCCATCCACTTTGGGCCAACCAGGAGCCATGCTTGGTGCACTGATTTGGAGCCTAAGCACCAACCACAGAGCAAATCATACACTTTTTATCCATTGCTCTTCATTATATGATGCTCTGAGCTGAATTTCCCATGCCTTTAAAGCACATAAATGAACTTCTTTTGATAACATCCTGTATAATTCTGTTATTATTAAAAACTGCTCATTGATCCTGTGATTAAATTTTGAGGCCATCAAAAATTCACATAGATACTTGTTAATAGATGGCCCTCCTTCCCCATCACAGCATTGTTTTTGTTGAAATCTCATTTGACTTGATTCTACGTGCCTAACTGTATGTAGAGACATAAGATAAAGGCCTATGAAAAGTAACTTGTCAGTGTATTTATTGTAAAGATGTGTTTCTTATTTCCATTTTATTCTCAAGATGACCCATAGAAAAATTTCTCTTCAGTGTCATTAAAAAAAAATGGTGTACTTTACCTTTACTCCAGGTGTACATTTGTTATATAAAAACTGTTGATTTTTCATATTTTATTTTGTTTTTCCTCCCTCATTTCCCATTCCCCTCAGTTTTATTGCTTTTAGGTTATTGATTGTAATATATTTTATCTGCAAAACATTTCTTAGTTGAAACTCTTATTAAAATGAAGATAAAAATTAATTGATATTATTATGAGGGATACTGAAAAAAATAATAATCGTGGAGAGATTTCCTTCACATTCAGCAATGACAAATGAAATTTAATATTTAGTTTACATGAACAGAAGTAACTAAAGCTCCCCAGGGTATCATTTTCTTCCTTGGTTTGCGTATCCCGAATCTTTTCCACAGTTCAGAGTTGACTTGAGATAGGTCATTGCTCATATCATTCTTTAAAATTGCTAGATGTTATTTTTGATAACAAAAATACTAATTGAGAATATCAAACTCATGATTTAGAATTAACTATGTTGTAATTATGAAAATTTTAAGCAACTGTAACCTTGTAGAAGGCATACTGTGATTACACCTTCTAGTATTAATTGCTAATTAATAATTAATGTGGGAATTCTCACAAAGAATTAGGGAAAATTTTAGGCAACTGATGGGGTCTATTTCATTAGTCACTAAGTGTTTTCAGTTCATGTAAACATGCAAGACTATGTGCTCATTGAGAATATTGTTTCTGTTATATATCTTACTGGAAAAAAATCATTATTAGAGGGTCAATTCCAAGACAGTGTCTTTGGCTGGTTTTGGACAAAATCTAGTTTGTGTATATGTGTTTCTCTGATGCTGTAAGGATGCATATTTTTTTAAAAAATTATGTGCCTCAAAGCAGATCAGACTCATGGAGAGCTCAGAGTTTTAATAACCACAAACTGGTACCTTTAGGAAGGGAAACTTTTATGCCTTTTCTGCATCATTGAGTTCCTCATCTCATTTTCCAGCCCAAAACCAAAGGCACGAAACTATATTAATCCAGCAGCTGAGAGGCATATTTCAAATAAAGGATTTGAAGTTTTCTTAGCAACAGCTTTCCTGAAATTTCCAAGCAGTTAGTATTGTGATTGGAAAGGCAGACAGGCAGTTATGTAAAGCCTAGTCTATGTGTTTCAAAGAACTGGTGGATTCTAGCTTCACTGAATTTTTTTTTGTGTGTTTGCGATGTCTGACCTTTGAAAGAAAAGATTAATTTTAATAGTTTGTCATGATTTCTTACTATGAGTTTCTTATTTATAATATTTTAGATATTTCTAATGTTTAGAGCCTCTAAATATTATTAGCTCGAATTCCCTTCTTGGTTATGAGTTTGTATAAATTATAAGGCTTAGAGAAATAGATAAAAAGGCATTAAGTCAGGGCACCTAGGTGGCTCAGTTGGTTAAGCTTCTGCCGTCTGCTCAGGTCATGATCCTGGAATCCGGGCATTGAGCCCCACCTCGGGCTCCCGGCTCAATGGGGAGTCTGCTTCTCCTCTCCCTTGGCTCCTCCTCCTGCTTATGCTCATGCTCTCTCTGTGTCTCTCAATAAATAAAATCTTAAAAAAAATAAAGGTGATAAGTCACTTTTTTGGCATTATTTCCTCTATTTCCAGTTTTGCAAAGGCTCCCTCCTTTGCCTATTTGTATTTTCACTCCTTTCTGGAAATAAAGTGTTTTTCTCTAAATCCCAGATTCAAAGAAATAAACCTTTGCCTTTACTTATATACTACTGAGTCAGAGGAAAGCACAACAGTTTTCATGTATTTATATAGCTGTGTTAAACACAGCAACTTACATATATCTATTTTAAAATATATTTTTATATAGCTCTATGTTAAATATACCTAAATGTAAAGTATATCTGTATATCCAGATACAGATTTATCTAGATAGATTTACATACGAATATACAGGCATATTTAACATTTTGAGAGAGAGAGAGAGAGAGAGAAAGAGCATGTGGGTAGGGGGAGGGGTGGAGGGAAAGGGGAAGAAAAGAGAATCCTAAGCAGGCTCCATACCCAGTGTGGAGCCTGACTTGGGGCTTGATCTCACAACCCCAAGACTATGATCTGAGTCAAAAATCAAGAGTCGGATGTTTAACCAACTGAGCCACCTAGAGCCACCCCATATTTAGAATTTTTAAAATAAAAATTTAAATATTCAAAAGAGCACAGGGTGAAATATTTCTCTCATATTTCTGTTCCTCAGCCACCCAGTTGCCCTTGAGAGACAACCTTAGTTACTACTTCTTTATATATTTTTCCAGAGCTATTTAATGTATACACAGACACACACAAGTATTTTTCATCTTTTTTATAAAGATGCAATAAACTACAGATTTTATTCTTTGTTTTTCTTTCTCATAAAAATATGTCTTTGAGTTTGTATGTGTGCATATACACACAAGTACTTCTTCATTTTCATAGGTGCTACATAGGATTATATTATAAGGCTATACCCCAATTTATTTAATCAGTCCTCTATTGACAGGCATTTTGATTGTTTCCAACTTTCTGCTATTATAAATAATACTTATGCAACATTTGGCATATGTACAACTTCTCAAGTGATTTTTAATTATGGTAAATATCTGAAAATTGCCATCTATGGGAATTTTGCCAATTTACACCACTACTAGCAATGTATAAAAGTATCTTTTAATTTACCCACTCTCCAACATTGTGTGTTGGCAAACTTTTTTTTATTTTTGGCAATCTGATTGGTGAGAAAATATTTTAAGATTTTTTTTTTACATTTCACAGTGCTAATACTAACCCATACACATATATACATACATACATGGGTATGTGTATGTACATGCACACGTGTGTATATGTGTGTGTGTGTGTGTGTGTGCCTCCACATGTATATATGAGAGAAAGAGATATTGGTAGAATTTATTGAGTTGAAATTTTTAATCGTTTCTTTTTTTAGAATGGGTTAATGATTTTGCATCATGCTTGGGAAGGTCTTCCACACTCTGAGATTATTAAAAGTAGTTTCCCATAGTTTCTTCTAGAACTTTTATGTTTTATTTTTCATTTTAACTTCATTGATCCATCTAGCATTTATTTTGGGGTAAGTTATAATGTCTATGTCCTAGTTACTTTTTCCTGTTGATATTTCTGTATAAAGAATGGAATAAACCTGTCTAGTTGGGGGGGAAAATCCCATGACATTATTATTGGAAATAAGTTATTATTCTAAATCAACTTAGTGAGAATTGACATCTATATTATACTTATAAGTTTAATCAAGATAAGATATGTCCTAGTTACTTTTGGTATCTCCAAGTAATGTTTTAAAGTTTTATTCAAATACAGTTTCCACACTTCAGGTCAAATTTAGTGTAGGTATGTCTTACTTCTGTTGCATGTTTGAGAGTTTTCTAAACCATTACTGGTGATTGTTTAAATAGATAGATACTATTGATTCACTTAATTAATTTTGTAACCGTCTGCCTTTATATAAACCCTCCTCACTTTCCATAAATTTTCAGTTGATTCTCTTGAATATTATAGGTAACCAATCATATCTGCTCATAATTTTACCTTCCCGAGGTAGTTAACACTAGCTAGCTTTTTTTTTTTTTAAAGATTTTATTTATTTATTTGTGATAGAGAGAGATCACTAGGAGGGAGGTGAGGGAGAAACAGTCTCCCCTTGAGTAGGGAGCCTGACACAGGGCTCGATCCCAGAACCCGGGGATCAGGACCTGAGCCAAAGGCAGACACTTAACTGAATGAACTACCCAGACACCTCCAACACTAACTAGCTTCTAAATAAGCACTAAATCTCAGTGGCTTAACAAAATAAAATTTTATTTTGCAATATGGTCCAATGCAGTATGAAGGGGTGGGGTGACCATACCCAAAGAGTAATTCAGGGACATAGGTATCTTCAATTTTCTATTTCTATCATCTGAAGACAAGGGTTGTCAAAATTTGTTTCCATACAGGGCCAGACAGTAACTATTTTAAGCTTTGCTGACCATACAGTCTCTCTTGCAACTACTCAACTGTTGTTGTAGCTTGAAAGCCCCCACAGACAATACGTAAATGTTGAGGCATGGCTGTGCAATTAAACTGAATTTACAACTTAGGCAGTGGGCCAGATTTGGCCCGTGAACCACCGTTTGCCAACCCCTGTTCTCAGGCCTCAGAATTCTGCATGGCATTCTCTGTCTTCAGCCGGCAGACGTGGGAAGAAAGAACCAGGATCACTTGGAATGTTTTTATTAAGCAAACTTGGAATTAGTCTGCCTCACTTCTATCCATGTTCTACCCGTAGAACTCAATTATACGGACTTGCCTTTTAGGAAATTCAGCTTCTATAGTGCCCTACAAAGCAAAACACAGATATGGTGGTCATCCAGCTAGTTTCAACTCCGCTGCTGCTTGTCAACCTCTAGAAGAATCATTTATTTCTCGTGTATAATTATATGGGCTATCATCACTAGAAAGTGTAAAAGAACAGTGGTGGTAGTAAAGATCCTGTTTTTCTCCCTGATCTTAATGGCCTGCTAGAATTTGTAATTAATTTTGATGATTAGTTTTAAGACTAAGAAAGATGTATTTTTTCACATTATGGAAGAATTTCTGTTCTTTGTATTTGTATCGCACAACAAATTTGTGTACCTGTTATTCTCAGAAGGATCTGTTCTGGTAAGGACTACGAGCTAAGAATACATTTTTATATTTTTAAAGGGTTACAAAAATAAACAAAGAATGTGTGACAGAGACTCTATGTGGAGCACTAAGCCTGAAGTATTCGCCATCTGATTCTTGAAAGAAACTGTGTCCACTTGCACTCTAGAACAGCACTACTCAAAGTGTGGTCTAGAGACCAACAGAATTAGCAATACCCAGAACTTCAGACCTGGGAATGTTTTGGGCTGGGTTATTCTTTGTTGTGGGGACTCTCCTGTGCAACATCTCTGGCTTCTATCTACCTTGTCATTAGCACCCTCCCACATGGTAACTGCAATAACAAATGTCTCCAAACATTGACAGATATCCCCTGGTGAACAAAACTCCACCTGCTGAGAGCCACTGATGTAGAAACTTGTTTGAAATACAAATTCATGGCCTCATCCCAGAAATGTGAATTAGAATCTCTGGTGTTAGGGGCACTGATCTGTGCTTTAATAAGCTCTCCAGGTGTTGGAACCACTGCTCCAGTTTGGTAGAATTTCTGGTATAACCATCACATGTCATTTGCACAATGGTAATAGTCTGACAGCATCCTTCATATTTTCCATGTTGATTGCTTTAGGTAGTCTATTTTTTCTGGTGACTTTTAATAAGTTATTTTTTCTAAAATATGAATAATTTTATCCAAGTTTTAAAATGTATTTTCATAGAATGGAGCTAAATAATTTCACATGAGTCTTTTTTAAAACTTTATTTAGTTAATGGTTTATTATTTTATTGATATTTTCAACAGGATTTCTAATATTTTCATGCAATTATATTTATCTCAACTTGTATTTTTATCAGTTCCTCAATTCGGCTTTCCTTGGGCTTTTGTGTTATTCTTTTTCAAAGTACTTAATATGTAATTGTTTATTTAATTTTGTAATTGAATATGAATATTTAAGGTAGCAATATTCGTCTAGGCTCTCCCGGGTATAGCCCCAGGAATTTTGCTAAGTAATTATTCTAACACTAATATTTTTCTGTATATTCCAAAATTTCCATTTTGATTTTATCTTTGATTCATGTTTTTGAAGAGAAAGTTAGTTGTTAATTTTCATTTTTTTAGTTCTTTTTTCTCATTGTCTTGTTCATTTCTAGTTCTATTAGATGGCTATAAGAAAATTCTAACTATACTGATTCGACTACTTTGGCATATAATGAGGGTTTTGTGTAGTTGATTGTGTATGTGTGTGAATGAATGTGTGTGGTTGTGTGTGTGTTTCAAGTTCGTCTCTTGGAGTCAACATATGCCTGAGTTTCACTTTGTTTTCTAATTTGTTAGCTTCTTTTATATATAATAGTTGAGTTTAGCCCTACAATATGTTGGTGTGATTGATAGAATTTTGTTACGTCCTTTTATATCATGCTTTTAGTTTGTATAGGATATTTTTTCAATATTTTGTTTTGTAGTTTGTGGGTTTTTTTTTTAAGATTTTATTTATTTATTTGACATACAGAGATTACAAGTAGGCAGAGAGGCAGGCAGAGAGAGAGGAGAAAGCAGGCTCCCTTCTGAGCAGAGAGCCCGATGCGGGGCTCATTCCCAGGACCCTGAGACCATGACCTGAGCCGGAGGCAGAGGCTTAACCCATTGAGCCACCCAGGTGCCCCATGTAGTTTGTCTTTCTTTCTTTCTTTCTTTCTTTTTTTAAAGACTTTATTTATTTATTTGGTAGAGAGAGAGAGAACATGAGAGGAGAGAGATCAGAGGGAGAAGCAGACTCCCTACCGAGCAGGGAGCCCGATGTGGGACTCGATCCAGGGATTGCGGGATCATGACCTGAGCTGAAGGCAGTCGCTTAACCAACTGAGCCACCCAGGTGCCCCTAGTTTGTGTTTCTTTAAAGCTATCTTTAAACTGGATATCCCTAAGCTAGAAATTTGTATAAAATCCTCTATGGTCTATATTTTATTGTTTATTCTCTAGAAGGAGGAATGATTATGTTAGGATATTTCTCTCACTACCCTTTGTTCTCCACACTCAATTTAGTTGACAGTGTTGTATTTCTTAATGTATATGTGTTATTAAATAAGCTGAAATGTCTCTAATTAATCACATTTAAGTAATACAGCTTTTCAACTAACTGTAAGAAAAATAACTTTACATTTAAAAAATTTTCCAACCTTCTTTTTTCTCTTGCCTATTTTATTAGATTATTATACTTTCAGGATCTATAACATTTATATAAGTTTTATAATCCTGCTCCCCACATGTTTTAGTTAAGTAGATTCAATATTCTCTTCTAATCATTTTGCTATAGTTTCCCATTCTTTCCTGTTTGGCAAAAATTATTACTCGTGTCACTTCTTCAAGGTGAGCTCATAGCAATATTTCTGTTTTGCTTGTCCAAAACTCTGAGTGGAAAATTATTGGATCATACCTTATGTCTTTGAGGTCTTCAATGCCATTTTTTCCTACTACTTTCTAACGTTAAATATTGTGGTAGAGAAAACTAAGATCAGACTGAATTTTGACTGCTTAAAAATGATTTGGTCACACTGTGTGGCCACCCAGAGAATTTTTTCTTTACCTAACGATAATGTGACTAGGATACATACATCTCATTGTGAAATGGTTTTGGTCTATGGTGTGTCTTTTGTACCAGTTGAACTAATTCTTCCTTTTGTTCTAGAAAATTTAATTTATATTTTAAATATTTTCTGTGTTCCTTTGTCTGATTTTTTAAATGGGTTTTATACTCTTTCAAAATGGGTTTTATACAGATACACATAACATGTGTTTTTTATAAGACACATTTTAACTCTTTCTTTTTAAAGTTTTTCTTTTATCTTTTCCAATGTACCTATGTCTTGTAATTTACTCGGCTATAATTTTTTCTTTAGTTTTTTTTTTTAGTTTTCATTTTTTCTTCCACTTCTTTCCTGAACTTTATCAGCTTGTGATTCCTCTGTTTTTGTTTTTTCGCCATACATTCTCTGATCTATTATATAGCCATGTGCCCATATAAAAATTAGGCTTATATTACTATTTAAAAGAATAAGAAAACACATATTGGGGGACATTAGCAGGTTCTTGCACAAGTAAAGACTGGCATTAAATGTTTTCTTGTCCTAAGCTGTATGTCCCATAACTGGTGAAATGGGAACATATATTGCTTGAAGAACTACCATTCTTTTATTGGTGAAAGAATAGAGATGCTTGGGGCAGGAGGCAATTTCTTGTGGTCTTTTGGTGCAAGACGTTAGAACTCCATCTTACTGGATTTTACATGGTAATAGAAACCAAGGTAGGTTGTTAAAGGAAAAACGAAATGAAATATTCCCATGGTCTCACTGTGTTTTTAAACCTTTTAAATCACATATATACAATGGAGATTTAGGATTTGATTTTTTGTAAATGGGTATGCAGCCCAGCTGCCATGTCTTCATTAATTAATAGCAAATTAATGTCTAATGTCAATGTCCGATAAAATGCCTGGCTCTCCAAGCTCCATTTAGTTTTACAATTGCAATTACCTTGTGTTGTGTATTTCTTCATGACATGATGGTGTCATTTGCAGGTTTATAAATGTTTTTGAGTATCAGGAGATAAAATTAGATTTTGTTTTCCCTGGTAAGGTAACAGATGTTCTAGGACACTAATTACCCCAGGAACAGTATCATTTACTTAGAATATATTAGACTCATTAAAAACTTTTCCTTTTGGTTTTGTTCCAATGGATAACATTTTTGCTTTCTTTTATATGCATGTTTGGCTCAAGGGAAAAATAATAATGAGCACACTGTTGTCTAGCCTCTACTGTTTTGAGCTCCTAGTGAAACCTGGCTATTAAAATGCTTAGTATATGTCTACATATAGTATTACCACACTGCCCATATGGAAATCTTGGCACTTGTCTTATTAACAGTTCATCTGAATGGCTGCCTGTGTTTTCTTCACTTTTCTCAATGTCTGGCCTTTCTTTGGCTGCCTCTCTGAGTCTTTTCCTCTCGATGCCTGTCTTTTTGGTTATTTGTCAATCTAATTATAAATTACACACAGAGGTAAGGCATGTGCTTTGTATCATATTTTACTCTTCCTTGGATTATTTTGGGATGTTTAGAAAGTTACTCTTTCTTGGATTATCTTGGAATGTTTAGAAAGTTACGTAGTATAAATGACTGACAAATTGGCATGTAATTTAGTCTTCCTGTGATCATTATTTATTCAATAGCTTCTATTAAGAGAGAACTGTATTCTAATGTATTTAAATTTGGCAATTTCTTATAACTCTAGGCATGTGCAAGGTCCTAAAATTTTAATGCAGATTGCTCCTTGAACTGACCTCTCATTTTATTTTGCTTTACGTAAAATACACCCTTCTCGTTAAGAAGTTCTAACAGAGAGATATTTACAACCATTGGCTCTCTTACTTTTTTACCTTATTCCCCTTCTCACTCACCAAGATCCAGGAAATTAAAATGCAATTTTAGATTAAGACCTTAGATTTTTTTCCCTCCTTTTAATTACAATTGTAAATAAATAGTTCAAAACAGATATTTTTTGAATAGATGTAATTGTTATGTGCTTCCTAAGGTATTTCCTCTGTAAAGTTAAGCTCTGAGTTTTAGATCAGCTCAGCAACCAGATGCCTCTGGTTCTGGCCCCTATTAATAGTGTGATTTTTTTTTTTTTTTTTGCCAAACAAATGTTCCTTTGACTTTTTATCATAGGTGGGTCCTTAATAGTTTCTCCAGCTACACTCTGCAAGGATATTACCCCTTCTAAAGATACCAGTTATTGTTTTTACAATTTCTTCTATTTATATGACTTACCATTATACTTGAATATAATTATATAAATGATTTATGCCATATAATAATCAGCAGTCTAATTAAGGAATGAAAAATTTCGCAAATGGTTTGGTCCCCTTTCAGTCAATGAGCTAGTGTTATATGTTGATGTTCTGAATATGCAATGGAGAAATAAAAGGATTCCTTTTCTCAGTATTAACAGTTTTGTTTCCGTAATTTATGAGATCTATACACTAAATATTCTATAGGGTTGCTCAGTTCAATAAACTTGTCCTACCTCTAATTATCACTAATATTCCTCAATATTCCATTTTTAATTTCAGCCTGGAGGCAAATTAACATCATGATAATAGTCAAATATAAGATTTCTCTGGCTCAGCCTTTTTAAAATTTTCAGGAACTTCAGCATCATCAAATATGTCCAAAGACTAGAGGCTAATCTCAGATGATGTCTATTGTATGTTCAGTGAGGTATACCCTTTGGCTTCCAAATCAATTCTGCCGATTTCTTTTTCTCTTACATTCCTCCTTACTTTATTCCTACAGTTAATTATTTCAGATGCCCACAAAAAGTACTGTCGTTCATACTTGCTTAAGCACCAGTATCACTATTGATATCCACAGATGTTTCTTTTCTTTCTTTCTTTTTTTTTGGGGTGGGGGGAGAGGACAGATTTATTTATTTATTTATTTATTTATTTATTTTAGTATTTCCCCCCCTAATATAGCAATTTATTTTCTTTAATTTAATTTAATTTTGTTTTTTTTTTCAGTGTTCCAAAATTCATTGTTTATGCACCACACCCAGTGCTCCATGCAATACGTGCCCTCCTTAATACCCACCACCAGGCTCACCCAACCCCTTACCCTCATCCACTCCAAAATCCTCAGTTTGTTTCTCAGAGTCCATAGTCCCTCATGGTTTGTCTGATGTGTTCCTGAGAAATTCCCATCCTCAAAGAAACTACCACTAAAGCCAATTCTTTCAAGTTTTACTCTTTTTCATTGCTCTTTGTCCTGTATCTGAGATTTGAGTACAGCGGCCAGAAGACCTTTTCGGTGACAGAACTTTGAGATACTCAGAATTAGTACTACCCTTAGACTCTTGTCTACTCTCCTTGAAAAAGATACTTTCTTCTCTTGTGATTCAAATAAATAAAACTCAAACCTAATTTATCCCTAAGGCTTGATAAAAAATGCCAGATTTCTTAAACCAACTCATCCTCTGATCAGGTAGAGAACTTCATCTTAGTTAGTTTGAAAATAAGTATTTCAAAACATCTATGATTGTTAGCTATTTATTTCTGTTGCCTAGAGCAGTTCATGAAGGTTTGTCACAGTAAGTACATGAACTACTTTTATTTATTTTTTTAAAGATTTTATTTATTTATTTGACAGACAGAGATCACAAGTAGGCAGAGAGGCAGGCAGAGAGAGAGGGAGAAGCAGGCTCCCCATCAAGCAGAGAACTTGATGCGGGGCTCAATCCCATGACCCTGAGATCATGACCTGAGCTGAAGGCAGAGACTTTAACCCATGGAGCCATCCAGGCGCCCCATGAACTACTTTTTAATCAATGTCCTTATAAATCACCATTTCCTTCTTCTGTATCTATACCTCTAGGTTCAAAATTTTGTGGGGGAAAATACTTAACCCACTAAAAAATCATGGTGTCTAACTGCAATTAAACCTTCCCCAATATTTGACAATAATTTTATTTATTTAATTTTATTCATAGAGACATTACCAGGTCTTTTTAAAGTACTCTTCGCCTTCTTGAATTTCCCAAGTCCACTTCACTTTGGGTAGATGATTTTGGTAGTTTAAAAAGTGGGCTTTCTCCACAGGCTACATGCAATTTTCTCTTGTCATTGATTTCTGCCTTTTTAATCTTTTCATCCATTTCATCCTTCTTTCTATGCTTACGGAGGTAGCTCAGAAGATTCTGCTAACCCATCCATCCCAACCACTATCTGGTGGTCGAATTAGTGAATGAAGACTTTCAGAGGCTGATATTTCTTTATCTTTCATTATGCTTCTCTCTTTTGTTGCACCAAACCAAAATTGTCAGATTAGGGGCTTATACTGAATGTCTCCCTTATTTTTAATCCACTTTTTCTTATTTCACTGAGAACCGCCTTGCATTTCTGTTGTGTTTCTCTCTCCTTCTGAATGAATGCCATGGGGGTTTAGGACTTTGTTCTTCTTGATCTTCATATGTCATTTGATGTGATTATCTATCTCTCTTCCTTCCTTGGCTTCCATCATATTACACTTTCCTTGTTTTCTTATGGACCATCTCTCTCTCTCTTTCCCTCAAGTTCCTTTCCAGCTATGGGTGTTTCCCAGGGAATAGGCCTTAGCTTTCTACATTCATCTCTTTAGATGCTTTCCTACAGTTCATTAATAACGTAAACTTCGTTCCCAAAATAATATCTCCAGTCTCAACTTTATATGGATGTTCTAACACCACAGTCCCTGACACTTGAATGTTCCACTAATACTCTGAATTCAAAGTGTCTAACTGAAACTCATCTTATATTTTCCAGCTTTATAGATCTTAGTTATTAAACCTCTCTGTGTTCAGTGTTCTCATTATTGTATCCTCATTATTATATATCATATAATACATATTATATAATCAACATTAACCATCATTATTACTTCTTTACACAAAATTGCCAATTATATTAGGTTCTTCCTATCCCTAGCCACTCAGTTCCATTCCTCTGCTGAAACGTTTTCCTCAATCTGGAATTGTCAGCTCAAACCCAATCATCCTTGTGATGTTCACATCAAACACTGTGAGTTTTAATTTCTCCATGAAGTCTCCTGATAGATCCAAGGCATATTAATTTCTCCCTCTTTATGTTTCTTTTTACACTAATAATATACACTAATTTGATGTATCTATTTCTGCAAACCAAACCAGAAGCTCTTTGTGGCATGTTCCACATTCTCATTCTTTTGCCCTCAGTGCTTCATTTATCTACACACACAGTAACCATTTTGTAAATAATTTTTTCAAGGAAGGAATGAATTAATTTCTTTAGAATGCCCCCAAAGTGTCACATTCATAGACACATAATGGTTTTCCTGCATAGATAAATGTGTAAACAATATTGAGTCTGGAGCCAAGTTCGGCTAGAAAAATGTACAAGCTACATTAATTGACTGCTTGAGTTGCATAGAGAGCCAGTGTTATCTAGAGGTCCGTGCATTTTTTGTTTAGTTCTAAGGTGTATCAGTACATACTCATAAGGTGTCTAAAACTGGAATGGGGTTCCCTGGATCAAATCCAAGGATAGTGTAGGTATAACTATAATCATAGTCCAGATTCACTAACAAACAAACCAGTCAGAGCCACGGTTAGAGCTATGAGTATAATCCAAGATTTTTCACAACAACTTTTTAGTCTCTACAACCCCAAATTTTGACAACAAAGAAGTGTGGGGATCATGAAGAGAAGTTTTGGGTTAATTGATATACCGCTAGGTATATCAGCTTCACAGGATTTTTCCTATTTAAACATACACTGGCTTTCCAAGTGTTCCTCAGTAATAGACTCCAACATCTGATATGTGTTGTCAATAGCCATGCATGGTAAGCACTAACCACATAAGACTATTGACAACTTGAAATGTGACTAATCTGAATTGAGATGTGTTCTGTGTAGAAGACATTCAATTTCAAAAACTTTGTACAGAAATAAAGAATTTAAATATCTCATTAAGATTTTCAACATATAATCTTGTTAAAATGAGAATATTTTCAACCCATTAGATGAAATAAAATGTATAATTAAAATGTATAATTAAAATAGATTTCACCTGGGGCTCCTGGGTGGCTCAGTCGGCTCGGGTCGTGAACCTGGGCTCCTGGGATCGAGCCCCGCATTGGGCTCTCTGCTCGGCGGGGAGCCTGCTTCGCTTCCTCTCTCTCTGCCTGCCTCTCTGCCTAGTTGTGATCTCTGTCTGTCAAATAAATAAATAAATAAATAATCTAAAAAAAAAAAATAGATTTCACCTGTTTCTTGTTACTTTTATTGATGTAGCTACTAGACAATGTGAAATTAAATATTTGGCTCACATCATGTTTCTATTGGACAGTACTGATTTAGATCAAAGAGATATTTGAGGTTGCTCATTGAAATAGGAACATGTATTAACATAGGAAGCGATTGCTAAGACCTAAGACTGTGATTTGCATTCTTATGAGGCTTTATCTAAAATCTATACTCCCCTGGGGCGCCTTGGTGGTGCAATGGGTTAAGCATCTAACTCTCAGTTTTTGGGGTCAGGTCATGATCTTGGGGTCATGAGATTGAGCCCTGCGTTGGGTGCAGAATCTGCTCGTCCCTCTCCCTCGCCCTCTGCTCTGCCCACTTCATGCTTGTGCACTTGTGTGGTTTCTGCTCTCTCCCTCAAATAAATAAAATATTTCACATCTACTCTCCCTTTGGATCATCACCCGAGCAGGAGCTCCACCTACACCACACACCACCTCCATCACAGCCCACGCCTGTCCCAGTCTCTCTCCTCAGGCCAGGAACAGGGCAGAGCTTTGCAGTAACTTGTCTCACTTCCACCCGCTTCTCCTCAGTCATGATGGTCTCGCACTTTCGGAACTCAAGCCGAGCCCTGACTGAAGAGCTGCTGCAGTGATTTAACCCGAGGAATACTTCAGTGCGAGTCTTCGGCTACTTTATTTTAGATCCAAAGACCATGTTTAATGATACTTCCTAGACTCGTATGTGTTACATGATACAACCCCTTCTGAGTAATCAGATTCTGCTTGACTTAGTGGTTTTAGTTCAGCTGTTCCAATGAATTTAGAGAAGAGCCTGTTGCAATTTAATATTCTTCTTTCCTAACACCTTTTGGCACCACTTGAAAAACTAAAGGGATGCATTCTTCAACTGACATGTGACTTCTCCAAAACCCTCTCATGGTTATGGGAAGAGAAATTCCATAAGTGAGAGCAACTTGTTTTAAGCCCGAAGAAAATTCCATGACTGTCCATTTGGCAATAGAGGGCTGTGCATTTTTGCTCTTTTTTCTTCCCCTCTGGTGTTAACATCAATTTTAATTTCATCTGTGTGTGCATGTGTGTGCACGTGTGTGCTCATGTGCGTCTATGCTGCCACAACGTATGAGGCCCCGTGTCAAACTGGATCAGTGAGGAGTCTTCCAAAGTGTCATTCTTAAGTTACAATTTACATTTAATTACTAGAGTATATACCATGGACAGATGTGGGATATCCTTTCCCTATTTGATATCTATTACTAAAAACCCTCTTCTTTAAATAAAATTGTGAAGACAAATAATTCCCTTAAGGAGAGATTAGTGACAAAAACACATGGTGAATTAAAGATAAGAACTTAATGCTGTTGGTTCATATCATCAGGCATTGACTTGAGTCACTAACATACTCTTACAGAGCTAACTTTCAGAATCTCCTTATCACTTCTTACTCAGGCCTTCTGTCATTCTGTCATTCTAATATAAAGCCAATGGAATGGTGATGTATTTGATTGATTTAATGCCATCTATTTCTGTTCTTGTTGAATATTCCTCAGCTTTTGTCCTGAGGTCACCCAGAAAAGGGGGATGTATCCCATGGAATTGAGAATCAGACATGACCACTATTATCTTTAATCACAATCTTGGGTATAACCTATTTCTCAATCTGCAGCTTTAGGAGAGATTGACTACAGAAAATTCAGTACTATTTTTTACTTCAGTAAATTCTAGAACCTCAGTGCATTTTCAGAGCTATCTTCATATGGCTAGTGTCATCCTGAGTATTACATTGGGGAAAAAAAGGCATCCAGAGGACACAGAAGCAAAGGCACTTACCCTAAATCTCAGGCAAACACCAAGAGGAGAATAGAATATGAAGAAGAAGAATACAATTCTTTATACCCTGTCTAGTTTTCAATAAACCTAAAGAAATAATAAACTCTCAAAATTGGCTCCAAGATATTTACATAGTATAATTCAAGGAAAATAATTGCTACTGTGTCCTTTGAGTCAATGAAGAATTTATAACCTTTAAAAAGTCTTTCTGTGATGTCTTTTTATACTTTTTGTGCACAAAAATAACCTTCATTTAAAAGCAAGTCATATTAATTCTGCATATCTGTTTATTAGAATAAATAATTTCCAAAAAGAGGAAAAATGGCTATTGTTTTTATTAAGGAATTATAAAATTAGGAAAGAGTTACCAAAATTTATACAGATTTTATTACAGCTGTTTGTTAACATCAATGTCAAAGTTAAGACTGGGCTAATAAGTTATGGTCATGAGAGGCTGAAAAAAATCTAAAATATTGTTCAGTGTGTTAATTACTAAGAAAGTGGCAAATTACTGGGAAATAAAGCAACCCCTATGTATTAGCCATGTCTTTTTCTATTTTCTGTCTTCTGATTCTTTAACATCAGGGAACTTGCTGATCTGGAAGTGTCAGGTCTTCCCAAGATTAGCCAATTCCTAAAGTTATTCAAAGACTTGTCCTAGAACATCCCTTTTAAATGCCAACAAACCAATCCAGAATCACAGTCCTGAGCGTCTCTTCTTTTTTTTTTTTTTTTAATTATATTATGTTAGTCACCGTACAGTACATCATTAGTTTTTGATGCAGTGTTCAAAGATTCATTGTTTGCATATAACACCCAGTGGTCCATGCAATACATGCCCTCCTTAATACAGATCACCAGGCCAACCCATCCCCCAAACCCCCTCTCCTCTGAAACCCTCAGTTTGTTTCTAGGAGGCCATAGTCTCTCATGGTTCATCTCCCCCTCCAATTTCCCCCACTTCATTTTTCCTTTTCTTCTAATGTCCTCCGTGCTATTCCTTATGTTCCATAAGTAAGTGAAACCATATGATAATTGACTTTCTCTGCTTGACTTATTTCACTCAGCATAATTTCCTCCAGTCCCATCCATGTTGATGCAAAACCTGGGTATTCATACTTTCTGATGGCAGAGTAATATTCCATTGTGTATAAGGACCACATCTTCTATTGAACACTCTGGGAGCCATGATCCACTTGCCCTACTCATCCCAGGGCCAAGTACCAGAGGACTGCTGACAGCCTTTTAACCTTAGAGCTCATGGAAATTTCTTGAACTAGTTAATCCTAAACCTGATTATCCTGCCTCCCCCATTCCTTACCGTGGAAACCATAATAAAGGCTCTTGCCCACATTTCTCCTCACTCCTCCCATCTCATTCTGCCTGCCTTCTGACCAGTACTGGTGCTGCCCCATGTGCCTTCTCCTAACCCCATGTGCAGTATGATGTGCCCCCCCCCACCACCCCACTTTGAGATCTGTGCTTATAACACACTGTCTTTTCAGTGACAGTCATCTCCTGATCTGTAACCCTTGCCATCCCTAATTAATAATAAAACCTCTATTTTAAAGCATTCTACCTCACAATTTTAATGTTGACTATAAGATTCTCATGGTATACTTCTGTGTTCATTTAACAAACATTTTTTGTTTGAGCCATACTAATTTTAAGACAATTCTAGGTTTCATACTGTTTTTCAAGGTCAATAAGATATAGTCTTAGTCCTCAGAGAATTTATAATTTAGTTACTACTAATTTTTTCCTCAACTCAGTAAAAGAGTAATGATTATTTACACTGTAATTGTCATCTCTTTTTATATTAACTACCTCTTGAAAGGCATTTCTTTTTTCATTTGCATATATATAGTCAGCATTTGATTATCTGGCACAAACGGGTACACAGAGTAGCTTATATGAATTGAGAGATAATTAAAAAATTATTTGTATTGATTGAATTATAGAAACAATTTTCTCTTGTATGGAAAGATACAAAGTAAATCAAGAACAGAGCATTGATATGCTGAACTGTGAGCTTTGTGGTCATTTGGACTCTGGAAATATCAACAAGAACAAAACAGTGAGACAAACTGAAAGAAAAATAAGCCCACCAGGTTGAATTTTGAGGTGAAATTATTCTGAAAATTCTTAACTAACTTGTGACATGTCATGAGATTATTAGTAGAAGGTCCGTATTTAAAACAAGACTTCTGGGAGTGCCTGAGTGGCTCAGTTGGTTGAGCATCTGACTCTGGCTCAGGTCATGATCTCAGGGTCCGGGATTGGGCCCCACATGGGCGCCCCACTAAGCGGGGAGTCTACTTGTCCCTCTACCTCTCTGCCTGTTCATTCTCTCTTTCTCTCCCTCTCTCAAATAAAATAAATATAACCTTTTTAAAAATTTAAAAATTAAAAAAAAAAAAAAACAGAGCATTCTCATAGCGAAGTTACTACAAACTCAGATGAAACCCAGTCATTTCTTGGCTTGCCTTCCATGCTCTTGGGGAATCTTCCTATCTATTTTTACAGCATTCTTGTGCAGATGAATACAAAAGATGGGCCATTTTAGCTTTACATTCTGTAATATTTTTCTAGGGCTACCATAACAAAGTCCCACAGACTCTGTGGCTAAAACAACACACATTTATTTTCTCACAGCTCAGCAGCTTCGAAGTCCGAGACCCAAGTGTCCATGAAGTCATTTCCTTCTGGGGTTTTGTGAGAGAAATCTGTTCCAGAACTTTCTCCTTGGCTTGTAGCTGGTCATCTTCTCCCTGTCTTTTCCCATGGCCTTCCCTCTTTATGTGTCTATGTGTAAATTTCTTCTTTTTCGAAAGATAGCAGTCATATTGGATTAGGACCTACCTTCTTTTAACTGAATAACCTCTGTGAAGAGTCTCTCTCCAACTGCAGCTACTGGGCTTAGGAGCTACTGGGGCTTAGGAGTTAAAAAGGATTTCTTGGGAGTGGGAGGACCCAAATGCTCTCACAATACATTCCATAACTGATTGTTGAGCTAAAAGAAGTAACCTCAGTTTTTACTTATCTTTTTGATTCCTGCTAAATCCTAGGCCACATTGCACTTGAGTTAAGAATCCAAATTTTAGGGGCACCTCGGTGATGCTGTCTGTTAAGCATCTGACTCTTGGTTTCCACTCAGGTCATGATCTCAAGGTTCTGGGATGAAGTCCTGTGTCAGGCTCTTCACTCTAGCAGAGTCTGCTTGAGATTCTCTCTCCCTCTCTCTATCCCTCTTGCTCATGCTATACCCCCCCCAAAAGAATCTAAATTTTAGCAAAATAAGGTGATATATACCTATTTCTCCTCTCTCCCCTCCTTATCTCTCCCCCCCCCCCCACCTCCTCCTTCTTCCTCTTCTTCTTCTGGGAAGTGTCACTGTTACCAAGCAAAGTGACAATGCAGATCATTTCAGGGAGTAAATAGAGCTTGTGTACACATCGATGTACTTCTCTAAAATCTAACCAAAATCCTGCTACTTCTTTAAATGGTCACATAGCCCTCAGTGAGCACTTTCCTTTGAATATTTGTAACAATTTGGTCTTAAACCAGATTTTTTTCCCCTTTCAACTATATAGTTAAGTTCCACCTACAATAGAACTACTTTTTATGTCTTACATATAGGTGTTTTATTCATCCATTGAATACAAAATATTCTTGAGCAGTTGATATTATTCAGAAAACTGTTTAACAAGCCTGAAGAATATCAAACTAAATAAGGTATGACCTCTTCCCCATAATCCCCAAAAAGGACATGGAAAAATGTAAATGAAATTAATAATGAGAATAATCAGAATAAAATATGTAATACTAAAATCCAGCTTTTCTCACTTCTGCCTATTGCCATTCCACTAATTCTCAACGTGACCCATACTTCTGTGATGCTAAGTGCAGGGGTCAATTTTCCTTGCCCACCATACTAGAACTGTGAGCAGAATTTGACACAATTGATAAATTTTCTTCACTGGGCATTCAGGTCCCATAATCTCTTGGTTTTCCTCTATCTCACTTAGTTTTTCAATCCTCTTTGCTAATTCTCTTTCTGTCCTTACTTGTCCACTTACCTCTATAAAGTTTGAGGGCCTTGTAAATCAGTCTTTGGTGCTTTTTTATTCTCTGTTTACTTCCTGAATTTAGTGTGATCTAGGCTCATGATTTTAAGTCCGTATATGTGATGATGACTCCCAAATATCTATTTCCAGTCCGTTCCTTTCTCCTGAACTTCCAGACTCATTTATTCAACGGCTTCCCACAGTCTACTCAATGACTAATAAATATCGTAAACCCAGCATGCCCCCAAATTGAACTACTGTGCTTACCCCTTAAATCTGCTTCATCTGCAGCCTTCCTCAGTCTTGTTAATAACTATTCCCTCCTTTCTAGTTGTTCAGACCAGAAAGTTTGGAGTCTGGTTTGGCTGTTCTCATTCTCTCCTATCTGTTAAATATATTCAAAATACATCCACATCTGTTAAATTTATTCAAAATATATCCAAAACTGTATCACTTTTTACAACTCTCCCATTACCACCCTGGCCTGAGCCGCTGTCATTTCTCACCTATATTACTCCAAAATCCTCTCCGCTTATCTCCCTGCTTCTGTTCTTGTCTTATCACGCTGTATTTTTAACATGACAGCCAGTGTGATCTTCTAAAACTAAGTCAGGTCATGGCACTCCTTTGCTTAAAATCTTGCGGTGTTCTTTGTGGTACTTAGAACAGAAGCCAGAGCCCTTTCAGTGTCCTTCAAGACCCTTCACGATCTGGCCCTCAGGTATCTCTCTGTGTCCCCACTTCTTTCTTAATGATCACTTTCCCCAGCCTGACACCAGAATTCTAGTCACAATCATACCTGTGGCTTTTGTAGTAGTTCTTTCTTCTTCCTCAGATGGCTTTCTTCCAGGTTGCTTCATGTTTAACTCTCTTTATTAAGTGTTCGCTCACTTTTTCAAGAAGGCTTATCTCAATGACACTGCTTAAAATTGCAAACTGCCCTCTCCTCCACACTTCAAATAGCTTATAACATGGGTCTAAATATAAGGTCTATAAATATTAGGGTCTATAAATATAAACAGTGTTGTTGTTTGTAGTATTTATCAACTTCTAATATAACTATAGCTTTTACTTTTATATGTAAATTATGTAATATATTTGTAATGTATATTGTATATATGTAATATAACTATAACATTTGCTTTTATTACTCTCAGTGGCATGTTTTCCCCCACAAGAGTACAAGTTTATGAGAGCAGAGATGTTTGTTTTATTCTCAGAAGAGTGTCTGGTTGATAGTAGGCTCCCAGTAAATATTTGATGTAGGAAAGGAAAAGTGAATGAACTAACCGATGTGAACCTATGTTGTTATTTACAGGGGTATGGCAAAGTGTCACTGACAGCTATGGGTTTGAATCTCCCAAGTATTTCTGGGAAAGCTCACCTTGAAGGCCACCTTAATTATCTTTAATTATACTATTAAATCATAGGTTGGAAGTTAGTCTAAGTCAAAGATGATACCTGTTGATTATTCTCTTGGTATAGCCCATGAGGAGAATGCTATCTACTTATAAATTATATGCAATAGTATATCTTGGTTGAGAGCAAGGGCTCTGAAGCCATCATTCCTGGGTCCAAAACAGCTCAATGTCTTACTAGTCACTTGAAGGGCAGGCGAGTTAAACTTTGCTGTCTCTGTTTCTCCACCTATAAAATGTAGAAGCTAAGAGTACCTGCCAGATGGGCTGTTACACAGATTAAATCAATATAAAGCTTAGAACAGAACTTGGCACATAGGAACCAATATATAATCATCAGATATTAGTTTAATTACTACTTTGGGGAGGTAGCTTTGTTCATAATGGGAAGAATATAATATTTGGTTTAAGACTGAAATCTTAGTTTCTGACTTCATCACTAACTAGTTGCATGGGGTTAAGAGTCATTTAATTACTCTGCCTGTATTTGAAAACAAAAGAGCAGTACCAGATTACATTTAAGACCCCTTATGGCTCTAAAAGCCTATAATTCTCTGATAATGATGAGGATGGGATATTATCTTAAAGATATTAATGAAATACATAACTCATTTCTGTAGGATATTGATTCTTTAAATAATTTAGAAATGACTAAACCGATAGAATTTATTCTTATGTTAATCCTTATTTGGTTTTAAAATAATTGCTAGGATTACAAGGATAACATACAACTTTGAGAAATACTAATTAATGATGATGATATATGTGTATGGCATCTTACAGACTAACAGTGTAAACTTTTGAATAGTATATATGAGCACCTCTTGTTGCTCTTTTGTCATTGACTTTTCTTTAAAGGAATACCACAGACCTGTGTTTGGCATTCATTTTAGTCTACATGACAATTATATATGGACTTTGTGAGATCTAGCAAAATCTTTATTAAATTGTCACAGTTCAGTGTGATAAATAGAAACTCATGTGCTTGCAAACTATAGATGGCAGTAAGAGAAAAGAGCAACTCATTCCCTACACTTTTTGTAAAGATCAGGTCTTACAATGATAATCATGAAAGCAATCTGTTACTTTAAAAAAAAAATCTGATCATTAAAAGTAAGACTAGCCTAGATAATAAAATTACATTTAAGCAGATTTCTCTTGGATGAATTCTGGTTATGATCAGTGGACATCTGCTTATTTTTATGGTTTGTATTTGTTTTCTTTCAGTTTGTAGCTTAAGATAAAAATTCCAGACAGTTTAATAACAAAAAACAAGTCCATCATTTTAAAAAATGCTTTAATGAAAATTTCTATGTAACAAAATTATTTTCATGTTTTGGTCATTGGCAGATGTAATTCAAACACTATTTCATATAGTAAACTTCCAGGAAAAATAAGACAGAATTATGATTGTTTGGATAATAGAATTTGGTTCTAATTCTTTCTTTCTCTCTCTCTTTTCTTTTTTTTTTTTCCTTTAGGCTCTGATTTAAAAAAAAAATTTCTTTTGATTGCATACATTATTTATATTATTGCTTTATGGCCAAGAATGAGAGAGACTGTATGATAATCAAGAGGAATATGGAGAGTAGTTTTTGGTTATAAAGAAACTGTATCATAGACAGAAAACATGAATATTTACCTAACACTGGAAAATCCTCTCTGAGTATGAATGTAGTCTTCATATAAGATTGAACTGACTTTAAGCAGGTATTTAGCTGCTTGACCCTGAGAAACGGGTATCACACCTGCATCAGGCTGTCTTGTGCTGAATTCCCCTCCTTAGTAAGTTGTATTTCAACCCTGAATAGGAAGCACAAATTGGAGGGAAAATTCAACCCCATAAATATAAATTTTGAAATCTTCCACAAGAAGAAATTGATAATCTAGCTGAGAGCTCTTTGAAGACTCTGTATAAGATTTTTAATGGCTTTGAGATTCTTAGCCTAATTTTATGGAAATCTCAAAATACATTATGAATCTGTATTATAGAAGAATATCTTAATTTTTAATTTTTTATAATATATAGTAAGCTATAAATGTTAGTTATATCTCATTAAATGGATATTTTAAAAGGTTTCCATTTAGATTATGTAGTCATTAAGATGTCAAAAAATGATATGCTACAAATACCTATCTTTTTTTGACTTTCCCATTCATTTTGTTGCTATTAGTTTGAAAGAAATCTGTACCATTATTTCTTACACTAGTGCAATTTAGGGCCATGATCTATATTCATCTTTTTTAAAAAAGATTTTATTTATTTATTTGATAGAGAGCGAGCACAGGTAGGCAGAGTGGCAGGCAGAGGGAGAGGGAAAAGCAAGATGCCTGCTGAGCCCCCAATGTGGGTCTTGACCCCAGGACCTTGAGATCATGACCCGAGTGGAAGGCAGACACTTAACCAACTGAGCCACCAGGCACCCCTATATTCATCTTATTTCTAAAGTTCTTTTTCAAAGATTCATTATTTTAGTATTAAATAACTATGGACACATAAACCTTCATTGTATAAATTGTATACAAATACCACCATTTGACTAGTTTATAATTTTTAAATATCATGAATTTTTTGTTATCTCTGACTTGTTTATCTTTATGTTTCTGCAAAAATATAAGGGAACCAAGTGGACAGTGATTTGGCCATGGTGCAGTGCAGTTTAGAGTCTAGCTGAGGAAATGAAAGTGTTTGTTCCTTTCTATTTTATTTCAGTTCAGCCAATGTTTGCTTAAAATATATCATTACCAAAGCTTTGGATTCAGATTTATGTGACATACAAGGATAAAAAAGACATTACATCTTCTATTTAAATATTCATAATTTAATGGAAGAGATAGACTGGCATAAAAATCTGATTAAGTCAAGCATTAGATTCAGAGTATGAAGGGGACAGAAATGAATTTTAACCGAAAATGAGGAATTGGGAAGAAATCATATGATAGCAGAATTAGAACTAGACATTTACATTTGCAGGACATTTCTGTAATAGAATAAAGTGGGGAGACAGGCAATCCAGTTAGGTCCAAGAACTCAAGGTTAGGTGTGCAAAATAAGAAGTAATAGCGAGGGGTGCCTGGGTGGCTTAGTGGGTTGAGGCCTCTGCCTTCAGCTCAGGTCATGGTCTCACGGTCTTGGGATGGAGCCCCACATCAGGCTCTCTGCTCAGCAGCGAGCCTGCTTCTCCCTCTCTACCTGCCTACTTGTGATTTCTGTCTGTCAAATAAATAAATAAAATCTTTAAAAAAAAAAGAAGTAATAGTGACATTGGATTTAATAATTATAAAAACATTTTATGAAGTATATTTACTTTGCCTAATGCTCTACTTAGTTATTGTGATATATTTGTGAAACCAAATATGACCAGATCATATCAAAATAGCAAACTGAGCAAAATTATCCATTATTTTTCTGCCTTTTATTTTTTGGTGTCCCTCAGCTGAGTGTTGTGCCTTGTGTCCTGAGACATCCAGCTGTGGCGACCCAACCTCATAGTCACCATGGTATAGTAATTAGTATGGAAGTTTGAGAGTCAAACCACCTGGAGGTGACATCTGATCTTTATTGCTCATAGTGAGTGAGTGATATTGAACAGGTTATTTAAAAACTTGTCACTTTATTATTTTCACATATAAAGCCAACATAAAAGGGTATTTACCTCAAAGAATAAAATACAATAATGGATGTAAAACCGCCTTAATCGTAATACCTACCTAGAAGTTGATGAGGAGGGTGCTGCCCCCTGCCGGGGTGGTGGTGGTAGTGCCACGGCCATTTATTTAACATGTATTTAATGTATGCACTGAATACTTAGGTTTCAAATGTCAATGACCTTTGCTCAGATGTCCTCTACTCAGTGAAACTGATCAGACCAAACTTTTAAAAGGTATAGTCCTCTCCCTGCAACCACACTCTGCCCATTTCTGCCTAATATTTGTCCATGAGACTTACCACCATCTGTCCTACTATGCACTTTTATTTATTTCATACCTGTTTTCCCTAACTGGAATGTAAACTCTACGGAGGAACAGATTTTCTTCTACTTTTGTTCACTGCTTTATCACTCATGCTTAAAAAAGTGACCATCATGGTTTGAATATTTTTTATTGAATGAGTACATCCAGTCTCCTAGGAAAATCAGCTAACCTAGTCAAGCTGATAGGATTGGTGGGACTTGTCTGTACCTATCCTAGGCTATATGTATGCGTTTACAGATTATCTCCAGAAACAAAACTTTAACCTGCTTATTCTAAAGGTATTGGCTCCTGATCCCATGCCATGTTGGAGAAGGGGTAGGTAAAATTTCGTCAGTTGTGTCTTAAAGAGGTCCTGCTGAAGAGTTCTGAGCTGAAGTACCTTTCACTCTGCCCGTCTGGCATCCTACCATCTGTGCATATTATTCTTCGATATTCAATCATACTTATAAAAATGAGTTTAATATATTTTGCCCAGAGTTTGAGGTACATGGGCACATCAGCAACTTAAAATCAGTTGAGGAACAAATGAAAAAATTGACACAGATAAAAGGAATTGCAGTTTGTGTTCCTGGAGAACACAGGTGACAGGGATATTTAAATATATGTTATACATTGGAGTTTTGCAAGTAAATACACTAGATTCACCCCACCCAAAACCACTGACAGATCAGACACCTTTGAAGTAGTCAAAGCAAGAAGATATAAAATTGCCATTTGTTATTATAAATCCTGAAACCAAATACATTATGAAAACTATTGTTTGTGTCCTCTGAGTTTTTACTAGGAAGATTTTTGGTCAGGATATAGCTTGTGATTTATGAACTAGAAAATTAAAAAAAATGTTTCAGCTTATGAAATTTCTGCTGGTTTGATATATTTTAATTATGTCAAAAAATTAGCTTTATTTTTCTTTCTGGAAATGTAGACACCCTTATCCTCCTAGAACCTAATTACTGTGTCCTTGGAGGACTTCCCGGTGTCTGCCACCTCACTTCCTTGTATAAAGCATGTTGATATTTTAACAGTACACTCAGTTAAAATGTCTTAAAATAGAACATATTAAAATTTTGCATTTAAAAATACTGCCGGTTAGAAATTAACCTTCCTAAAAGTTTATAGTTGGATCCCATTATGTGTGCTCAGAACTCTGGACTACAAAAAAAAAAAAAAAAAAGATAAGTTAACAGTTTATTTTGGAAAGTAAAATGCTTAAAATGGCTATGAAAGAACTGGTAATTGTTTGGCGGATATCATGGAAAAGACTTCTGTTGAGGTTCTTTAATTCCAGAGTGTTTACCAAATATCTAACTCGTGAGCGGCACTCTCCATATTATGAGAACAATCAAATTCCTTAGTCACAGAATGGCCTTAGTTCAGCAGCCAGTTCCCCTTGTCTTGGTAACCTCATGTAGCATAGGAATCACTTTATTTTAAAATACACTATCATGTTTAAGAGTCATAACACTCCTATGGAGGTATACATGACCATTTTAGAGATAAGGAAACAATCTCAGAAGTGTTCAATTTTCAGAAGAAATTCTGACAGCTGTAAGTGAGACAACCAGAAATCAAACCCAGACATTCTGCCTCCAAGTCTAGGATTTACTTCACTATACCACAGCTTTCTTCCTTTATGACTTGGTATTCTTCCTGGCAGTTACTATAATATAAAGTATTCTTTAACACTTGGTATCTAGATCGCTTTAACTCCGAATTAAGAAATCATTGACTCCTATAATGGTCTGTCATAGACATGTCTGATCCACAGAGCTGGCTATTAGGACTTAGGCTCAAAATTCAATATTCTATAATTGTGAACAAGATCAGTCCAACAAAACCAGAACAAATGTACTGACAGCATCTATTCAACATCATTCATTAGACAAGCAGTGAAGTGCATTTGGACTATCTTCTGGCACTGTTTAATGTCTTGTGTATATTCAGTAGCCCTGATGTTGTTATTTAATCAATAATTTACTTACATTTCTTTGATATTCATTAGAGTTCATAATACCTTTAAAGCTGGCACTTTCAAGTAAGAAAATTGAGGCGTAAAGATAGAAAGGCGGTCATAGACAGTCATGTGGGTAACAATGGAGATAAAAGGGGAAAAAAATCCAGTTTTTAACTCCAAATCTTATAGTCTCTCACTACACTAACTCTCATGTTTCTTTCTTTTTTTTTTTTTTAAGATTTTATTTATTTGTTTGACAGAGAGAGAGAGATCACAAGTAGGCAGAGAGGCAGGCAGAGAGAGGAGGAAGCAGGCTCCCCACTGAGCAGAGAGCCTGAAGTGGGGCTCGATCCCAGGACTCTGAGATCATGACCTGAGCCGGAGGCAGTGGCTTAACCCACTGAGCCACCCAGGCATCCCTCGTGTTTCTTTTTTTTTTGAAGATTTTATTTATTTATTTTAGAAAGAGAGAGCACAAACAAGGAGAGAAGCAGAGGGAGAATCAGAAAGAGAGTCTCAAGCACAGAGCCCGATGTGGGGCTTGATCCCAGGACCCTGAGATCATGAGCCAAAACCAAGAGTGGACACTTAACGAGTTGAGTCGCCCAGACGCCCCAACTCCCATCTTTCTTACTTACACAATCAATGACATTATACTGCTCAGACATATAGTGTAAATATTAGAAGTACGTGGTCTTTCCGTAATGCTATCAGCAGTGATTTGGGTTAAAAGAATCCATATTTTTCTCTGAAAGTTTGTACCATGAGATATATTGTTACTAATGAAGCAGAAGATGGTGGATTTTAGAAGTGAACCACTTAGCAGAATAATAAATACTAGTTGTCAATCATTTAGTGTCAACATCGCCAAAGGAAGCTGGGACAGACTTAGGCAAACTTCGAAAAACTAGTTCAGCAATTTTATGCAGTCATTAGAACACAAAAGTATTACCTCAAAGAAATGATCAATTATTTTGTTCTTGTGTTTTCTTTAATAGTGACTATGTATTTAGCATTGTTGGTAACAACAGCAGACTACTTGGGTTTGACTGTTAGCTTCACCAAAAGCTGAATGAAAACTTGACTAACGATCTCTGAGCTTCTAGTTTTCTCATCTATAAAATAAGAATAATAGAAGTGATGATCTTGAAAAAAAAAAAGAGTGCCTGTCTTATTGGGTTAATATGACTAATCCTTATATCAGCTGATGACTTAATATATGTCAAATACTTAGAACAGTACCTGGCCCCTATAGTAAGGCCCATCTTAGATAAGCCTTTGCTGTTGTTACACTATTGTAATATGATCATCATTATTGTTAATACTACATACAAAGAATATGGAAATATAACAATGAAGAAGTAGGGCCTATGCTCTAAATACTCAAAATGGAGCTAAGGAGGTAAATTTTGTGTTGGAAAAGACTGCAAGAAGGAGATAGGGTTTTAACTGAGAAGGGCGACACTGAGAACAATCAGGGATCTCTGAAAGTGTTCACCTTAAGGAGGCCATTTCTGCCAATAAACATGCATGTTCCTAGATCAAGCTCCTTACTCAAGTGCAAATTGAGCATTAGCAGTTGGAAATGAAGTTATAAATTCCCTCAGAGGATCTGCATAAGTATAAGGCCTACGATAACATGGTTCTTTGGACTGATTCTAGATAGTTGACCATTAACCACCTAAGCAGAAGGTAGTTTTGTAGAAGCATCTATGTGGGGAGAATGCTCTAGGTGGAGGGAACAGCATATGCAAAGGCTCTGCGGTGAAAAAAAGTTTAGTGAAGTTGGAACTTAATGAATAAGAGGGAGAGTGCCAGAAGAAAGACAGAGAGTGAGACAGACCTGAGATCACACAGGTTCTTGGGTATTTCTGGAAGGAGTTTGGGTCTTCTCTAAGTGTAACAGAAATATATTAAAAGGTTTTGAACAAGAGTGGCCTCCTGTATTAAGTACAGAAGATTTAAGGAATAGGGACAGGTAGAAGTGTGTGTACGTATGTTTTCCAATAATCATATTCTTTAATTTGAACTGCTGATTGACCATGAAGAGTGACAATTAAAAACCTAGCTCACCCTTCTTAAGCTTTATACTAGGAAATGGTCACTGGGACTATAAAGGCAATTTCAAATTGGACACCATAACACAAAGAAAGCAAACCTCTTTGGGGACGTATGAGAACCCTGCACTGAGTTTCACCTGCTATAAGTGACGGGTTAAGCTGATGCTCTTAGAGGACTGGCTTACAGAACAGAAAGAGGTAGAAGCAGATGGAGCATCTCCCTCCCTGTCATGAACCTAGAGAGTAAAAGGAGGAAGGAAACCCTCTTTTGTTCACAGATTATAAACAGTACAAAAATAAATAACATTCTAAGATGGTACAAATGCAGATACTGTTCCCTTGTATCGATGACATACAGCATACTTAAATATAAAGAATGGTAATTCTTATTTTTTTAGAAGATTTTATTTATTTATTTGACAGAGAGAGAGAGAGAGAGAGAGAGACAGAGAAAGAAGGAACACAAGCAGGGGGAGTAGGAGAGGGAGAAGCAGGCTTCCCACAGAGCAGGAGCCTGACATGGGGCTTGATCCCAGAACCCTGTGATCATGACCTGAGCCAAAGCCAGATGCTTAAAGACTGAGCCACCCAAGCACCCCTAGAATGGTAACTCTTATTAAAGTCTTCCATGAACAAATAGTTCACTGAGTTCAGGGCCTATAGTTTTGAGGAATATCCTAGCAAGGGCCCCAGTCAGAAGACACCTATTGGTGGTGGTCATGGTGTGGGGGTTCTTTGGAGGTGCTGAGCCCTCCTCATGTGAGCTGGACTCAATATCACCTTGGGAGAAGATCAGTAAGGAGATGAATTCATCAGTCCCGGGGTGGAAAATGTGGACTGATTTGTGAAAGTTTTTGTAGTAGAAATGACAGGACTTGCTGATGATTGAATTAGATATGAGATTTCAGGGCCACAGAGGAATTGGAAAACCACCTAAGTTTTTCCAGATCTTTCCTTCACAATAATCACCTACATGGAAAAGACATGCAGTTTGTGATTCAGTTTACTTTTTATAATTATAAAAAATGATGTTTAAAGCCTTAAGATGTACTTTGAAAAATTCCTCATTATACCATATTTTCATTTTTAAATTTTCCTTTCTAGCCTTTATCCCAAAGTAGTTTTCATAACTGAAAATGTAGTATACCCATACTTGAACTTTTGTTTTCACTTAATAATAGGACATAAGGGGCCTTAACATTACCTCTATATAATTTAATAATTTTGATGACTACATACATATATCATCTCTTAAGGCCATATCTTTAATTGAATTAACCATCTTCCATTATTAGTTATCTCTCTAAAAGTAATAAAAAATATCATTGACCAAATCAGACCTGATTTTTAAAAGGATGCTTTTGCTCTTTCAAAATTAGACAGAATATTAACAGGTGGGATTAGAGATTTGAAAATCAATAAAAAAAATACCAGATAGTGAGAGATTTAATGTCTTTTCCCAGAAAATTCATTTCTTAGCATAGTTTATAATCAGAATTTGAAAACGCTGCTGAAACTGGCCTATTGTTTTGCTTGCTCACTTCAACAAGTTTTTTTTGGTGTTAGAGTGAAATATGATTTTATGTTACATGCTAAATTACAATAAAAAAATAATGACCAGTGTTCATATTGGAGATTTTTAAACATGTTCTACATTTATTTGTTATTCAATAATAAAATAATAAGCGACTAGATGATTTTTGACATGTTTACCTTGTGATACCTTTAGTGAAATGTCAATTTAACAAAAATGATAGTAATGTACTCCATATAATGAAATAGAGTTGCTAATCAGAGGTAGTTGTACTATCTTATTATCCCACAACATTGCTTTATTGATTCAGCCTATGAAATGGGATATAATTCAGAACATAAAATTGTATTTCTTAAAGAAATCCATGAGAAGTTGATCCATCACTAGAATATAAATTAGGGTTTTCAAGATCGTTAATGTTGGCATTCCCATTTTATGTGTTTCCTGTGCCTAGAATTTTTATCAAGGCAAACTTTTTTTTTAAGATTTTACTTATTTATTTATTTGACAGAGAGAGAGAGAGAGAGTGAGAGAGGGAACACAAGCAGGGGGAGTGGAAGAGGGGAAAGCACGCTTCCCACGGAGCAGGGACCCTGATGTGGGGCTGGATCCCAGGACCCGGGGATCATGACCTGAGCCAAAGGCAGACACTTAACACCTGAGCCACCAGGGCACCCCAAGGCAAACATTTTCTAAAGCATAATGAAAATTGTCACATCTGCAGAAGTAGCTAATGATGATGAGAATGAAGAAGGAGAAATGTTAAGCTTTGTAGTAAGAATTGCTGAGTTATTTTAGCACCAGTTCTTGAGATATGAGGGATAAATCTCCTTTCCTCCAATCAATAATGTAACACAAATGTAAGAGAAGATGTGCGGCTATTGGAGAGAGGCAGCAACTGTTGACTTTGGGAAGGCCAAGTAGGGTGGTGTGTTTGGTGCTCTTCCATTACATAGAGCAATTGTCGCACAGTTGGTTTGTCTTGATTGGTTGCATGGAGTAACAGAGGAACTTTGAAAGATCTTATGTGATGATTGTATCCTGAATTTTTGTTTGTTTTTTGCTTTAGAGTAGGGCATAAGTTGTTGTTTTTGTTGTTGCTTTTTGGCTTTGTGTTGATTTGTTTTGAATTGAATATTAATTTTGCCTCAAGATGTTAAGAGTTCTTGAGCTATATTATATACATAATATAATAATGTAATAAAATTTTTCCCCAAAATGATACTCATAATGATGAATCTGTGACTTCAAGACAAGGCTAAATTATGTCTAAAGGCAGAGGGGAGTCTGATAAAATTTCCAACCAAAAAATAATAATACATAATGAAAAATCAATGTGTGAGTTTTCATTACACAGAACTGAATAAAACAAGAACACATCACTGTTGTAGGTGGAAAAGTTGTTTAATATTTTCTGCACATGAATAATGATGGAATCATTGGAGGATTTTCTATATTAATTATGACAACTTAATACAAGGGTCTAGAGAAGTCCCTTTATGTATGATGTGGTAGAAAAACTTAGAAAAAGCTAAATAAGATGAAAGTTACTTTGAATAGAGGTAGGCACTCTAGATTTGCACTGCCCAATATGGTAACTATTAGCCATATTTGTGGATAGTTAAAATAATCCTATAATGTAGATCTTATTACTCTACTTTACATATGAGGAAACCATGACCATGATGGAAAAGCTAGTAGTTGATAGAGATAGGATTTACTTCTGGACTTCTCTCATACTATATACCATGATTTTTTATACACATACACATACACACACATACACACACACACACACACACACATATATATATGTGTGTGTGTGTGTGTTCTTATATATACACACACACATATATATGTATATACATATGTACTCCTTTAAATAAATGGATCCGTGAATAAAAATAAACATTTTTATCCACATTTTGAAAACAGAAAATCTGAAGCTATTGATGGAACTGATGGAAATCTGTACTTTACAAATAGGGAGCAGGAGGATGGGGAGGCACTTGGGCTAGAGATCCTTATCATAGCTATTGACACTTTAAAATGTATATTATTATATAGTCAGATTCATGACAACAGATATTATATAAATTATGTGAACAGATACATGTGTACATGTGTACTTTGTAAGTTACTTTAGAATTAATAACTGAAGACTGGGGCACAAGAATCTTGAATGTAAGAAAAAATTATATATGTTATAATTCATACAGAATGAATACTAATTAAACGGAATATAAAACATGAACTATAGTTTCATATGATACTCTGTTTTTAATTTTTTGTCATTTATTGGCACAGAAGAATTTGTCATCAATTAACAATGCTTATTCTTAAAATATTTCTTATATTTTGGATATTTTTAAATTAATAATGTAAAACTTTTCTGGCAGCTTTTTTAGGCCGATGTGGGTTTATGAACATTCTTTGCTACAACATGGTATTCAAACAAGGCTACTTACAATCAGATTGTAAGAGCTACCAATGCTCAGGGGCATAGTGTGATAAATGCCCTAGCAACTTTTTAAAGTATTTTCCGTGAATATTCTTGTACTTGAAGGACATTTTATCAGGTTTATTACACAATCATATTATTTCAGTGTGGCTATTGAGTAATGTCCTTTGGGGACTTGCTACTGCAAAATAACTTTTATATGAAATGCGTCAAATAGGACATTTTAATTTGTATTTATTTTAATAACTTATTCAGTCTAATAACTGCCCGAGGAAATTCTTATGCATAACTCTTGATCATAGACATTGAAGCTTTAAAATGAAAGGTTGGCTAGACAATGCCTTGACAGAATAAGTGTAATGTACACTTGAAGAAAATATTTAAAATTTTTATTAGACTAAAATAAAGCAGTTTCACTCAGCAGCAAATGAGAAGTCACTTTTTATTGAGTTGCTTTCCAATAGCATAAATACACTCTTTCCTTAACTGCTGGATGAATTGAAGTCACAAAATGCAGTTTTAGAATTTTCCTGTAGCTATTGCAACGTGCATGAGCTCTTACAATATAGCTCTTACAATCCTATATTCTTGGGTCAAAGCATGTTTTGTGAATTACTTACTTTCAAATAAGAGAAGATGGTGGCCATAAACCCAAAACTACTTAATGTTCTGTAGAGACAGTTCTGAAATGAATTTGTAAAAACACTATTTATGAAATAAGAACAATAAACAATTTGTGTGACCACTGACTTTGAAACTATAATTAAAAATTTAAATGACAAGAAAGTGAGAGTTTTTCATTTTGCCTGAAATGTTGTGGCATAAAACAATAAAACAATAATAAGGTAAACAATATTTTGGAATCAATTAGCTTGTCTCATATGACTGCTTTAATAAAGCTTATCTTCAAGTGGTCAGCTTTTTAAAAAGATTTATTATTAATTTTTAGAGAGAAAGCATATGGGTACATGTGGGGGGGGTGCAGAGGGGGAGAGAGAGAATCTGTATCAGACTCCCTGCTGATGTGGGGCTCAGTACCTGAGATCTCAGACCTGAGATCATAACCCTGATGTCATGACCTGAGCCAAAATCCAGAGTCAGCTGCTTAAGCAACTGAGTTAGTTAACTGAGCTACTTAACTGAGTTACTCCCAGCTTTTTTTTTTTTTAATGGAAGTATGATAATCATGGCCCAGGACCATACTTATTCATAGCTGTCATCTGAGTTTCACACAATAGTGGTCTACCTAACAGTACTAGTGTTTAAAAAGCCTTTCTCCTTTCATAGTTCATTCAGACTTATTCTTGTCTAGAGTATGTGTATGTTGGTGAAAAAGTTTACAGCAACTCATTTGGAATACTCAAAATCAAAAAGGCTTTGAGTAATACAAATCTAACATTTCAGTGATGTTTTGGAACAATTTTCTATTGAATAAAACAAAGAGGAATTTTTGCCTTGTTTTTATTTTATTCTTTGTTTTTAGATGTGAATATTGCTGATTTTTGTTCTCTCCTTAGCCTTTTCATCTCTTTCTGAGATATGGCTACATTTCTCCATATTTCCAAGCCTCAACTTACATCCACTGTACAACTGGGAGAAGAATTTCTTGGAACTTACTCATAATTGTATTTTAATGCTGTCAGGCATGCTGAAACCTTTGGAGGGAAGGCAATGCATTCTAAGTAGTCTATTTCACTCTCCCTTTTGAATATCATAAGATTTAAGGAGTTCTTCAAGGAAAGGAAATATGCTCTCTTTCTATTAACCCTTCCTTCTCAGAACTTGTGTGCTGAAAATTAACAGTGAATGTTGACAGCTAGTCAGCAATGAAATTTTCAATAGGTTTTTAAAGAAATATGAGAAATGTGGGAAAATGGTCAAAGGAGAGTAATCTTTAGAAAACTTCATGTCAGCCTAGTCTCCAATGGGGACAGTGTTAGGCACTTGAGGCACTTGAGGCATTTTCATGAGGGAATATATTTTCATTGGTTGGCCAGGTCCAAGTACTTCATGGGATAGATGATAACTATGAAAGAGGTTTTACAAAGTATCACAGCCCCCTTTGGTCTCATTTACAATTGCTTTTTCATTGGTCAATTTGCCAAAACTTTCTTTTTGCCACTGACCAAAGAAGAAACACACTCTTTACCTCTGCACCGCCCCTGTATAAATTGTTTATACAATTTGTTTCTAATAAATAAAACAGTTCAAGTGATCACTTGTTCTGGTGAAGACCACTGGTATCAACTCATTATTTGTAGAACAATTTTTATAAATATTACTCATTTTAATAAACATTTTATAAATATTTTATACAATTTTTATAAATATGTTTATAATTTTATGAATATTTTTATAAATATTACTCAGACCCCAAGTTATTATAGTGAACTACCGCTCTGATACAGAATTAAGTCCACCATAAGCACTGAATAAATACCTGTTTGGCATCGATTATCTGAATGTAAAAGTACCTCACTATGAGAAAATGAATTTGGTGCAGCACCATAACATTTAGACTCATTTTCCCAGAACCATCTTTATAGTAATATTGGCATGTTCTCACACAGTTTAGTCATAAATACGGGCCATGGGGAATCTTGGAAGTCATTTTTTTTCTCTGTAGTTGGCTATGTCTTAGAGCTCCTTTTAACAGGCTCAGTGAGTACAGTGTTGGCAAGCACACGTGGGAAAGACAAGCTCACCCTACCAGTGAGGTAAGCAGAGAAATTCAAGCCCTCTAGGTTCTCATATTTGACTCTCACAAAGGGAAATAAAGGGTAAAACTAATTAAAAATAAATATATTCCCTCATAAACAAACTACATGAAAAATTGAACTGTTCTCAAGTGCTTTCAACCTTCCAGCAACTGAAGATATTTTCTGAGTGGCTATTTTGATTTAGCAAAAGAAAAACAGGAAAAGAAATGGTCCCAAGGTGGTTACGTATCAGTAGCATTGCTATCAGCTGAGGTCATCCAAGACAACAAAAGGGGAAAAGGTTCCTAGAGGAAAATGAAGTTGTTGGATTTCTTAAATTATAAGATGAATTACTTGGTAAAATCAAGCATTATGCTTTGTACATAGTTCAGTGAGGTTTAAGAATTGGTGTAGGTTGACTGAAGTAATGAAGAGATTTTGTGACTCTAGAAATTGTGTTAAGAAATATTAAGGTTCAATTTTGACTGAACAGTTTTTGCTGAAGGTTTGTTTCATTTTTAACTGATAAGCATGAAAAATCTAAAAACATTTCCTTGGACTTCTGTAAGTGTGAAGGCAATAATTCGCCTTGCTTGCCAGATTCAGGAACACTATAAGAAAAGTTATTCCCAGGGGCGCCTTGGGTGGCTCAGTGGTTTAAAGCCTCCGCCTTCAGCTCAGGTCATGATCTCAGGGTCCTGGGATCGAGTCCCGCGTCGGGATCTCTGCTCAGCAGGGAGCCTGCTTCCCCTCCTTCTCTCTCTGTCTGCCTCTCTGCCTACTTGTGATCTCTCTCTCTGTCAAATAAATAAATAAAAATCTTAAAAAAAAAGTTATTCTGAGATCTCAAAATAATTTCAAAAAATTTCAGAATATACCAATCACAAAGAAAATATTGACATTTCAATTCTCTAAATTGAAAAGCCAAATGTAAATAAATTGTTTTGAAAATTCCAAAAAGTCCCTTTGAGAATATCCAGTAGTGATTCTAGAGAGGCTGTTTATTTAATATTTTGTTTGAGAGCCTCTCAGTAATATTCCAGGAACATTCTTGGTCCTGAGGTTAAGTTAGTAAAAAAAGTAGACTGAAAGTACTCTCTTCAGGGAGCATACCGGGTAGAACCAGACAATGAACAAAATAAATGAGTAATCGATACAGTAAGATAATAGATACTTCAGAGAAAAATACACCAGGGAAAGGGATAGAGAGTGGGGGCTGGAAGGAAGTCCCATTTTAAATCCAGTTGTCAGGGATGGCCTCACTGAGAGCATGACTTTTGAATAAAGACTTGAAGAGAAGAGCCTGCCAAGCAAAGGAAACAGCAGGCATAAAGGCCCTGAGGCAGACTCCCACCTGAAGTATACTAGGAAGAACAAGGTGGTGATTAGAGTAGAATGAGATGACATTGGAAAAGCCATTTTAAGGACTTTGGCTTTTACTCTTTGTGAGATAGAAAACCGTTGGAAGATTTCATGGAAAAGAAGTTTATAGCATTTTAATATTATCTGTCTGGCTAGCATATTCAAAATGAATGAAGTGGCCAAGGGTGGAAGGAAGGGGACATGTTAGGAGGCCCTTGAAGTAACCTGGGATTTGGATGATGGCAGTTTTGGATCAAGGCAGGGGCAATGGAGGTGTGCATTGTGCTTGTATTGTCAAGTGTTTTGAAGCAGAGCCAACAGGATTGGCTAGGAGATTTATGTGGGATGTGAGAGAGATCCAAGTCAGTCATGACTCTAAGGCACTGGTTCTCAACTGGGAATGATGTTATGGTGATGTCTGGAGACCTATCAGGTTGTCACAAGTGGGGAGAGTGCTATATGCATATACTAGATGGCGGCAGATGCTGCTTGACCTGTGATACACAGGAGAGCTGTCTCCAACAAACGATTACTGGGCCCCAAATATCAACGGTGCTGAGAAATTGTGCACTAATGTTGAGAAACTGGACTAATGTTTTTGGCCTGAGCAACTGAAAAGGTGGAGTTGCCATTAACACAATGAAGAGGCTGCTAGTGGAGTAGTTGGGAAAGTGAAATCGTGAATTCTGTCGCTTTCAAGTACTTGCTAGATTTTCAAGAGATCAGCTTCACATATTACAATGCTACAAAGTAAAAATGAAATTACAGTTTATCCATTTTAAAATTATATTTAAATTGTTCTTTTAGAAATTAAATCCCTGTGGCATAGAAATAGTGCCTCCAACTATGCCCATGTCTTCAATAAGGCTGAACACAGGTTCCAATATCTCAGATCTAAGACAAGCATGAATGGCTGTATTACTTTTCTCCCTGCTGGTTCTAGTACACTATTTGAAATGATATAATTCTAATCTTGGGCAATTCTATATTATCATGTTGACGAACACATTTTATCACTAAAGGATAAAAGTTATAATTAATGTTTTTCCTAGTGCATTATAGTCCTATCCTTTGACTCAGTCTGATTTTTATGAAGGGGAAATTTTCATGCTAGAAAGACTAGAAAATGAGAGATTATGTGAAAGGAGACCCTCCCCCCTTTACATGCTTTCTCTATTTTGGATCCAGGGTTAATACCACACATTTCTCCAAGCAGCATTTCTGATAGCTTAGAAGGTATCTTTTTGAGGCCATCCCTAAAAATAATTGGTTTCTTTTCACCTATTTGTCCTTTAAAATAGCTTCCTTTTCCCTTGAAACCCAGAATGCTTGCAGCTGAACAAGCAGCTACAAGGACAGTATGACTTGTTGCTAGGGGAAGTTGGCCTTATTACTTGTCAGCCAAGCTTGGTAGGTTATGTGGAAAAATGGAATGTGCTTAACCTAAGATTTGAAAGCCTTTCAACTTTGCAGTTGAATGCCTAAAATTGAATTTCTTAATTAACTTCCAAGTTGTGACTGTCCCTCTCATTCTCTCCCTACATATATTCCTTTCTCCAGGGGAAGAAGCTAATCAGTAAATACCTTAGACCTGCCCACCAGCCACAAAGTAAGGAAAATGTAGATGCTAGTGATTTAATTCAGTTTCACACTTTAGTTAACACTGCTCAATGTTTCCCACTTTTTGTTTCCAAATGTCAAGTTTTCTCTTGAAAACTGTGTTAAATTAGCTTTAAAACACAGCTCTCATGTAAACATAACAAAACAGCCAGAATGATTAATGCACAGCTACTGGTTTCAATAACCCAGATGTCCAGGACTGCAAGTAGTGAAATGGTGAGACTCGGCGAATTAATTTAAAAGAGCATCTGTACATGGGGATTTTTTTAGAAAGCTGATGGTAGACAGAGTCCTCTGTGTTATTTTTAGAGTTTCAGTTTCTAGTCCATTTGGTATTTTGAGAGTTTCGGTTCATCTTCACTTATACCATTTTTATTAAGACTTCAGAAATAGAAACAGTCATAGACAAATGCTATGATGTCTGTGGCTTCTATTTTCTTATTTATCATTAAGATAGCTAAACTCAGACATTTGATCAGAAGCATTACTAAAATGATTGATGCATGTTACAAACCTAGAAAAGCCATTAGGAGCATGCACCGATTTTGCTTTAAACATGTTTTATAACAAATTTGTTGTGTGGGCACATCTTTTTGAAACTGAATATAATGAATAGATAATATTGAAAATATAAAAAAGATTGTGACTAATTAATAATAAGAAAAGAAATAGTACAGTTAACTTAAATTCAGTAGTTGAGGACTGAATCTTTCTGAAGATCCGAGGAAAGAGCAGGGTAACCCAATTTCTAGACTCTTCTGGTTTAGCTTTTTCTCTGGTGGTCAAGAGAAAATAGCCCATGACTTGAATTAATCCATTGCAGCTTTCTTATTAAGTTATCACATTGTTCTCCTTTGTTTTGTTTCTTTAGATTTGCAAATTTTCAGAAACTACAAGGTGCATGAAAGTTTGATTTAATTTATTAAATACACAGGTTCTGCCAAATTTGCCACTTATCTTCTATTCTTCCCTTATCATCCATTATCTTACTGAATTCTATATCAGTAAGCTAATTGTGTGTTTCTGTATCCAATGTCCTAAAGAATCCAATTACCATAAAATGCAGATAAAAATCTACTAGAAAGATAGAAAAGAGTTTCTTATCTGTTGGCTTGCTGTCTGATTTTCTTGAGGTTTCCAACAATTATTTAACCCCTTTTTTTCTCTCACGTGTGTCTAGAAACAAAGAAAAGCAAATACACTTAAATTGATGTTAAAGAGTATGAGTCACATAACTATTATCTGTGGTAAGGATAAATAAATAAACAACTGCAGAGGAGGAAGGAGTTAAGATGGCGGAGGAGTAGGGGACCCTAATTTCGTTTGGTCCCTGAAATTAAGCTAGATAGTTATCAAACCATTCTGAACATTTGCAAAATCAATGGGAGATCTGAGAAAATAAATGCTGCAATTCTCCAAATAGAAAACAACAGCTTTTTGGAAGATAGAAAGTGTATTGGAAGATATGGCAGAGGGGAGGGAGCTTGCTTAAGGAGGCTACCGCAAAGGATTAGAAACCATGGAGTGCTAAACTGGATTTTAGAAGTCTGCTATGGGGTATGTGTGTATGTGTGTGTGGGGGGGGTGTCCCTGGCTTAAAGGTGCTCAGGTGACAAAGTGGGGTGGAATACCATGTGGGACAGCATGGTCCCAGGATCCCCGGGGTCACAAGAAGAATAGGAGTGCCTGAATGCGGCAGAGCTCCCGGACATTGGAGCGGGGAAGCCAGCTGAAAACAACCATTCTAAGTGCCATCTTTCTGCTCAGTGTTGCCATAAACTGCAAACCACTACTCAGTCACATGGCCACTCTCCAGGCAGGGGCCCAGAAAAAGGCAGAAGCAGGGTGGGTTCCCCTTCCTTCCCCCAGGAGGGACAGCTTGGGTCCACGCTGCAGGAGTAGGTAAAGTTTGGAGATTTGAAACTGGGTTGTGTGCCTGAGATGAAAATGCTCAGACACAGGCTGGGTAAACACAGAGTTTGGAGGGAAACCAGGGAGATTAACGGCTTTCTCTGAGGGTTCACATAAGAGTGGGGGTTGTAAACTTTCAGCTCTGGGGCTAGAGATCCAGGTGTCACCATTTTGTATTCTAATAAGAGATGAAGAAGGACACTATATCATAACAAAAGTGTCTATCCAACAAGAAGATCTAACAATTATAAATATTTATGCCCCTAACAGAAGCAGCCAAATATTTAAATCAATTGATAACTAAATTAAAGAGACACATTGATAATAATACAATAATAGTAGGGGACTTTAACACATACACCCCCACACACCAATGGACAGATCATCTAAGCAGGAGATCAATAAGAAAAAATGACATCCTGGACCAGATGAACTTAACAGATATATTCAGAGCATTCAGTCCTAAAACAACCAAATACAAATTCTTCTTAAATGTGCATGGAACATTCTTCAGAAAAGATCACATACTGGGTCACGAATCAGGTCTCAATTGGTACAAAAAGACTGAGATTGTACCATGCATATTTTCAGACCACAAGGCTTTAAAATGAACTCAATCACAAGAGAAATTTTGGAAGAAACGCAAATACATGGAGGCTAATACATGGAGCATCCAACTAAAGAATGAATGAATCTACCAAGAAATTTAAGAGGAATTAAAGAAAATACATGGAAACAAATGAAAATGAAAACATGACAGTTCAGAACCCCTGGGATGCAGCAAAGGCAGTCCTAAGAGGGAAATATAAAGCAATACAAACCTTCCTCAAGAAAAGAAAGGTCTCAAATACACAAACTAACCTTATATGTAAAGGAGCTGGATAAAGCAAAGTCTAAATCCAGCAAGAGAAGAGGAATTAAGTAAAGATTAGAGCAGAAATCAATGACATAGAAATCACAAAACAGTAGAACAGATCAACAAAACTAGAAGCTGCTTCTTTGAAAGAATTAGTAAGATCAATAAACCCCTAGACAGGGATTTAATGAAAAAGAAAAGAGGAAGGATCCAAATAAGTAAAATCATGAATTAAAGAGGAGAGATCACAAGCAACACTGAAGAAATACAAACAATTATAAGAAAATATTATGATCAAATATATATCAACAAATTAGGGAATCTGGAAGAAATGGATGCATTCCTAGAAACATATAAACTACCAAAACTGAAACAGGAAGAACTAGAAAACCTCAACAAACCCGTAACCATCAAAGAAATTAAAGCAGTAATCAAAAATCTCCCAACAAACAAGAGTCCAGCACCAGATGGCCTTCAGCAGAATTCTACCAAAGAGTTAAAGAAGAATTAATACCTAGTATTCTGAAGCTATTTCAAAAAATAGAAATGGAAGGAAAACTTCCAAACTCATCCTGTGAGGCCAACATTACCTTGATCCCCAAATGAGACAAAGTCCCACCAAAAAGAATTGCAGACCAATATCTCTGATGAACATGAATGCCAAAATTCTCACCAAGATAACAGCTAATCTGATCCAACAGTATATTAAAAAGATTATTCACCATGACCAAGTTGGATTTATTCCTGGGCTGCAGGCTTGGTTCAACATCTGTAAATTGATCAATGTGACCCACCACATTAGTAAAAGAAAGGACAAGAACCATATGATCCTCTCAATAGATGCAGAAAAAGCATTTGACAAAGTAAAGCATCCTTTCTTGGAAAAAACTCTCTGCATATAGGGATAGAGGGAACATACCTCAATATCATAAAAGCCATATATGAAAAACCCACAGTGAATACCATCCTCAACAGGGAAAAGCTGAGAATGTGTTCCTTAACATCAGGGACATGACAGGGATGTCCACTTAAACCACTCTTTTCAACATAGTACTGGATGTCCTCTAGCAATCATACAAAAAAAGAAAGAAGAAAGAAAGAAAGAAAGAAAGAAAAAGAAAGAAAGAAAGAAAGAAAGAAAGAAAGAAAGAAAGAAAGAAAGGAAGAAAGGAAGAAAGAAAGAAAGGAAGAAAGAAAAGGAAATGCAGACATTTGAAGAAGTCAAACTCTCACTCTTTGTAGATGACATGAAACATCATGTGGAAAAAGAGACTCCACCCAAAAATTGCTAGAATACATACAGGAATTTAGCAAAGTGGCAGGATATAAAATCAATACCCAGAAGTCAATTGCATTTCTATACACTAAAAATGAGACAGAAGAAAGAGAAATCAAGGAATCAATCCCATTTACAATTGCACCAAAAGCCATAAGACACCAAAGAAATAAAGAATCCATACTCCAAAAGCTATAGAACACTTATGAAAGAAATTGAGGAAGACACAAAACAATGGAAAAATGTTACATGCTCGTGGATTTGAAGAACAAATATTGTTAAAATGTCTATGCTACCCAAAGCAATCTATACATTCAGTGTAATCCCTAGCAAAATACCATCAACATTTTTCACAGAGCTGGAATAAATAATCCTAAAATTTGTATGGGACCAGGAAAGACCCTATATAGCCAAAGGAATGTTGGGGGGGAAAAAAAAAAAAAGCTGGAGGTATCACAATTCAGGACTTCAAGCTGTAGTATAAAGTTGTAATCAAGATAGTATGGGAGTGGCACACAAACAGACACACTGATCAGTGGAACTTGGAATGGAGAACTCAGAAATGGACCCTCAACTCTATGGTCAACTAATCTTTGACAAAGCAAGAAAGAATATCCAATGGAAAAAAGACAGTCTCTTCAACAAATGGTGTTGAGAAAATTGGACATCCACATGCAAAAGAATGAAACAGGACCACTTTCTTATACCATACACAAAAATAGACTCAAAATAGATGAAAGACCTAAATGTGAGATAGGGGCTAATGGCATCTTCCTAGAAGAAATAACCTCTAATTGGAGATCAAAAGATGAAATGGGGTGACTGTCCTTGCCAAGAGCAAAGAGGTGACTGTCCTTGCAAAGAGCCTGGGATTTTGAAAATCTTTCTTTGTCTGAGCTTGAAGGGGCAAGCCTTAGGAAAGAAAGCTGTGAGTGTAGGAAGGTAGTCCTTCATGATGGGCATCAGGAAACAATTTACGTTAGAGTTGGAACTTGATCCAGAGAAAATTGGTTTAACCATTTAAGCTGTAAACTAAAGTGTTGGATAAGCCTATCAGAAGGCTTACTCTGGCTCTAGATTGTGAGGACAAAAGGCGGCGGCAAAGACCAAACTGAAGGCAGTTAGGCTGGTGAAGTAATCAAGGAGAAAGGAGTCGGTGGTGGGACCCAATGTCTGAACCAATGCTCAAAGTGGATAGACTTAGATGTTACATGTAGTGGTAGAATTTATAACATTCCCATTAAATTCTGCCTTTCTTAAGACTCTCTTAGCTGCCATTTTATCACTAAATGACAGGATTTACTCTGGAGTGCTTGGTGGTCACAGCTTTTGTCTCAGTTACCCATGAATGGGTACACAGAATCCAAGAACATCAAGCCTTCAAAATCTACCTTTTATTTTGTCTCCCTGGGCAAAATGGCCTCAGAATTTAATGTCCATTTCCAACGTAGGTTATCTAGAGAGACAATATGATTTTATTTTAATAGAGGAAGTCTGTCTCTAATGTGAAGTTTCACTACCCTGTAAGCCTGATTTGGGTTTCAGGGGATGATGTCAACATATCACAGTAACACACCTCGTTGAAAATTCATAGCCAACATTATTTGGAGAATGGGGGATGACTGCAGGTAACCAGACCCATCTTGATTACATTTTACATTTTGCTAGATATCACATGAGAAGAGGAAGTTGAAAAGAGAAGTACAGAGACGGTGTTGGCATGAGGAAATGCTATTAACAAAAAAGAACAGACCACCAAAATGCAAAACTACAGGACTTGTAGAAGAAAACAGGAGATCTTGTCACCTTGGATAAGGCAAAGCATTTTTTTAGAGAGAATGCAAAAGTACAAAGGATAAAATATTGAAAAGAGGGACTTCATCAAAATTAAAAACCCTTTGTTCCTTGAACATCACCGTTAAGAAAATAACAAGTCAAACCATAAACTGGGACAAAATATTGGCAGGACATATATCTGATAAATGTTTCTGTATCCAAAATATATAAGGAACTTTTACAACTTGATAAGACAGACAACTCAATAATTTTAAAAAAAGATACCACCGGGGTGCCTGGGTGGCTCAGTGGGTTAAGCCTCTGCCTTTGGCTCAGGTCATGGTCTCAGGGTCCTGGGATCGAGCCCCTCATCGGGCTCTCTGCTCAGCAGGGAGCCTGCCTCCCTTCCTCTCTCTCTCTGCCTGCCTCTCTGTCTACTTGTGATCTCTGTCTGTCAAATAAATAAATAAAATCTTTAAAAAAAAAAGATACCACCAATAAAAAATATATATGTATGTATAATATTTGTCTATTCATAATGTGTGTAAAATATGCATGTATCCGTGTGTATGTATATAATCTACTTGACATAAATTGTTAGAACTGCACCTTGCCCTTGGTGTTTGAAATTGTGAAATCTTAAGTGCTATGTTAGCCTATTCAAATAAAAACACTGCAAGTCACCAACACTGCAAACATTCAAATATATAATCTGGATAAAAAGATAAAAATGGTAGCCTGTATTGGCCCTATACTTTCAAACATATAGTACACAAGTTTTCCTGTGTAATACAGGAGAAGTTTCAAGCTAATCATATATTTTAGTGGGCTGAACTATCCATAGGAGATAATGACAGAAAAATATTTTAATGTATCTACTTCTGCACATGAGGATATTATAATGAAGCACACAATCAAATATGTAGATACTTTCAGCAATTCAGGAAAAATAAATTCAGGTGAACTCGCTTCTCCAACTGTATGGGAAAATATGTCAACACCCTTTACTGGGGCCTCAGAATCCCCAGAACACTCACTCTTGGACGGGGGTCAGGAAAAGTAGAAGGAGAAGAGAATGGATGTGAAGCCGTGGAAAGTAATTTTTATCTGGGTTGGGTTGGGGTAGCTGCAAACTCTGACTCTGTCCCAAGAATGGTTTCTCCTATTTGAGTATTCTGTAACTCAGCTACTGTTTTTATCCAACGAGCTTCTCGGTGTGTTTGGTTGCATCACGCAGCTGAATACAGACCATAGTGCTAAGTGGTTCCAGCAGAGAGGGGAAGAAGATTGGGGAGAATTCTCTGAGGATGCCTTCTTAGTATCCTCCCAACCTTAAGAGGAGGACAGAGTGATTCTATTTGACATTTACTTGACATAAATTGTTAGAACTGCAGCTTGCCCCTGGTGTTTGGAATTGTGAAATCTTAATAAATGCTGTGTTAGCCAATTCAAATAAAACCACTCCCAAATTACCAACATTGCAAACAAAGGAGAAAGCAGTATGGAAATATTAAATTAATACCTTCTTAGTTTCTTACATAATTTACATTCTGAACCCAACCAACTAAGCAGATGAGAACTTGAATTCATTTTCTTCTTTCTTCCACCCCATGTCTCCTTTCTTGGGGAATGGTGTCACCAAAGAGAATGTAATTATAGGTCACCACTTTCTAGTGATTGAATTCCCATCATTTCTCTTAAGCCCACTTACCTTGTTTCCTGCCATGTCTTCAGGACTTCATTCATTCTTGCCTGAAATTCTGCGTTGTCTCTGAAATGACTTCTTGCCTAGTATCTCTCTTATCACTTGCAAAATTTCCTTTACATTCCTCACAAAGGAACCTACCAACATTCAAGCTCATTATGGCCTTCCCATACTCACAATTTTTCAGTGGTTCCTAGGAGCCTAAAGTAGGGACAGGCAACATGATCTGTGGAAGTTTAAGAAAATCTAGATGAAAGGCTTCATCCCAAACCAATGAAACTGGAATCTCTTGAGTTCGGGCCCAGGTGAATGTTTGAAAAATGATCTCTAGGTCATACACAGTTAAGAACAACTGTTTTACAAGATAAAGTCTAAATTATTTTGTATGGCATACAGAGCCCTTCATTATTTCCCCTGTCTTAGACATTCTTGGATGGCACCTTATGTTTTGCTTCATCAATTCTGAACTCCTTTTGGTTTGGGGAACACATTTGTCTTTTATGCCTTAGTGCCTTTGCACTTGATGTTACTTTTGACTAGACTGCTCTTTCCTTGAACTATCCTACCTATCTTTCTAGATTTAGTTTCTCTAAGTCTTTCTGCCCTTTTCAGCAAAAATTAAATGATCTGTTTTCTGTATTCCTACTGTACTTTGTTCATTGGTCAATTATAAAAATTACTATATTATATTTACTTGCCTCTTTTCTTCTAAGAAATCAAAAACTATATTCAAATTTCCATATTCTGATAACTTGGCTCCCGGTAGGCAGGGAAATAAATATTTGTCAATTCAAATATGAGCAAACTAATGAATGTATAAGTCAATAGAAATGATTCAACAAAGCTTGTGGATGAGAAAACTGGGAACTATAAATAGAGGCTTTTGCTGCATTCTTTTATGTTGGAGCTCTGAGTACAAGGCATCCATTTCTGTTAAGAGGGCACTTCTTTTTCCTCTGAAGTTTTCCAGAATACTTTTTACATGCTCCAGTACATTTGACCCTTGAATAACGGGGTTTAGAACCACACGGGTGCACTTATATATGGATTTTTCAATAAATACAGGACAGGATTGTAAATATATTTTCTTTTATGAGTTTCTTAACAACTTCTTTTCTCTGGTTTACTTTATTGTAAGAACACAGTATATAACACATAGAACACAAAATACATGTTAATCGACTTTATGTTATCCGTAAGGCTTCTGATCAGCAGTAGGCTATTAGTAGTTCAGTTTGGGGGAATCAAAAATTAGATGCAGATTTTTTGATTACTTGGGGAGTCAGCACCCTAAGCCCTCATATTGTTCAAGGATCAACTGTATATTTATGCAATTGAAAGGGGAATTTTCTGGAGAACTTCTTACACTAAATGGTTTCTCAACTGGGACTTTATAACTGGGGATTCATGACTTTGTTTAAGTCATAGCATGGTTTATACATTGATGTCACAATGGAGACACCCAATGGGAATGACTGTATTTGAGTATTCTTCCCCACCCATCTCACCCACCCCGCCCTTGGTTGAGATTGCAGAAATTGATCTTGACAGTGAGTTCAGGTAGAATCTTTCCCATCACCAGCCTGATTATTCCTCTGTATCGGCAGGCAGATCTTGGCTGTTGAGTCAGCTGACCCATCTGTTGTAGCAGTCAGTTTTGTTGCCAAACAAATAAGAAAGGCAGTCTTCTGATTCCAGTTGGATTCTGGCAGTCCAGGAAGAAATGACTGTGTGGATTTCTCCATGGCAAGGAAACATTGGCTGCTGAGTGTTGATCAAATGAGGGAAAACTTTAAAAATATTTGGAAAGTGCAAGTGGAAAATACTGAATTCTAGCATTCGGAGGCTAGCTGCTCCTCTTTGTGTAATTACATATTTCCCCTGCTGGGTGTTTATTTTCATTAGGTCTGGTAGTTTGATGTTCTGCAACCATAATGGTGTAATGGTATGTTATCTTTACTAATACATTGAATTTATGTCATCCTTTCTCTAAGGGCACTTGTAAACATTCAGTTCACTTCTTTCTGGACTTTGAAGAGTGTGAGTTTTACCCTTAGGAAGCTAGTCAGTTGCCATGACATGGTTTTGACAGAATAAACTGGAGAAGAGGTTTTCCTTTAATAAGATAAGGATGAGCTTATGCAAGGAGCTTGTGCAGTATGTAGCAGCTGTGTTGCCCTCTACCCTTCTTTTTGTTCAAGCTCTACCTCCCTTAGTGGCCTGAGCTCGAAGATTCCCTGTTGCAGACTTGCACATTGCTTTCCTTATTTGGGACAATTCTTCATAACCATACTGAAAGCGCTTAAGTCATTCCTATATACCTATATTGGCAGGTTCCTTTCAAAGGATGAACACAGTTTATTGTATAATTCTTAAAATTTGGTACCATTTCATCTTCATTTAGACCTGGATTTTGGTTACTTTCTATGATTTTGTTTTAATTCCTCCATGGTGTGGGAAATAAAACTTCCCTGTGTCCTTTTTTTTTCCCCTCTTCTGCTTCTCAGCCAGTGTTTCTCTCTCTGGGCTTCTGTTCTAAGAATGGATTTTCAGGATGGGTGTGAAAGAGAAAGAAGAAAGAAATCTCCAAGTCAGACAAGGAGAGCTGGAAAAGTGCTTAGAGGACATTTTAGTACAACTATTTCACTTCACCAGAGGGGACGTCTGAGCACTCAGAGGCTGGCTTGCCTTGAGTCACTCTGAGAATTGATGATGAAACTTGGTCTAGTGCACTCAGTCACTTAAACTCAGTCTTTGCCTTTACAACTGCAGGAGCCATATTTTTACAATCCCCAGATCTCATTTCCTGGTCAGCAATACACTTATGTAGAAACCTAGAAAGGTTTAAAAAAATCATACTTTGTTGGAAGCGTCTCGATGGCTCAATCAGTCAAGCATCTGACTTTTGATTTTGGTTCAGGTCATGATCTCAGGGTCATGAAATTGAGCCCCACGTCGGGTTCCATGCTGAGTGTGAACCCTGCTTAAGAGACTCTCTCCCCATCTCTTTCTGCCTCTCCCTTCCCCACTCATGCTCTCTAATAATAATAATAATAATAATCATACTTTGTTGCATAGTTTATATTTAATGGAAATATTAAGATCATAAGAAATCTGCACTGACTAAAAATCTGGAATAATTTGCTGCTGTTGTTATTAATGCCCAGAATCTCATGATGTCTTATCCTTGCCTGGGCTCCAAGCCTACCCAACAAGTTAACGGCATCTGGACTAAAACCTCACTCTACTGATCAAGCCACAGTTCTCAGTCTTTAGCATTCATCAGAATTGTCTGGAAAGCTGATTTAGTAGGTCTGGTATAAAGCCTCAAAGTGTGCATTTCTCCTGCTGTTCTGAGATGCTGTTGGTACTTTGGGACCAGGGATCACACTTTTTGAACCACTGCTCTAGCAGAAATAGTAGATTTCATTTATCTAAACGTCAGCCTAATTAAAAGGGATTAAGCAGGCAAATGCAGCTAGTCTTGCTGAACAGCCCCTTGTAGTATTAAACTCAGACCATTTGTATTCACTTATAAAAGAAGAGTACATGAATTGTGTCATTTTATCATCTATCCCAGAATAATACAAAATCTTTTTGACTGATGTGTGGTTATAATAATGATATTATATCTTCCTTCATTCTTTACTGTACAAATACATGCATACCTTACCTAAGTCAACCTCCCTTGAAGGTTGCCACAGCCAATCATTTTGCACATTTTATAGATGAAAAAGCTGAGCCTCCTCTAAGACCAGGAAGGGCTTACAATTACAAAACTCCTAGGTGAAGAGATGGTGGAGATTAGAACTTGGTTTTTCTGACTCCAAGTCCTATGTCCTTCTGACACCTTAATAGTGAAAATCAGTGGGCTAGTGGAACCTCTCATGGTCCTGTAAAATGTGTCCTCTGCATAATATTGCCTATGCAGGATATATGTGGATTAACCTCAGAAACCCTGAAGTGATTACTCACATTCCAACACTCTTATAAACCATCTCGAATTCACCTGAAGGATCTGTCTTGAGGTAGGCTTTTTGTTACTGTTTGTCTAGAATTCCTAGTGGTTGATGAGACAAAAACAAAGCCAAAAATAGCCACACCCAGAAATGTGCATCTTGCCAATTAGAGTTGCATGGGTTACTCACAGGGGCTAAGAGGTCATTCATAACAATTTATAATCAGAGAGTTAGGCTGAGAAGTCTTCATGAAGGTTATTTTTGACCATTGCCTTGAAAAAAGATACATGACGTGGTTCACCATAGGGGAGAGGGCAATTCTGTTGAGGGAAAGAAGGGAAGGAAAGGTTGGTGAGCCTCCTTCCATGCCAGAAGTGAAGAATGAAAAACTGCATGGAACAGAAGGATGAGGGCAATTCTACATCAGAGGCCAGTGGAAGAACCAAGATGTACTTGCCCCTGAGATACTCTGCTAAGATAGTAGTGAATATGATCAGGACTTCCGTAATGGAAGCGAGGCAGGAGTCCAAATAAATGCAAGTTGTCTCACCTCCCCTTACTGGTCTTCTCTGGATGTTTTCTGTAGAAGTGTGCTCATGAGAGATTTGGCATGCATCTTATAAAGTGACCTTATAGCAGGTCAGGATGATCGGAAAGGATCTGGCAGAGTGCTGTGTTAGGTAATGTGTGTTAAACTCCAGACACCACACTGACAAAAAGAACCTGCAAAGTTCTGTGAGAGACTGGTCTGTGGGGGAACCATTTCTGGATATTCTTCAAGAGAAAATGCCCTGTAATATCTAAAGTTGATGAGCCCAACCTTGTCAGATGACAGATGCTTCCAGTTGAAACTTCCAGCTCCTGGATAAGTGATGGTAGTGAGCCTATCGACTGATGGCGATTATTGAAGGACTCAATAATGACTGTGAAGGCTGGCCTTTGCATCAGTTGGCATGATGTTGAGCTTGAATTGGCTTATGGCTCACCTCATTTGAAAAAGCAAAGTTACCTTGATGTTTGAACATGCCTCTGATGTTTACAAGGTCCTGTCTACCCAGAGTCATCATCATACTGGATGGGTAGAGCCGATGCTATTCACGCATAATTATATTTGCTTTGAAATGTCTTCCCACTCTGAACCTGAGAAACTGCGGTGATATCCTGCATTCAGTCCCCACTTTGTGGCCCTATGTCCCACTGTTAGGTAAAACCTGCCTAGAAGACCCCAAAATTAAAATGGAGAAGTAATGAAAAGAGTTTCCTAAGTTACAAATAATTGATGATGATTATAAAATTGATGGTAAGTTTTCATTGCATAATTTGATTGATATGGCAGTTATCATAGCAGCCTTGAACAGAATGCTCTTGTGAACAAGATAATTTATCTCACTGAGTCAGTTTCTGCATAAATATTTTAAAATGAAAGGCATAATAAATCTGTCCGTAGCGTATACACAGTGGGCTGCCAAACCTGCCACCTGTTTAAGGTTTTAATGAACCGTTTTGCATTCAACGAAAAGCCGTATCAAATTAATGTTGACATTTTGCTTTGCTTCTGCCTTTCATATCCCAGAAACTCTGAGAGATCATTTTGCAAAAATCCTCTAAATGGAACAACAGTGATCTTTTTATTAGAATTCAACATAACAGTTAGGCAAGCTCCCCCAGAATTTACATTTATATCTGCAGCTCAACTTGGGCTTGGAGTTTGGGAGTTGGGGGCAGAAATCAGAGAGTCAGAACCCAGTGAAGTGGAAATAAAGCACCAGACAAGGAATCAAGAAACCCAAATGTTTGTGTTGGTTCTCTGACTGTTATCTGGTAGCCTTTTGGCTCCTGAGGATCAATTGCTGGAACATACAGTGTGCCAACTAGGTCTGGAGCTGGGGAGGGCAAAGATCAGGGTTAGGAGGAAGATCAGATGGTCTAGTGCCGGAGTGGGACAGGCATGCCTCTTTCTCTCTACAGGTCTTGCTGAGGCACTCAGAGTAATGTCATCTCATTCCGTAAACATATTGCCCTTTAATTCTGTCAAAAGAAGTAGTTGTTTTCAAGTAAAGTAATATGTTAAGGAAAGGGTATTCATACTTTCTATACAGTGTCATTACAAGACGCAGGTGCCTGTGGATCTTGAAAAACGACAGCGCAGAGGCGCCTGGGTGGTTTAGTCAGTTAAGTGTCTGCCTTTGGCTCAGGTCAGGATCCCAGAGTCCTAAGATGGAGCCCCGCATCAGGCTCCCCACCAAGTGGGAAGCCTGCTTCTCCCTCTCCCACTGCCCCTGCTTGTGTTCCCTCTCTCGCTATGTCTCTCTCTCTGTCAAATAAATAAAATCTCAAAAGGAAAAGAAGAAAGAAAGGAAGGAAGGAAGGAAGGAAGGAAGGAAGGAAGAAAGAAACAAAGAAAGAAAGAAAGAGAAAGGAAAGAAAAATGTTGCGCGTAAAAGACGCTCCCGGAGCTGCTGCCTCCTTCAGGCTAGAAGGGGAGGGATTCAGCCTCAAAATCTGGAAGTCCTTTCATGGGGGGGGGGTGTCGGGGAGGGGCAGAGCAGAGCACTGCTGTTGGGGCCGAATGGTGCTTTGGTGCCAGCTTTTTACAAGGGGCTTTGCGCCTGAGCAGCATCGATATCCTCAAATAAAGAAGCTTGGATTAAATAAAGTTCATTAGCAAAAGACACACGTGCAGGTCGTTGCTTTGCCTTCTGCTCTGGTCTTCTCTCTTCATCCCCCTCACAACATCTTAATGAGATTTTAATCCCCCGTTTTTATGTTAGCATGATTATACACAGAGATTTATCTTGTACTCCTGACCTTGGCAGACAGTCCACACTTCATATTCAAATTCGAGGGGTGGAGGGGCTTCAGTTGGCCACCCACCCTAGTTAGGCACACAGTCTGTACCTCCCTGCCATCCCTGAGGGTGACAGCCAGGGAACAATGGACTTAAGTAGCCTATTCCACGTTCAGCATATATTTTCCAGCTAGCCCTTGGACCTGGCAGGCCACTAAGGATGCATTCATTCTTTCTGTGACTGCTACCACTGCTGCTGTTGATAGAGAAGTGAGTTTTTAAGCATAAACTATTGTGAGTCCTCTGATAGTACTTCACTGGTAAAATCCCATTCATTTTTTCATTTCTTTTAAGAGTGACCCCTCAAAAGGAATACAGTACAGGTTCACTAGCCAACAAGTGAGGCCCTGGGTACACACAGTCTGTTTAAGTCAGCAATGTACTTTTTAGCTTATGTCAGGAAAACAAACATGAGCCAACCACGTATTGATGCTATGTGTATGTTTCAGTTTTGTGGGCTATCTTTTACTAAGTTGTTTTAGAAAGGTTATTTTCATGTGAAAACCGGTATCAAAGCTCATCAATAATCAGCCAGAGATCTTGGGTCCAGTGCCCAAATTTGTTTTTATTTATAATATTTTCAAAAAGAGTTTTAAAATGACATAACAAAAGTCACAAAAAAAACTGTAAAACAAAAGTCAATTAATAAAGACAGTCAGAGAAGGACAACTAATACCAAAAGCTTAGGCTTACATCAGTAATTCTAGATACTCAGGGTTTAAGAGAACTGGAAAGTTAGACTGTATCAATTTCTCAGAAGACAAACTCAGAGTAAAATTAAATGTAACTACAGTTTTACCCAATTAATTTTATATATCAGTCTGAATTCCAAATTCTTATTCTGACTCATCTTTGAAAGATGACTCACACAATTCTTAGTCATTTTCAGATTTACAGTCAGTTGAGACAGGAGTTCTTGTTTCCCTCTTTGTCCCTAGAATGTGTACCACAGTCTAGGGAGTACATGGTATTACAGCATCTGGGGTGTCCAGACCCCACTGGCCTCTCCTACAATGGAGATCAGTTCTTCACAGAAATTGCCTTTGCACACTTATGTCTATGAAGACACTATCTTGTGTCTTACTGGTCTTTGGCCCTCAAGTTCACAGATTTTCCATCTTCTTCACCCACATACCAAATGCTGTCCTTTCTCACCTACTTCCAGTGCCTCCTTTTGAGACATATCAATATTTATTTATTTTATTTTTTTTCAAGATTTTATTTATTTATTTGACAAAGAGAGAGCACAAGTAGGCAGAGAGGCAGGCAAAGAAAGAGGGGGAAGCAGGCTCCCTGCTGAGCAAAAAGCCTGATTCGGGGCTCGATCCCAGCACCCTAAGATCATGACCTGAGTCGAAGACAGAGGCTTAACCCACTGAACCACCCAGATGCCCCGAGACATATCAATATTTAACTGCTTCTCAATATCCTCCCTGGGGTCACATTCTCAACAGATATGCACTGTACTGGGAGGGCATGAGAAACCGTATTACTTGCTTTCCAGAAAAAGTGACCTTGAGCCTAAGCACCAGGATGTCAGAACACAGGGTTCTTTTTTTTTTTTTTTTAAGATTTTATTTATTTGTAAGAGAGAGTATGTGTGAGGAGAGAGAGAGAGAGAGAGGGAGAGAGAGAGATAGCATGAGCAGGGAGGGGGCAGAGGGAGGAACAGACTCCCTGTTGAGCAGGGAGCCCCACTCGGGGCTCGATCCCAGGACCCTGGGATCATGACCTGAGCTGAAGGCAGACGCTTAACCAACTGAGCCACCCAGTCACCCAGATCACAGGGTTCTTTCTCTGAGAGTCTCATCCGTGTCTGTCCCTCTTGCTTCTCCTTCAATTATTTTTTCCCATTAAAGGTCCTAGTTTATATTCTTTTTTAAAGTGTAGTTGAAAGTGGAAATAAGAAGTAGATAAGAGAAAATCTGTCATATTTTTGGTCTAAGGCTTTTGTGCTTTGCTACTCATTTGAAGTTTTTCCTTTCTGACTCTTCTCCCCTCCAAGGAGATGAAAATGTCCTTCCAGGAGCACAAATGTGGCATGGTCATGAGCCTGTGAAGAAGTTTAGGAAAAGTGCATTGATAATACCTATATCATCCAGGCGTAATTATCTCCAATGCCATAAATCTGGTGAATGGGAATATTACCCAAACTCTCTGGACTGATTAAATAGGCTCATTGACAAGAAACAACTGAAATCCAATAGTTGTCCTTTCTGCCCTTGAATAACTCTTTTATTTTAGTTTATTTTTAAAGTATTTTATTTATTTATTTTAGAAAAAGAGTATGTGAGCTGGGGGAAGAGAGGAAGGGGAGGGAGAGAGAAGGAGAGAATCTCTAGCAGACTCCTTGCTGAGCACAGAGGCCGACATGAGGCTCGATCCCATGACCCTGAGATCATGACCTGAGCCGAAACCAGGAGTAGGACTGAGTTACCCAGGCACCCCAACTCTCATTAAAAAAGAAAAAATCTTTTATTAAAAAAAAGAAAAAAAATGTTTTATTACCAAAATATATCTTCCCATGGCTGCTTCTATTCTCTTCCCATGCCTATCCATGGCCCAGTGTCTAATTAGCTGAAACTGAAAGGCAGTCAGAAGGGTTGTTAAAAAGCTGTGCCTACGACCCAACACATAGTCCATCTTTCATTAAATGCCATAACACCAAAGTAAACTACAGATTTGGAAAGACATTGCTAAGTTGAAACCAATTAATTCTGAGAGCAAAAACATACCAGAGAAGTTTTCTATCTTCTCTCATTCAAAGTTGGATAGTATGAGACTGTGAGCTCATGGGGATGAGGTCTATGACTTCTTCATCCCAACACAGGGTGGCCCACTCCTAGTATGTACTCACAGTGTATTTAAAATTTGTGAGGTGAGTGCTGTTTTTTCATGTTTCAGGTTGAATTGAGATTCAGAGGGGCTAAATGACTAACCCAGAGTTACATGGGTAATAAGTGGCAGAGGTGAGGTAAAAATTGAAGTATTCTGAAGTCAAGCCCTTGTGCATTATTAGTCTCCATTAGTATGGAAGGCCAGAAGACTACACATGTCATGAGTTAGGACTTACATTTTGGATTTCATGAGCTCAGCTGTCCCCTCTAACAAGAATGAGGATATTTCAGTGAGGAGCCTTCCTCTTGATATTCTCCTGATGGTTTCCTAAAATGGAAGCAGCAAACACTATAGGGAGGACTTTGAGAGCACATCTTCTTTAAAGGATCATCCTGGCATCCAGAGGTGGGTTTTGCATTAATACATCAGCGCTTTTATAGAAGAATTACCACAGAATTTTTTCTAAATTCAATGGGACAGCCTTCAAATATGTAGAAAAACTCCTAAGATAATTTTAAGATTCACAACTAAAATGCTATCCTAAGTCTTCCCAAATCTTGCTTTCTGAGACTGTCTAAGCCCATTTTTTTTTAAATGAGACAATGAGATTAAATAAGAATGCATGTATTGTGTTATGTGAAACCATTCGACCCAGCTGACTCCAGCATGAGCAACTTGACAATCCTATGACTCAAGTCTAATTTGAGGTCCCCAATGAACAGAGATCTCTGGTTTTGTTTCAGATGCCAGCAATTTTTCTCCTTGTTCCTTCCTCCAAGAAACACCACAAACCTAACCACATAATGAACAGCATTTGATACAATTAAACATGATGTAAGTTCAAGAAAGCCTTTGCTAACTCATATGACATTCATCAATCCACTCCCCTCCCAAGGGCTACATCCTGTTTGGAACATCGGAGCCAGTTGTGGCTGGTCAGTAGGAGATAACAGCTGCATTGAGCTCTCTGAATGCATCTGTAAATCACAAGCTCACCCCAGAGAGTGCCCAATTTTTCTAGGAAAGACGCCAAAGAATTTATATGTATGAAACTTAAATGCAACGATTCGGAAAAATCTGTGTACTCAGATTTCCTCTGCAAAATAACAACAGGTTAACAGTCCTTACACGATCTTCATGGGGGAAATTGAATTGTTCAAATTAGGGAGAAACTGTAGATTAGCCTTGTTAATACATGTCTTACATTCATGCCTTTATTTACCTGGAAATGGTATTTTCAATTCAGTAACAAAATGCTTTCTTATAAAAAGGTAGGGAAAAATTAAGACTGTACTAAGATTTGTTGAGTACTTACTATGTGTTGGGTGCCCTTCAGGATGATTTATATGGAGTATATATTATAATCCTTAAAGCACTCCTAGAACGTAGGTACTCAATTATCCTCATTTTTTAGTTGGAGGAAACAAACAAAGTTAAGACACTTGCCCAAGGTCAAGAAATAGTATAGAGCCCAATTCCAATCAGTCTGTCTGGCTCAGGCTTGAGCTCTTAACCACCAGGTTACACTCTGCTCTAAATAGCATCTATTCCAGAAAGCAGTTACCAAGCTGAGTTGGACAGGGGTCCATCCGTGGTCTAACTGCCACTGCATTAAAAACAAAAGTGTACATAAATATAACTTAGCCACAGATAGAAAAGTATTCCTGATTACTTATATTGTGTGACCTCATAGTTATCCCAACAGAGTGCTTTAATTTGAGAATAGTATGCTGGTATGTCTGTGTGGCTTGGTTGGTTGAATGTCCAACTCTTGATATCAGCTTAGGTCTTGATCTTTGGGTCATGAGTCCAAGCCTCATGTGTGGTTCTACGTTGGGCTCTGCATTGGGCCCTACATTGGGCATGAAGCCTACTTAAAAAAAAAAAAATCATATGCTCATTTACTGTATTGCCAGAAAGCTTAATATCTAACTTGAATGAGAATTGAGAGTGGTTTGCATTGCCTCAGACTTCTGCAAAGCAGAGGCAATGAGGCTTTATCCTATGAACCCCATAGAATAAGCAGAGGAAAGCCCAAGGCAGCCATCCTGACTCTTCCAGCTCCAGTGACTTTCTCACATGGACATGATGTAGATTAATCTGCATTACTTTGGGAAAAAGCAAGAAGAACGATGGTAGAAGATGGTTTGGAAATGCAGAATCATCAGTTAAGCCTCCAGAAACAGAAATCAAGAAGTTGTCTTTCAAGGAATACAGAAGTTCAGAGTTGGGGTTGAATAATCAAGAGAAAAAATATTCCTGGTACTCTATGTGGTTCTTTGAACCTTGCCTGCACAGCACATTTACCTCCGCTTGATAGGCCTTCAGAAGCAGGTACTGTGAAAACTACATTATCTTCACAGTATTGGACTTTGGGCAAAGGAGACAGGGTAGAGAGGACGTTCTCCCTTGAAAACTGCTCCCCCAAGGATCAGTATCATTACTCCCATTTTTCATCAATGTAACCAGTGCATCTCATGCTTATCCAGTATATTAAGCATTTTTTAAAAGATTTTTATTTATTTGACAGATAGAGATCACAAGTAGGCAGAGAGAGAAAGAGAGAGGAGGAAGCAGGCTCCCCGCTGAGCAGAGAGCCCAATGTGGGCCTCAATCCCAGGACCCTGGGATCATGACTGGAGCCGAAGGCAGAGGCTTTAACCCACTGAGCCACCTAGGCGCCCCTATATTTGACATAATGAGTTGGTTACAAATCTCCCGTCCCATTGCCAGAAATGATCTCTGCCTCTTCTCTGCCTGCTACATTCCAAGAAATGAGGGAAAATTATAGGATTCTGTATCTGTGTTGATCCTCAGATTAGGGTTCAAAGATTGAATGAGCCAAATTTCTCACTTCCTCTGACTTTATTACCAATTCTTACTTCCCTCAATTTTGTGTATGTGTGGGGAATGTGTGGGGTGGGAGACAGAGAGAGAGAAAAGGAGAGGGAGGGAGAGATTGAGGTAATAGGCAATGAGTCTTGTTAATAATAAAAAGTTAGTTCTTATAACTTGGGGTATGTTGAGAAGAATGGCATGGGAGGGAACCTATATTATTTCCATTAAAAAACTTCCCATCTGTCAGCACATGCTTACATAAATTCTCTCACACATTGTAATGTTATGGAATGATAAAATTCTATTCATGCCTTTGAAGGTTATTGATACAGAGAAAACCACTCTTAAAACCTCGTTTTATAGATGGGTTTATACAAAAACCTAGACCATGATCTTTCAATTGTTTGATCTTTTAATTGCTCATTTAACTCTTAACTCACTTATTTATTAAAAAAAAAAAAGTATTTGATTGGAGTGTCCCGGTGGCTCTGTCAATTAAGCATCTGACTCTTTATTTCAGCTCAGGTCTTGATGTTAGGGTCATGAGTTCAAGCCCCACATTGGGCTCCGTGCTGGGTGTGGAAACTACTTTAAAAAAAAAGTATTTGAGCTAATGTACAGAAAATATTTGAGCTAATTTATATAAAAACATGGCTTCTGTTGGACTAGGTATCCTGGATTATTTGAAAATATTTTGAAGTTGTTTTACTTTGTAATATTAAAACACATTACCTTATTAAGTATATTTTAATGTGATTTTAAGTAAACATAACATGAGATCTACTCTCAAGTTTTGAAGTGTACATTATTTTTAACTATGTGTGCAATGTTGTATGGTTGATCTCTAGAGCTTTCTCATTTTGCATAGCCTGCGACTCTATACCCATTAAACAGCAATCCCCATTTCACCTCCCTATAACTTCTGGAAATGACTGTTATACTTTCTGCTTCTATGAGTTTGATTGCTTTAAATACCTCATATAGGGGCGCCTGGGTGGCTCAGTGGGTTAAGCCGCTGCCTTCAGCTCAGGTCATGATCTCAGGGTCCTGGGATCGAGCCCCGCATTGGGCTCTCTGCTCAGCAGGGAGCCTGCTTCTTCCTCTCTCTCTACCTGCCTCTCTGCCTGCTTGTGATCTCTCTCTCTGTCAAATAAATAAATAAATAAAATCTTAAAAAAAATACCTCATATAAGTTGAATCACATAGTATCTATTCTTCTACGACTGGCTTATTTTACTTACCATAATGTCCTCGAGGTTCATCCATGTTATAGTAGAGATGAGAATTCCCTTCCTTTTTAAGGCTGAATAATATCCATCCCATTGTTTGTATGTACCACATTTTCTTTATCCATTTATTTGTCAATGGACATTTAGATTGTTTTCACCTCTTGGCTGTTACAAGTAATGCTTCAGTGAACATGCAATTGTGAATATATCCCTGAGGCCCTGTTTTCAACTCTTATGGTATGATTGCTGGATAATATGGTAGTTCTACCTTTAATTTTGGGGGAGCCTGTATACCATTTTTCATAGTAACTATACCATTTTCCGTCCCAACCAACAATGCACAAGGGTTTCTTGTGCATTGTTGGTTGGGTTTCTCCACACCCTTTGCCACACTCGTTATTTTTTTATTTTTTTAAATAATGACCATCCTCAGAGGTATGGGGTGTTAGGAGGTGATAGCTCATTGTGGCTATAATTTCTGCTTCTCTGATGATTAGTGATAAAACATAATGCATTTTAATGTTTTTAAAAATTTTGGTTATGTCCAGAGAATGAATCTTATATAGTATAATATCTAGAAATCTCTGCTGTCTGAGTCATTTATTCTGTGACATGAGAAATGGGCTTGTGCTTAAAATTGAATGGCCTTCTCAGCTTGCCTCCTGTGCTGTAGAAGATGGAGAAATACAGGTCTCATTTCATTTTGTGCTTCTTACTGGTTTCTGGTCCCAAGGTCAATGCTGTAATATTTTAGTTTTTGCTACAGCAGCAGCTGAATTCCAGGTGGTAGTTTATGTTTCTATTATCTATCTCTGCATAGTAAACTACTCCCAAACTTAGAGGCTTAAACTAACAACCATTTCACTATATCTCATGATTTCGTGGGTCAGAAATTTGGGCATGGTTTGACTGAACAATTCTTTTGCTGCAATGGCAGCAAGTGAGGTCACTTGGTGGTATTTATTGGTGGGATAGCTGGTCTACCGGGTTTGGGACAGCTCCGCTCACCTTGGTGCCGACAGTTAGGCTCAGTCATGGCTGTTGATTGGAGCACCTACATGTGAGCTCTCTAGCCTAACTGTCTCGGGATAGCTGTAGATTTTTGTAGAAAATCAGGGCTTGCAGAAAGTGTCCCAACAGATGGCTCTGTCCACAGACATTGACACAGATTCAAAGCAGTCATAGAGCTCACCTGTATTTAAGGGAAAGGCCAAGAACTTCATGCTTTGATGGGAAAAATGTCAAAGAATTTGTACCCATGTTTAATACACCACATATGGTATAAGAAATAATGATGAGTCAGGAAGTAATAAAGGAAATAGAGAAAATATCATTAGAGAAAAATATACTATGATTTGTTTTGTTTCTGAAGTTCCACATATGAGTGAAATCATATGGTATTTGTCTTTGATTGACTTATTTGGCTTAAGAAACAAAACAAATGAGCAAAAGAACAAAGAGAGAGAGAGGCAAACCAAGAAACAGACTCTTAACTATGAAGAACAAATGGATGCTTACCAGAGGGGTTGGGGGAGGAGTTAAATAGGTGGTGGGGTTTAAGGAGTACTATTGTGACAAGTACCAGGTGTTGTACAGAGGTGTTGGTTCACTGTGGTGTACACCTGAAACAAATATTACAATGCATATTAATAACTGGAATTTAAATAAAGGCTTTAAAAAAAGAAAAATACACTCTCAGATTACAATCTGAAAATGTATTAAATTCAGAGTGTGAAGTAAATATGCCCTATTATCAAACCTCTTTTTGGTAGCAAACATGCATAAATTTAGAAACTTCACTTGTATTTTTTCAGAGCAAGTCATTACAAAGAGTGGTTTGTCAGGAAAATTGAGCCTCTGATGACTGCTTGTATTGATGTGACTCTTTTCTTTCTTTTTTTTTTTTTTTAAGGTTTTGTTTATTTATTTGAGAGAGAGAGAGAGAACAAGCATGGAGGGAGTGTGGTTGGGAGAGGCAGAAACAGGCTCCCCACTGGGCAGGGAGCATGACATGGGGCTCCATCCCAGGACCTGAGATCATGACCTGAGCTGAAGGCAGATGCTTAACCAACTGAGACACCCAGGGACCCCTACTGATGTGACTCTTCATGAGCCAAATTAACTTCTAGAGAGGTCTAGTTTTAGAAAAGTTTAATTAGAATATCTTGCAACCATATTTATAGCTTTAGAGCAATGTGTATGAGAGAGATGCTTTCCTATTTCTCTTTATGAAGAATGCCCTGCATACATTAAACAAGTCCCAAAGCCTGGTTGGTTATTAAAAAGGAAAGCCTAACTTATGAGGTCCAAATGTACTTGTGAAACTTGAACAAACTCTGTTCCCTAGTATCCTAAACTATAAGGCTTCACTGGTGTGGGGAGTACCTTAAAGGAAGAGGATAAGATTTTCACTAAAATTATTTTATCAGTCAATTAGTCTTCTCTGCATCAGACATTTGACTAACAGTTACAGGCATTGCAAATATATTCAGAGAGATTTCCACCAGAAACTAGGCAAAAGAACCCTGTCCTGATGTAGAAATCTTTCCATTAACCTTTTTGAATCTCTATCAGGTGTTGCCCCTTGTCAATGTAGAGACAGGATTGGTAGGAAAGATCATATATTCATCAGCTTCTAGAAAAATTTCCCAGTCTTCAATTAGATAGATGGGTGATAGATAAATAGGTAGATAGATAAATCATTTGATAATTTCAATTAAAATTTTTGTTTAGGAAGACATGAGTAGAAAGAAGTTTTGAAATTTCTCGGAGGGAAATTTGGGAAACAGATTAGACTAGTGCAGTAGTTGATTTATTTATCTGTTTATTTATACATAGCTTTGGCTTTTCTTTAAGTCCTGGGAAACTGCAGGGTTGCTCGAAAGGGAGAGATTCAGCATAACGTTAATGCAGGAAGGACTTGCACATCAACCAGCTGGTGTAGGAAGACAGGGACTCGCAGTCAGGCTGACAGTCGCACGCATGTAGAGAACCTCACCAAGTCTGCTGTCAGCCAGATGTAAACTGGGGCAGAACAGCAGCTTCATCCGTCTTTCTCACCGTGGTATGCCAGGTGCTAAAGCAGTTTTTTGAATGGAAATTTTATTATCATTATTGAAGATGCTAGAACTACTGGTATTAACTTTTGTAATCTGTAAAGGCCTAGAAAATGTTTGTACTGTTTGTATACACGGTGAAAAAATTTTCTTGGCCTTTAAGAAACTCTGTCACTGACTCTCTTTCTAGCTCTCTCACCATGTGTGCGTTTGTGTGTGTGTGTGTGTGTGTGTGTGTATTGTACATAGCAAATACATAGACCCATAAATACAGTTACATATACATAACTTCACATTTTTCCATTTAGTTTTAGCCTTCTAGCTTCAGAGAAAATGTTAGACAAGTGTATGTAAATATTAGAGAGTCGTCTTTCCTTTCCTAGTTATATGGATGGGTCTTCATGTCAATATTATAATGCAGTTATGGTTCTTGTCTTAAATAAATCTCCTCAAGTAACAAATAAGCCCCATGTATCATACATGGAGTGGTCCAGTTTTATACAAGTTATTAAAAGTAAATAACTAAATACAAATGCAATGTTTAGCTCAGTTAGGGAAGCCACAATGAATGTGAAGGTAGAAAAGATATGCCCAATACTCTAAGGTATATTTTAAGCCCAAAATACAGGTTTCTATTTGGGATTTTAACTGAAGAATTTAACCCCCAGACATCATCTGTACTGTGAATTCTGAATATTATATATGTAGTCTTTAGCTTATTCTGAAATTATTATTAAATTATTATTATTATTATTATTATTATGAAAAGTGAAGTGGAAAATATTTTATCTCCTACCTTTATCTATCCCTAGTAAAAAATTAAAAGATGCTGGTACAAGACTGTGCTAGTTTGCTGCCACTCTCAAAAGACCACAGCTCACATTCTCTTAGGCCATGGCATATGCAACAGAAGGGATAAGCTTTATCTTCACCTGAGATGTTTGCCTGTAACATGGACAAAGGGAGGGTTTAGCTACTTTCTGGTTCATTTATCCCCTTGAAAGAGGTTTAACACTGAATCTTATTACCATAGCATAAACAGAATGCCCAGTTGTAACATAGATGGAAAAAAAAATCTCATTTAAGGTATCTCTTTATAAACTGTTAGCCTTCTATTTTGAGCTAAAAACCCATGTCATAAAAAGTGTGGCTATTAGTGAAGGATTTGTGCTCTATTTGATAGTCACTGATCCTGAAATATTGAAATTAATATGTTAAAATTCTGAAACTAAGTAAATCACACCTAAGTCATTTGATGGGTGATAACAGCAGGAAGCCAAATCAATTACAGATTGATGTTTTCAAATTAACTACTATTAGTTAATATTCATTAGAGTAAATCTATTTAATTTCCTTTTAATCAGTTTTATCCAAAAGGGAGCAAATTAGTTGATGTAATACATTATGCAGTGTTTGCTAATCCCTACCTCCCGCCCCCAATGCATATGGTACTCAAAAGCAAATACACTTCCATAGAGAAAATGCACTGATCAAGTATAACTTGAATTTATTTTCCTGAAGGAAATATATTGACAAAGCTACAAATAATTTAAGGCAACCAAAGGAATGGTCAGTTTCCTAGTCATCTATGTTGAGCCATACACAGATAAAAGACAATAAAACATTTTGGAGAGGGACTAACATTTCCAGATGTTAGGGTGATGGGAAATTTTCAGAATATATGAATTAGGTTGTGAGTGATAGATCTCATTTAGGGACCAACAGCTTTTTATTTTTATTGAGCTGAGGCCCAAAATGTCTCATATTTAAATTCCTAAAAGAATATATATATTGAATGTATTTATTTCATCCTCCCTCATCATCAACTTTTATTAGAGTGTAACATTCAGATTGGTAACCTAAGTAGTAGGAAGGAAATTTATTTAAACAACATTTTACCATCAGAATAAGGAAAAGGTAGCTGTATATCCAAGAAATATCAACCTTGTTTATTTGTTTGTTTGTTTGTTTAGTAGGGGAGGGAGAACAGAGGGAGAAAGAGAATCTTAAGCAGGCTCCATACCAGCACAGAGCCCCTCACAAGACTTGATCTCATAACCCTGAGCTCATGACTAGAGCCAAAATCAATAGTCAGATGATTAAACAACTGAGCCACCCAGGCGCCCCAAAATATCAATATTATTTAGACTGCGATAAACAGAGTGTTTTAGTGAATCATCTTAGATTCACAGTTTATTTCCTTCCTGTTGCTGACATATTTCCATTTCCACCTTTAATGCCTATAAAGCTTTGTGTTAAGTTGGCTATCCTTGTATACGTTTTTTTGAATTTTGCATTAAATGGCAATTTTGTTTGCTGGAAAGTATTCACTGATACCATATGTGCAAGTACCTTATTTCTCAAGCAAATTCTTTCAACTTAACTCACAACTGGACTGTGCTTGTTGCGAATAAGAGTACCCAACAAATCATCCCCATGGCTAAGGCAGGGGCTGCTCTTTCAGCTGGGTGAAAGGAGGGGTTTCCAGAGTCCCTGCTTGACTTAAAGAGAGGGCACCGTGCAGAAATAAGGAGACAAGCAGAACATTTATCAAGTTATTGTGAACTCCCCCCAACTCCATCTTGCCAATGGAAAAAGAAGCAGTGAAAGGGATCAGCATTGACAGGAGAGTTTTCCTGGTAGGATGTATGGAGTGCAGTTTGGATATAGCTGAGGATGATAATATCAATAGATAATGAATATGCTGCAATGGAAAGTGTAAGAAAAATCCCCTTTGAGTTGTAGATGATTCTTGGAAGAAAAATCATGGCCAACTAGTGAGGAAATGATTTAGTTTTATGTTGTTTTCCAACTCAGTTATTCAACTGGCGTGCATTTATGCTATTAACAAACATTTAATTGTTATTACATATAGAGGGAACTGCTTTGTCCTTACCATTGGGCGACACTCTAAAGAGATTATGAAGAATCACGTAATTCTGTTTCTGTACTCAAGCTTAATGATCTAGTTGTGTACAGAAAAAAAAAAAATGACATGCATGAAACCAGTGAACATTACTTAGAATAATGCAACACACTGCTAATGCAGTAAGTTCAGTCATATGGTAAATAGCAAATAGGATAATATAAACATATGAATATGTTTTATAAGAGAGGATAGCAAATGAGATAAAATGGAAATCAGCATGGCTTGGTTTCTGAGGAAAGGAATGGTGAAGAAGATAGAGACTGAGATTTTAGATTGGGTCAAATGTTGAAAGCAAAAGCTGACAGGAAGGGCATTGCCGGTTGAGTGAAGAGCAAGACTAAAGTACAGAAGGTTGACATGGAAATGCTCTGGGTGGGGGGTGAAAAGGGTGGGGCAAGAAAAAAAAAGGAATGGTGCTCTGACCAGAGAGTAAGTAACTAAAATTGAAGTTGGGAGACCGCAATTTGGAAAAATCTGTAAAACTTGGTAGAAATGCTGGGTCTTTTAAAAAATATATATTTTAATCTTAACATATTTCCTTAGTCAAACATACACTATTATTTATTAAGCAAGAGGTGTGTGTTTGAGGGGAGTGTGAGGAACATAAAAGTGGAAAGGGAAGCTTACCAGCAGTGTCTACATTCCTGTGCATTCACTAAAAGTTGGTTATGGATCTGCCCATTGGGACAATATATAAGAAAACTCAATTGTTTTCAGGTTTACAGGTATGTCAACATTTTTATCATTCTGGAACTTGGATTCTTACAAGAGAAGCTTCATATGGACATATAGAGGGTTAGAGGGTTAGTAGGGTTTCTGTTTCTATGGCCACTTGAGGAAAGAGGGCATCCGGGAAACCATGCATATGAATTTTGGTGGGACACAAATATCAGTCCATAACAAGTAGATATTTTTGGTGGCCTCTTCCCATTCCCCACCTCATCCATTCTTTGCTTTCTCCCTTTCTAACTTATCCTTTGGCTGGTAGGGGAAAAGGTTTGAATGAGAGGCTAGGGCAGGATACATCACTTCAATCTGGGCACTTCCTCATTAACTCTCTTTCTAGATACACAGAAGGGAATCAAACAAATTTTTATTTTCAATTTCACTTTTCCAAGAGGCATATCCACACCACTCTATTTAATCCTTAACCTGACACCTTCCCCCACCTCTCAGTAACTGCTATCACTCTATTTTTTTAAAATTTCTCCATAGTTATTAGCATCTTCTAAGATACTACATAATGTGCTTATTATATATACTGTTTATTGTCTGCCTCCTGTAATTAAATATAAGATTCAGTACAACAAGGATCTTTATTTTGTTCACTGATATATCCAAAGTACATAGAATGGTGCCTGGCCTATAGTAGGCATTCAGTATATATTAATGAATAAATGCACAATTACTAAATTAGCTAGATGAAAAGGATATATTTATCAACCATTAATAATTTTAACAAAGGACTGTGTAAACTGAATTAAGATTTCAAAACTCAGATCTAGCAATGATATCTACTTTCTTAAGAGATCATCCAGGAAAAGTAATAAGTGGATGTATGTGGTTTTATTTTGAAGAGAGAGCCAAGAGGAGTTGCTCATGCCCCGAGTGTGGGTATGAAAGAGGGAAATCAAGGACAACTTCAAGATTTTTGGCTGATTAAACTAAAGGATAGAATTAACATCAACTGAGATAGGAAGGATTATAGGGAGACCAGGTTTGTTGATGGTGTGGATGGTGATTGGAGATGAGGAGGTCAGTTCTGGTCATGTTGATTTTAAGATGTGTATCAGTCAGACATCTGGGTGGAGACAAAGTATTAATACGTGAATATTAAGTTAAAGATAAAAGCTCAGACTTTTATCCTTAAGATTCATACAAATTTGTATTGATTTCATCTGAAAACTCACTCCTGTTATTGTCAGTTTGATCTGAAGTGAACTATGAATCTATGTTTAAGATATCACTGATGAAAACAATGGAAAATCAGTCTCTTTGTGTTTGAGGGGTACCCTGTGTAAACGTTTCCATTTTATGGTTTCTCTTCCAGCGGCAAAAGAAAAAGAAAATATCTCCTTCTGATTATTTCAAACTAATTTTGGATTATTTCAAATTATTTTATGCACATTTAATTTGCAATATTTATTCCTTGAGAATTTTTCACACCCTTCTCCCCAAAATTGACCAAATAGGTCTTGAAAAGGAGGAAATATTTCATTGTAAGACATAAAGTGAATACCTTTTGGGTATTTTATTAGCTTGTCTCTATGATAACAAGAGTTTTAAAGTTTTATAGAAAGAGGAGCTAAGACAATAACCACTTCTGTTAATTCTGCCTCCATCAAGTACTTCTATTTCTTCTTCTAGATGGCCACACTAGACTTGAAATCTCTTTATTTTCATGACCACAGTATCTATCTGTTGTATTCATTGCCTAAGAGCCACTAGGTACTTTACTTTTTTGTTGTTTTTGTTGTTTGCATCTTTCAAAAAAGTTGTACCTTATGCATGACTGCATCCTGTGTAAAATAAATAACATCAATAAATCAAGAATTGGGAACAGCTGTCATAAAAGAAAAAGTCTGTTCTTGTATTTCATATCTGATCTGATTTTGGTTGACTGCAGTTTTCTCTTTTTAAGATTAAGAATTTCTTGGGTGGTCCTGACAGATGTTCGGGAAACTTGTAAACTCTCACATTAGCACAAACTGTAGAGTTAGGGACATCGAGATCCATCTAGAGACATGAACACACATGTGTGTACTGTATGTATTTGTATAATAAAATGAGGCTCCAGCTGACTAAAAACATGTGGTATGTGGATTCACTAAAATTCTTTTTTGAAAGCTGATCATTCAAACCATCTGCAGTGTGGTCAGATCACACGTCCTTCATGTCTTGTCTGAGAGGACAAAATAACCAGAGATTTGGATCCAGTTCCTCAGTCTAGAGAAGGCTGTTCAAAAGTCCATCAGCCCCATGGTAAATATTTCTTTTTTTGAAAGGTTATAGCATCTGTACTCCACTCTAGTCAGCCTTTGAATATGTATGTCTCTCTTTTTCTTTTTCTCTGGTTATAACATATATGTGCATGAAATATGCATATCCGTATGGAATAAAGCTTCTCTCTGTATGACAGTTATGTAAGTGTATATCAATAAGATGAAGGAAGAGGAGGAACTTAAAAAGGGAAGTAAACTCTCATGTTTTGGTAAAAAGGCACAGTGAAAGAGAGAAGTGAAACTAGACTTAAAAAAAAACTGGCCCTTTTTTTTGGCTAAGAGAAACAGATGTACATTTTATTTACACAGATGCAGCTTTCTTAAAATTAGAATAATATGTACATTCAAATGATTACTTCAGGTTACTTCCTAGCATCATAATAAATACAGGTCAACCTTGCCAATAATTAATAATTTATTAATATCCATTTTAATGATGTATATTTCTTAAATGGATTTTTAACTGAAATACTTCAACTTCCAATACCATGTTAGTGTTTTTATAGATTTTAAATTAATATAGGAAAAATATATTTTTAAGGCAGTGAAAATAACCATACTGTTCCTTTCAGTTTGATCATTTTTTTCTTACACAAATCCTTGAGTTATTCAGTATAATGCAAAAAACAGAAAGATGTGTTTATATTTTGTTTTGCCTTGGGGGTTTATGAATTTTGATATTCTATAATTGAGATTGTTTTCAGAATACATGACTAGATTTGTTAAGATTAAATTCATGTTTAATTTACAGCATCATTTTTACTCAGCTTTGAACATTGAACCTCGGATGTCGTTACCGTGAAAATGTAGATGAGGCTTACTGTGATGTTTTTTATGTGTGTGTTGAAGTTCTAGTATCTTCATGGCACACCACCCAATTTTGTTAACCTGGATAATTAACCTGTGGGTAAGCAGAAGCAAAATTTTAATTTCTTACAAGGGATCCCTAGAGGTCATTATTTGGGTCTGAAAAATATAAGATATGTTCAGAACAGTGAGGGAGAAGACCTTTGTTGGCTCTGTGTAAGGTTGGTTGTGGTTGGACAGAGGTGTACATTTAAAGCTACCAGAGACCATCACAGAGATCCACATGAAAGGAAAGTTCACATGCAGGAAAGGACAGAAAAGAAACCTGTATATTGATGGGATGAAAGAGAAAAATGAGTAAAATGAACTAAAGGTCCAACCAAGATTATGCATGAGACAGTTGAGTCATTGTTGGCAAAAATTAGGCTGGAAAGGAGATTTTTTATCTTTCATTTATGTTTAAAACAGATCCTTTCAAGCTAGTGAAAATAGAGTAATTAAGATGAACATTGCCTGGTCACCAAGAGCCAGAGTTCTATAAGAAACATTCATTTTTCAACTCATCTATTCAATAATTTACTCAGTCCACAAATACTATGAGTACCCACTGTCTGAAAGATACTACTGTTTTTTCTGTATGGAGTATGATAAATATTGTGGAGAAGCTTACAAAAATGAATAACACACGTAACTCCTGCCTCAGAGCCTTTTACTCAGATGAGAAAAAGTACAACAGGAATTGGGCATTCGTGTTAGGAGAAATTTGCGAAATTACTTCATGGTGCAAGGGTAGATCATTCTGACTGGAGTGATGCATAGAGAGATACTCCAAGACCAGGAGTTTGGGTGGACGGGGTGAGATTGCGGATGGGCCAGAACATGGGGGTGTGGATGAAGCAAAGTTTGGGCTGAGCTGGCAGCGGTGGGAAATCCTCCAGCCTGCAGAGCATCAATGACACTGCATTTACTAAATGTCAGGTTTACTGAGATATAATTTACATATAGTTACATAATTACCACTGCAACAAGGTATAGAATAGTTACATAACCCCTTGGAAAAATTCCCCTGTGTCCTTTCTTCGTCTCTTTTCTCACGATCAGCCCCTGGTAACAAATGATAATGGTTTTCTCCCTGTAGCTTTTCTTTTCCAAGTAAGGTATAAAGGCAGTCTACAGCTTCTGGTCTTTGAGCCTGGCTTCTTTCATTACACATAATTTGAAATTCACCCTTGCTGTTCCATGTTTTCTGCAGCTCCTTCCTTTTCATGGCTGAGTAGTACTCAATGTATGGAGGCACCATCCCTTGTTTACCCATTCCGCTGCTGAGGGACATTTGGGTTATATCCAGTTTGGGGGTAATTATGAGTAGATCCCCTATATACATTTGCATACTCATTTCTTTTTTTTTTTTTTTTTTAAAGATTTTATTTATTTATTTGACAGAGAGAAATCACAAGTAGGCAGGAAGGCAGGCAGAGAGAGAGGAGGAAGGAGGCTCCCTGCTGAGCAGAAAGCCCGATGTGGGGCTTGAACCCAGGACCTGGGATCATGACCTGAGCCGAAGGCAGCGGCTTAACCCACTGAGCCACCCAGGCGCCCCTGCATACTCATTTCTAACATTGCTCTGTAATATATCTTCCTTCCACCTTTGCAGCCTCCAACTTTGAGTCAATAAAAACCACATCTTCAAGTTCAGATTTTAAAAAAATGCATATGAGAATGTGTTAGATTGTTAATTTCAAACCTCTTATTTATAAGTTAACATCTTTTGGTGGCTGTGAGAAGAAATCTTTTTTAAGATACCTATGGAATAGAGACCATTTGAAAAATACGAGAAAATAAGGCAGTAATAGGACAGTTTGGGCAATAATTAAAAGTAACTTTTGCCAAATGGACCGTCACATACTCACTAGGAACAAAAACAATGTAAATCAGAACACCTGTTAGCAAAATTTTAGAGCTCTTTTGGTTAAATTATGTTGCCCAGATATAGATGCAAATAGTGCAGCATTTCTAAAATTCAGTGTTTTTTGTGTACTTTCCATGTGCAGGCATTGTGTCAGGCTGTCAACAGTTCTATGAGTCGATTGCTAGAATGATCTCTGTCTTATAGACGGAGAGATTGAGGCACAGAGCAGTTTATAAAGTTGCCCAAGACTGAACTAAAAGGAAGCAAAGCTTATATGTTAACAAAGTTGGTCTGACTCCAGAACTCATGCTCTTAACTTCTACTCTGTGGCATTTCTTGTGAGGTGTTGCGTTTGGGGGCACTGTGCTTTAACAGTTAGAGTGACAAACATGCTTGTTTGTCTCAGAGAAGACTGTCTGGTTGATGAGGTGTTTGGACCTTATGTTTCCACATAGATGACCAAAATATGAATAGGAAGGAGAGACTTAACGCGAGCATGGTAACTATGTTCAGAGACGTTGAGAGCCAGAGGGCATTGTCAGGCAGTGATTTTGAAGGAGGGTGGGAATGGGGCAGAAATTCCCAAGACAGGTTTCAGCTGGGTATGAAGAGGAACTTGGAAAGGACCAGAGGCTACCATTATGGAATGAACTTTCTCTAAGGGTAGTAAGTGCCTTTTCACTGGAATGTTCAACAGAAGATGAATGAAAACAGAATCCAGGTATTTTGTAGAAGAATGGACTGGGTAACTTTAAAATACTTTCCAGCTCTAAGATTGTGTGATATGTAGATGTAAAATCAGTTGTGGGGACAAATTACCTCTCAAAATTCCATTAGAAAAAGTCTTTTCTGATAATAATAATAATAACACTAATAATGAAAAAGTCTTTCCTTGTTCAACTCCAAATCTTTTAAATACCATATCTGTTGAGGTGGGTACATTTTAAAGATAATTTAGTAAAACATATTTTTCTTGATTATTAAATAGAAATGACTGAATATACTGTGAAAATTTCTACTTAAAAAATACTAACATGAATTCCATCTTGCTTACTAAAATTTACCTGTCATAATGAAGAACTTTAATATAGAGTCCACTTTTAATTCAATATTTTTCTATGACCAAAAATCATTAATTTATTTTAAAAATTGAGTGAAAACAGATTTCTACTAGACAAGAAACATATTTCAATGAAACATGGGCTGTTCAAAAAGGTATATTTTTGAGATATATTATATGAGTACCTCCTTTTGTTTATATTTTTTAAATTCGGTTTTGTTTCCTAATACCACTGCTAGACATCTTTGCCAGGAAATATTTTTTTTACCAGTGCTCATGGATAGATAAAATGAAAAAATATAGTTGATGTTTGTGCTTTTTTATTATTCTTATAAAAGAATTTTGGAGTGATTCCTTTTGCTTTCTGAATTAGTATTCTACTTTGACAATCTAAAAGATAACTGTTACCCAGTTACCTTTTATTTTTACTAAGTCTAGAAGAAGATTTCCATTAAGATTCTTAATTGATATTTAGTTATAATAATCATAGAATGCAACTAGACTTTAAATTTAGATTTTAGGTTTCCTCAGCAAGAACTAGATGAACAACAGTGAAACCCTATAGGTTTTTATTTTTCATTAAAAATAGTAATGGTTAAAAATAGTTTCTGCCCTTTGGACACATATGCAGCACATAAGCTGTATTTTCTTGGGAAAAAAAAAAAAAAAGGAAAACCTAATTGACATTAGAGTGTTGGACTGTTTATTGTCCCACCTAAAAATAAGGTCACTGATGTCTCTGGTACAAAAAAATGAAGGTTAATTATCTCAACCTGGAATGAAAAGGAGACCAGCATGACTATTCCACCGTGAATTCTGAATGTTCAAAGAGCATCAGATTTATGTCATAAATAGCTTAATTTTAAATTTCTTTTTTAGAGTGGAAAGGAAGTAACAGGCTTCCCCACCCCACCCCAATCTCCATCTGCTTGTTGTTAATAGGGGGCATAATGGTCTGAGTGAGCTGAGGAAATTGTTTAGAATTCTGCTTAGTTCTAGGTCAGAGTCTTGCTGGTTTTCATTTCCTAATTTGTCAAAGAAAATCTCTTTGCAAAATGAACACGAAAACGCATATATCTATCTAGCTCAAACCTCGTTTATTTTTCAACGTATGTTATTTTGAGTAATCTTGTGTGTGTGTGTGATTACTTTTCAACACATAATATTCTATTAGGTTGTAAATACCAATAATAATAATAATAATAGATAACATTTACTGAGTGCTAAAACTCTATCCTGTACCAAAGAATTACCAAACTAGATTTAGATAAAAAAAAATTATCCTAATTATGGCAATTATTTACCCCTAACCATATATAAGGTATTATGCTAAACACTGAACATGTATTATTTTATTTAAAACTCTAAACAACCTTCTATGGAAGGCTCTTTTTTTTAGTTACATTTTACTAATGAGGAAACAGATAAAAATACTCATAATAGTTTTCTCAAAGTCATATATCTAGGATGAAGAAGTTAGAGTTTAAAACCAGCTCATTAAAAAAAATAAAAAATATAAAAAATAAAAACCAGTTCATCAGAATCTCTAGCCTGTGCTCTCACTTTACTGTCTTTCTCTACTTAAAATAATCCTAATGAATGCATATTTTCCTCCTCTTCCCTTCCCGACGCTAACATCACGGTGCCTTTATGTTGGAAAAGAGACTAAACCTTGGGAGGTCAAAGGGCACCCACTATTGGAATCCTCTTTCTAACAACCTCACTAAGTGAAGTCTCAAGTCATATTTGAATTCTTCTGATAACAGGGAGCTCAATTCATCTAAAACACCCAATTTTATCCTTCAAAATCTATAATCATTAGACAGCATAAGTTATCTTGGGAGAATAAAAGGAAAAATACTGTATTTTTAATAATGTTTAGCAGTCTACAAATTCTATATCCCTTAATTATTTTAATCTCCAAATCATTCTCTATGTTAGTTTGAGTATGTACTATATTATAATTATCCCTATTTTATAAGTGATGAAACTTACCAAAAAAATTAGGTGGCTTCATTCAACTTTTGTCAGTACCTTTAATATGCCCAGTACCTCCTTAACTACTGGGGATAGAGAAGTAAATAAAACTCTGCTCTTGAGGGCTTCAGAGACCATAGCATACTAGGGGCTCAGATCCTTTCAGTGACACTACTCTCCTTCCTTTCTTAGTAATGAATTGTCATCATTAGAAAAATTCAAGTAGTACCCATTCTGATAGTATAGTATAGTTTCCCAAGGGTTTCAGAGCTCTTGTAAGATGGTGGTGTTCTCTAAGCACTTGTAGAAAGAATATCCCTGGAGAATGATTTACACGTGCACACACACACACACACACACACACACACACACACGTTTATATATCCATGCATACACACATGCGTAGGTACACGCACACCATTCACAGCTTTGTCTAGAATTACGCGCTTATCATTTGTAGCTTTGTAGCTTAAGGACATCTTTTTTCAACCATACAAATGGGAAGAGACAGAGAAAGCATGTTTTAGAACCAAGTTTGGAAGTATCTCACTTTTGCCCATTTACTACAGGTAAGAACTCAGTCACATCATCTCACCTAGATACGAGAGTGACCAGGAAATGAAAGCTCCTGGTGTGCTCAGGAAGGAAATGCAATGGCTGTGTAAATATAGTACTGGCTATGTTTCACTTAGATTTAAGAATTAACTATTAATAGTATAACAGGTTACAGGAGAAAAAAATCTGTTTATTTCTATAGATACAAAAGATGTGAATAAAATTGAACTTCTGTTCATGATATTGAAAAAAAAAAACAAAGCAATTCTTGGCAAACTGAATTATAAAGAGTATCTATTAAAAACCTCTAACAGGTTCACCTAGGTGGCTCAGTTAAGCATCTGTCTTCTGCTTAGATCATGATCCCACAGTCCTGGGATCAAGCCCCACATCTAGCTACCTGTTCAGCGGGAAGCCTGCTTCTTCCTCTCCCTCTGCCTGTAGCTTCCCCTGCTTCTGCTCTCTCTCTCTCTTTCTCTCTGTCAAATAAATATATAAAATCTTTTTTTTTTTTTTTTTTGTGAAACAGAAAACTGTAGCAGTCATCAAAGTTAATAATGGCACATTGAAAGCTTCTTCTTAATACCTGGACTTAGTTAAGAATATATGCTGTCATTACTTCAATTCACCATCTTATTAGTGGGTCCTTGTCAGCAAACATTAAGATAAAAGAAAGAAATTGTTTAGGATTAGAAAAGAAGATATACAACTGCCATTATTTATAGACAATATGTGTGCCTAGAAACCCCTCAAATATTTTACAGATGAGTTTAACAAGATTGATGTATACAAAATCTATGTACATTTTCATACCCTAGCAGTAAACAGTTCAAAAACATATTTTAAATGCTATTTTAAAAAGCATCAAAATATACAAGATATATATATATATATACTACACATAAAATATATAATAGCATATATACAATTAAAATTTGTATATGTGCATATATAAAAATATATGAATGAAAATTATTTGTGGAAAGACATTTAAAATCCTATATTCATGGAGAGATGTAACATGTTTATGGATTGGAAGTCTTAATCCTATAAAGTTTCCATTAATACTATAAAAGGTTTCATATTGTAAGAAGGAAATTGATCTATGGATTCAATGCAGTGCCAATAAATATCCTAACAGGATATTTTGGAGGGAGGTGTTGTAAGGAGGTTCTAACTTTATAGGGAAGTACAAAGAGCGAAGAATAGATAGGGCATTTCTGATGAAGGAGAATGAAATAAGACTTATGAGGCTGTAATAATTAATATAATTCATGTAATAGTTAATATAGCCTATTACTCATGTAAGGACAGACAAACTGACCAATAGGACAGAATAACGCAGATCCTCACATATATCAAAAGTAATTTAGTAACAGAGCTAGTAGAGATAGGAAGATCAGTTGGGAAAGAAGAGACTTCTCAGTAAATGGTTCTGGGATTATTGTTCCCATTTCTACTGAATCGTTACCAGCAGCAAGTAAAAACTCTCTATTATATCCTCCCCTAAAACAAAAGAGGACAAAACACGAACACCTTGGGACCTGCATTCATCCTGCTACTAATCATTGCTTGATCCCTGTCACACGAAAACTTTGGGAGAAGTTCTCTGTAATAAGTATCTCTACCTTCTTGTCGCAGATTCTTTCTTCAACCCACTGGAGTAAGACTTGCTTTTCTACCACTCCCTTGAGATTACCCAGTATCTTCCTTGGGGCCAAGTCTGTGTGTCAGTGCTCTTGTCATGCTCTCAATTGATTGTTTCTAGCACTTAACACAGATGATCATTTCTTGTAATGCTTTCTTATCGGGACTTTTGGCAGCCTGCACTTGCCCCTTCTTCTTCCCTGACCCCTCCTCAGTCTTCCTTCTGGCCCCCTCTCCACTCTAGTCCCCCTAAATCTAGACATGCTCTGAAGATCTTCCCTTAGCCTCCTATCTTTACTAGGTTACACATTCTCCCTGGATTACCTGACCAAATTTTGTGATTTCAGATGCAATTTATAGTTCGAGGACTCTCAAAAGTCTATCTCCAGCTTGAATATGTCTCTGGAACTTGAGACTCATATATCTAACCTCCTACCTATCATTTTCTTGTATGTCTAATGGACACTTTATACTTAATACAGCCTAGACCAAACTCCTGATATTCCCCCAAATCCTGTTTCTTCACTACACTATCTTCCCCATCATAGTATAGTATATGAGATCACCCAGCACTCCAGTGCTGACACATCTCTAGGCTTATTTCCACTCTTTCCTTGAGCCCCACACCCAACACATTACCAACTCCTGTTTACCTCCAGAACATAATCGAAATAATCACACCTTTCTTTTTCTCAATGGCTACCAATCTTCTTTATCCAGGACTAGCCTGGCCTCCTGCTTCTTCTCTTGTATAATGTATTTTCTATTCAATAGTCAGAGTGTTCTTTCAAAAATGCAAATCAGTGAAACAGTGATGGGGATTAAGGAGTCTGCTTGTCATGATGAGCACTGGGTGATGTATGAAAGTGTTCAATCACTGTTGTACACCTGAAACTAAATAACATTGTATGTTAATTATATTGAATTAAAATTAAAAAAATAAAAATAAAAATCAGGTGATACTGTGCTCAAAGACCTCCAATGGCCTCTCATTGCACTTAGAGTAAAAATACAAACACTTAAACTTGGTTTATAAAGCAGGGTCTGAGCTCCCTGGCCTTCCTCTCAGACATCAACATTCTCCCCTTGATCTTCGCACGAATGGGCTTTTCTTAGCCTTTAGATCACAGCTAAAATGTCATCTGCTCAGAGAGGCCTTTTTTGAACAGTCATTCCAAAGTAGCCCCCCAGGCACTTTCAAACACACAACCTGCTTTTAATTACAACCCAGCACTTTACATTATCCAATTATTCCCTTATATTTTAAATTTCATTTATAAATGGACAGATACATGTATGTCTTCCTGTATTAAAATGTAAGCTTCATGAGAACAGGAATATTGTCTGCTTTCTATGATGCTGCAGCTTCACTCAAAACATTTTCTGACTCAGGGAAGAAATGCAATAGAAATTCATGTTGTGTGATTATATATTTGTCATGATATCTGGCCTTGCTGGATATTTATGTTTTGTTACAGAGCCTTTGTTACAGTTTTCTTTAGTGTAGGGAATCAATGAATGTTAAAATAGCAACCAGAACAACAGCAACAACCCAAAACCTACATAATGTATTTTAAAAGTGGGGAAATTGTTGTATTAATTTTAACTGTTGTAAACTAGGTTTTAATTGGATTACCACATTAATTGTGTCTGGTTGATCTGACAGGCACAGTGAAAATGCATATTTAGAATTGAAACACTTTGCTTCTTAATCATAGCAGTCAATTTGATGTTTTTAAGGCAGAGAAAGAAGTCAATGATACTTGAGTAGCTTGAGGCAGGAGCCAGGAACAAACATAATGTGTTCTATCAAGTGAGAGCAACTATAAAATCAATGGAACTTCTGAGATTAAAAATACTAGACCAATGCATCCAAAACTTTAGTCACTGATATTTTCCTCTGAGTTCATTTTGCTGAGCAAGAAGAGTAGCTATTTGCCAAGGAAGGCCAAATTTAAATTTAAAATAAAAATATTCCTACATATACACACATTATTAAAGAAACTTAAATATGAAACAAAAACTTTTTATCCTCCCTAAAATTTTTTTAAATGTGCCAAGGCTCATACTCATTGCAGATTCTCAGTTCCAAGTTGCCTCAGTGTATCCAGAATAATATAGAGCCCACTAGCTCTATCTTCAATACTATGATTGAACTAATTCAAAATAGCTTTTTACGCAAAAGAGTTATTTTTTCATATTAAAAAAGTAATATTCTCGCAATGTGGAAATTCTGGAGAAAAAAGTAAAAGGGATATTTAAAAAATTTAACAGTATAGAGAAAAATATTAATAGTTTATTATTATATTTTTTGTTTTAAATATTATTTGCATTTTATTTTTGCATATTATTTTCATTTTAAATTTAATTTATGAGTAGATAAAACATTCATATGATTTCAGAATCAAAACTGTACGGTTTACATTGAAAAATCTTACTTTGCATCTATTCTTCCCACCACAATACACACACACACATACTCCGTATGGGTAACTAACCACTTTGATTAGTTTCATGTGTATTCTTCCCATGATTTTTCTATGTGAATAAAGGCAAACATAGGGGCACCTGGGTGGCTCAGTGGGTTAAGCCGCTGCCTTTGGCTCAGGTCATGATCTCAGGGTCCTGGGATCGAGCCCCACATCGGGCTCTCTGCTCAGCAGGGAGCCTGCTTCTCCCCCTCTCTCTGCCTGCCTCTCTGCCTGCTTGTGATCTCTTTCTGTCAAATAAATAAATAAAATCTTTAAAAAAAAAAAAAAGGCGAACATAAATATATGTTCTTAGTATCATCTCTTTCTTATTTAAATATAGCATTCTGAATGCTTATTTATAAACAAACTATTTTTCTCTGTATAATATATATGTATATATTATTTTCTCTGTATATGTGTGTAGCTATATAGATATAGCTCTGTAGAGAGCTAATATACAAATTTTCTGATAGATATAGATTATTTTATTCTTGTGGCTGCACAATACTCCATTAGGCAGATACATCATAGTTTATTAAATCAATTTTGCATTAATGAACACCTCAGTTGTTTCCTGTTCTGCTCTTTCTAATGCAAAGAACCTTGCAAATATGTCATTTCTTATCTTTCTGAGTGTGATAAATATCACCAAAGTAATTTCTATAAGAATTTTACTATTTTTCCCTCCTACCACCTCCTGCCACGAGAGAGCTGCTTTCTTTCTTTCTTTTTTTTTTTTATAGGTTTTATTTATTATGAGAGTGAGTTAGAGAGAGTGAGCACAAATGGGGAGGGGAAGGAGCAGAGGGAGAGGGAGAAGCAGACTCCCCATTGAGCAGAGAGCCCCAAGCAGGGTTTGATCGCAGAACCCTGAGATCATAACCCAGGAACCTGAGATCATAACCTGAGCCAAAGACAGATGCTTAACCAACTGAGCCACCTAAGCACCCCAAGAATGCTGCTTTCTTAACCAATAGAAAATGTAGTCAAACTCTTGTAATTTTGCAAAAGCATATTATCTTTACACAAGTAAATGTCACACTGCATATGCAATTTCAGCACCAAATTTTAAGGATTATATTGAACATAATTGACTGTAGTTCAAAGTAGAAAAAAGCTAAGAAAAGTAGGTGTACCATAAGTCAAAGGAGATTCTTTTTTAAGTTCAGTGTCAAAAGCAAGTATGATTAAGTCCTAGGTTGCCATCTTCCTGCTAAAGACATTTTTCTTCCAATTAAATTTTCCAGTTTTAAAATTTAAATATATGGAAAGTTATTTAACTATAAAAAAATTATACTTGTTTACATACTTTCGTTGTTTAAAAAATTAGCAAAATCTTTGTATTCAGCATTTTGGGACTATAGGTTTACCTATTATACAGTTTCTTGCAAGGTTGAACCACACTTTTTCCACTTTTTATTTATTTTTTTAAAGATTTTATTTATTTATTTGAGAGAGAGCGCACACACGCACGAGGGGAGAGGCAAAGGAGGAAGAGAATCAGACTCCCCCACTGAGCAGGGAGACCTTCTTAGGGCTCAATCCCAGGATCCCATGATCATGACCCGAGCTGAGGGCAGACACTTAACTGACTGAGCCACCCAGGTACCCTCTACTTTATTTTTAAACACACAAAGTGTTTATTAGTTATTTAAGATAAAAGGTTAAATGGGACTATTTTAATTATCATCAATTTTCTTGTCCATTGAAAATGGCTTATTGGACCCTTCTTTTTAGGGGTTCCAGATTTCCCCATAAGAGATATTATATAGCTATGGTTTTGCTCTTCATATTTCTGTTTCATAATGAGACATAAGCTCCAAAAGAATTCTGTTTTTGGTTTTCTCCTACTGCCATAGACCTCATTTGAAACCGTTGGCATTTACCACCTCCTGAACAGCTGACATTTCTTTTTCTGGTTGAGAAATAATAAATGTTGTAAAACGGTGTATATTATTGGACACAAAACACAAAGTCAAGGTCCCAGTAATTAATTGAGAAAGGTTAGCAATTAAACCCCGTCTTCTCCAAATAAAGACTCTTAACCTTGCCAAGATATTCTGTTCTGGGTTTCCAAAAACATGAAGGTAACACCAATCAGTTCCTCGTATTGAGAGTAAAAGGTGGGGTAAGGAGGGATTTCTTTGGCTACTATCTAATTTCAGTACTTTGTACACTGTGGACTCGCTTCCAAAATGCATGGCTAATTAAAGGCTGGCCATCACTTACCAACATTTGAGAATTAGCGGTGAACTTTTTTAAAAACCTCAGCTTTTTATGGCTTCTCACAAGGGATCATTGGAAGCTTTGTTTCATACTGTGTTTTATATGTATTAATTTATAGATATTAATTTCCTTTGACTGCTGTAACAAATTCCCACAAATTTGATGGCTTAAAACAACAGAAATTTATTCTCTCACAGTTCTAACTCAAAAAGTCCGAAATCAAGTTATAGAGGCAGGGCCAGACTTCTTTCAGAGGCTCTAGGAGTGAATTCTTACAGCTTCTGGTGACTGTTGCCATTTTTTTGGCTTGTGACTGTGTCCTTACAGTCTCTGCATCTGTTTCCACATTGCCCCCTATGTGATTATCATATCTGCCTATTTTATTTTATTTTATTTTATTTTAGTATTTATTTGAGAGAGGGGCTGTGGGGAGACAGCAGGGGAAGGTGTTACAGAGGGAGACGCAGTAAGAATTTCAAGCCCACTCCACCCTGAGCAGGGAGCCGGAGCTCTAGGCGTGGATCAATCTCATGACCCTGAGATCATGACCTGTGAGGAAACGCAGAGTCTGCTGCTCAACTGACTGCACCATCCAGGCACATCATATGTGCCTCTTTTTTAAGGATATTCGTGATTGGATTTAAGGCCCAACCAGGTAATCCAGGATATTTCTGTCAGGATTCTTTTTTTTTTTTTTTTTAAAGATTTTATTTATTTATTTGTCAGAGAGAGAGAGGGAGAGAGAGCAAGCACAGGCAGACAGAATGGCAGGCAGAGGCAGAGGGAGAAGCAGGCTCCCTGATGAGCAAGGAGCCCGATGTGGGACTCGATCCCAGGACGCTGGGATCATGACCTGAGCCGAAGGCAGCTGCTTAACCAACTGAGCCACCCAGGCGTCCCTCTGTCGGGATTCTTAATGTAATTACATCTAGGAGACCCTTTTTTTTTTCTGACAAGATTACATTTACAGTTTCTAGGAATTAGTACCTGCTCTCTTTGGGTGGCCATTATTCAGAGTACTATATTATATTTAGACATGTTCTTGAACTGTCTTCCACAGTCCTTACTGCAAAGCAGAAATTTAACCTTGAGATTCCAAATGTCCCTCTCCAACCCTGTCTTCTCCTGTCATTTGTCTTTGTTTTAAAAATATACTTGTATTTTTTCTTGTTATGCAAGTAAAATCTGTTCACTGTTTTAAAATTATTTTAAAAATAGAAAAAAGTAAATAAATATAAAAATAATGTGGCCTGAATATGACTGAATAGTCAAAGATAACAAAGATAACCACTATTAGCATCTCCATTTTTTTCCCTAAGCATTTACATCCTCAGCACATAGTACATACTAAATATATATTTGATGAAAAATCAAGCAAGTGAACTAATATTGCATTGTAGCTTTATATCATATAAAGGACATGGAGCTTGAACTTCAGGGAAGTCAGGCAGCATCTCTGTACCTTATCAGCTGCATGCTATTCAATCTATTTCTGCCTTGATATGCCTGGTGTGAAATGGATAGTTATAATTTTACCACCACAGAGGGTTTTTTGGAAGATTTAGAGAAGAGGGCTGGTACGTAAGTCTCAGTAGATATTAGGTGTAAGATTCAAGATGGGAAAAGGGGATTTTACTCCAAAGGTAGTAATTGTTGGGGGATGGATTTTGTGCCAACATTTGAATTTTTTTTTCTTCCAATTATAATCTTTCAAAAATGGCATGGAACACCATAAGAAAATTAGTGAGCTATTTTGGCTGAACTCTGGATGACTGTCATTTTGGAAAGGGATTCATGTATTTCATAAGTATGAGGATGGTCATTTCTAAGGTCTCTCCCAATTTTAAGAGTCCCATATTCCTAATCTGTTTTCCTCCGGTTTTCAAGGAATTTCTCCATTTTCCAAAAAATCAAAAACATGTAGATGAGCAGGAGTGATCTAAATGTAGCTAAACCGGTAATGGCCATGTTTCCAGGGTGAATGTTCAGGCAGGAGGACTCCATTGGGGAATAAATTTATGCATTTCTGTTCTGTCTAGAAGGGGTGTTCACATGGGTCCTTGTGTCTGAGAAGAAAGGGTTAAAAGCTTTTAAATGAATTATATCAAAATACATTACATATTTCTCTCCCTCACAATTAATGCATAATTAATTAGCCTCCTAGGATCTGAACATGTGTAATAATATGAAGCAAATGCTGCTTTAAATGAAAATGAACCCAGAATGACAGTGTCTCTAGTGCTAAAGCAGCAGTTCATATAAAGTAGCAACATGAGACATATATAGAGAGAATTTATTTCTATTTATTCTGTAATTAATTATAAAATAGTCTCATGCTATTATGTTTGTCACGGTTAATTTAAATAATGGTTTGGAAATATCACATCTGTTACTGTGAGGAAAAACATACATTCTACAAGGTACCCAGCTTTGTGAATACTGTGCTATTTTCTCTATAAGGCAATTTATACCAATGCTTGGGTCAGTGTTCCCCAAAGAGTTTTCATATCAAAATTACTTTGATACTTTTGATTACTACAAAATTTACTCTAAAAATGTATGGATCTGCAAGCCTCCCTTAACTTCCTTCCCAGCAGCATTCCAGGAATTGGTGTAAGTAATTTCAGAGGCTAAAAAGAAACTTAATAACTCTTCATGAAACTTCTTCTACCTGCTTTAAATAGCAGTAATTGATGAGAAATAGGAACATAAATTGGGGCACTAATTAAAGATAAAGTCCTTAAAGCAGCTTGTATTCATCTAGTCATTCATTTTTTTTTGTTCAAATATGTATTAGGAAATTACTATGTCAGGCTCTTTGCCTCCTTGAGCTTCATTTCTTCATCTATAAAATGAGAAATATCTACATCACACAGTCACTGAGCAAATGAATGATACAAATAGTGTACATAGGGGTTTAGCAAACTAACAGGTAAGTAACGTCAGCCGTCATCATTATCACTATCATTATGCCGTGCTATTTATTAACATGATTGTTAAATTGAGGTTTGTTAGTTTTGGTTGGTCTAGCCTTACAAATGATAGTAAAAAAATGACTTAAAATTTTTTAATTAGTTTACCCCTCTGTTTACTCACCTAGATGATAATGCCAGCAGATACATATCGAAACTTTACTAGAGCTATCATTATTTGGGGATTTACAAAATATGGGCCCAAAATATCATTGAGGCTTCTGGGATATGGAAAGATTTTTTTTTTTAATATTAAAAACAGCTAAAAAAAATAGTATCAGGTGTTCTTCTACAAACTACCCGTATTAGCTCACAGTGACTTTATGAAGTAGGTTCTATTTTCAATTCCAGTCTAAGAATGTAGAAGCTGAGGAAAAGGAGGATAACAGTCTCGCCTGAAATCATACGGCTAATTGGTGGTGGAGTGGGAATCTGCAACTAAGCAGATTAACTGTGGAGCGGATTTACCAAACCAGAAACTTCACTGTCATTGGTAGATTATTATATGGCCAGAGTGCTTCTGGGTACAGTTTTTATATCATTTTCTTTTCAACTTTCAATATTCATTGAATGATCCTAAGATCCAAGTGTGCAAAGACCTTGTTGGAATTTCTCAACATTATATCCTTTGTGCCTAGGAGAGGGCCTGTCATATGCCAAGTGTTGTTTAATAAATATTTGTTGAATGACGATGAAATTACTTGCTACAAAGGAGAAAAAAATCAAATCAACTTATGTTACTCTAAAAAAAAAAAACTGTTGAATAATAGTTATTTCCCCTTGATGTTAATTTTCAACCTGTGTCTAGTTACATTAAAAATACATACATATTGTCAAGTTGAGACTTTGCCTAGTCCCTTGTGATGTGCCTGATCATTGTTAGTGCTGGAAAGAAATTCTCATTATTGTGTTCATAGAAACTAACAAAGGTGCTGCACATGCATGCATTTTTTTTTCAATCTAAATTCTAGACAATAAGATTACTATGCTTATTTTCAACATCATCTTGCTTTTACCCCACTATCTTGTGGTTTTGGCTCAGTGCTTTGATAATAACCAGAGATGAGCTTCTTTTCTAATACCAGTTCAGGCTGAAAATGAGACCCTATTATCATTCTGAATTATGTTTCTTTTGCCGACTCTCAGCTCTCAAACTATTAAAGATTTTGTTTTACATGTTATCTCATTTTGAAATTTTCCAAGGTTCTTTAGGAAAAGATATTTCCTGTAATGGATAAAAATAAGCATAATTCCACTCTGAATATGCTGATTAGTTGTTGACATGTAATTATTGCCATATGTACTGAACTTCCATCGAAAAGCTTATATCTCCTTCTTATATTTGAGCCTCTTCTCCACGGTCCTCCAAAATTTCCAGTGAAGCATGTTGAACATCATGAGGTAATAAGCCATTTCTTAGAAAACTCAGAGCTCTTGCATCGATTTTGTCACTTAAGATCCCAGCAAGAAATGATGGCTCCACTTTAAAAGGGATAATTGTAGGCTGTATGATAAAGAAGCCATTTATAAAGTGTTGGAAGGGTTCATAGAAACCCACAGATAGGGAAAACATCCTGGGACTGTTAGCTCCACTGGAACGAGGAGAAGCCTGCAGATTTAGGAGATGTGGACTGAGGTATCCAATGCAAGTAGGACCAGATTCCTGGCTAGCATAGAGGAAGGCAGTTCAATAAACACCTCAGTCCATCTCGCTTGTGGCCTTCTCATTTTCCACTATAACATCTCAAAACCAACCTGAAGTCAGAGGTCAAGAGAGCCTGATTTATGAAATTCGTAGAGATTAGTCTCCTGAGGTACAGAATAGAGTGATGGGTGGAAAGAAGAAGGGAGGAGAGGCAAACAGACAGCATCCAGCCCAACTACAATTGAACAGAAAATTAAAGAATATTATGCAGTTCTGGCTCAAGTACATGGGCTTATTGGAGCTTAATTCATCTGTATTCCTCATTTCAAATAAGAGGCACCACCTTTCTTCTAGATATACAGAAGAGAAAAACTGAAATCATCTTCAACTCTTCCTTCTTCATGACCTATCGTTAAAACTCCGTCCAGGTACCTTTATATTTCCAAAAACTTCTATCTCCAGTAATGCATCTTTGGGGCAAATTCATGCCATTTCTGCTGCCAACACTTTTTTGTAAGTCTTGATGTTGCCGTCTCTGACAAATTAATTGCTTCACAGTGACAAACTTCTAAGAGGCTGGTATTCCTAAATCTCCATCTGCTTTTCTCCAGAGCCTGCTTGGTTTCTCAGTTGTCACAGACGTCAAGTGCCCCATCCTCTATCCCAGTTTAGACTTTCCACAGAGTGTCCTCAGCATCGCCAACAGTCTTTACTTCCTAATTTTTCCTCCATTTGAAAATTCTCTTATTCTAATGTGGCCTGAGCATATGGCCCTAATTATTGCTTTTGCTGATGTGATTTCCTCCATTTTGGAATATTACCCTGACCTCACTAAATCTTAAAATCTAATCTTCCTTTAAAAACCATTTTTTTTCATATTACCTTTCTTAATTAATCAGATTGTTCTAATGATGCTCTCTTCTTAAACTTTATTATATCTGTCTGCTTTTCTACATATGTGTAGGCACTTCTTTTATAGTCGTGCATTATCTTATTATATCGAGAGTAAAGAGTTTCTTTCTTTCACACACTTCGCATCATCTGAAATAGTTTTAGAAAAAATATCTGATATATGGTAGTGTCCCAATAAACTATTCTCAGTCAGATTGGGCACTTTTATTTTACTTGCTCATTAATTATTTATTTGTTTGCTTAACTAATTTAGAGCAGCTCTGGAAAGAATTAACCAAACCCATATAAACAGTGCTTACTTTTTTTTTTTATTGCATACTTTTTGACTACTGAGTTCTCTCTCAGGGATTTGTCCGACAGAATGAGTTAAGGGGGAGCTCATAGATTTAGCTTCATGGATGTTCATGAAAATGTTTCTTGTAATAACACTTACAAAAACCATAAATTCTTTACAAGAGGATGTGAAAGTATGAATATTCAAACAAACAACTAAAACTACTATTTAGTTTTAAAAAATGATGTCTATTATTAAAATGGCATGATAACTACATGATTTTTAAGTTTGGAAGCAGGTAATAAATTAGGCTTTACTTTGATTATTTTTATGTAGAAGTCATTATAGACGTTAATACATGTTCATAAATATATACAGATGTGGCTAATGTTAATTATCTATGGCAGTGGGTAAATTACAGGTTTTTAAAAATTGATTTGCATTTTCTAAAAATATAAAATTACAGAATATGTTGAAAATAACTATCACAATTAAGACTCTTCTCTCAGGTATAGACTTTATGGTTTCTATACAAGGTAATCAAGTTAGCTGTTTCGATTAAATAACTTTATTTTACTTACGGAATGACTTAAAGAATTAACCAGAGCAAATGTTTGTCAGTTACAATATATCCTGCCCTAACCACTGTCTACTGATGTTTAAACTATTTTGCTGACATCACAATTTATTTGGAAGACAGCCAAAATATAAAATCTGTGAGATGTCAAATTTGAAAATGAAAATAAAAATTTCAGCCAGAAGTAGCTATTTCATATGTATGAAAAAGGCAACAAAGGATAGCACTACTTTGTCTTTTAATGACCAAGTGAGGTGGTTTGGGATTTCATGAAGGAGAATTGCCCTTGCAGCAGAATTATTTGTGCAGGAGAGTGGCTTGAATCCAACTTATACCATATATGTACTGCTTAAGATCCTAAGTAGGGCCTGAAGACACAGAATTAAACAGGAACCATACATACCCACGTACAAGTATATAAGCATACATGCATACATAAATGAATATTGTATCTGTCTAGAAGGTGGGATGCTATGTTCTAACACTCAGCTAAATCACAAATTTAATGACTTCACAAAATCTTTTCAGTAAGTAAAATAAACTCTTAATTGAAGCAACTGATTTTATCATTTTATATGGAAACCATATAGATTCAACCTAGAAATAAAAAAAGATCTTAACTAAGATGAATATTTTCAAAGTATTTCGTAATTTTTTAAAAAAATTATTGAAAAGTGCCAGAAAACAAAATGGGATCCATAGATATGATAAGTAGGAAAATCTACTTCCTGGAGGAGGAAAACAAAGCAGTACCTCCACCATTTCATCTTGTGAGTGGAAAGGGAGAGGGATATGTCTAACCTATAATTCCTTGGGTTTTAGTTAGGGAGTGTTATGCTTTATCACTTTAAGTCTAGACGTGGATGGAGTTGATGGCTATAATTTTCTGTGCCAAACCAGGTAGGATGAAAACTGAATACAATATTACTTGAGCTAAATATTGCTTCAAAATGGCAAAACTGGAGGATATAATATGGTTCACAATAATACAGGCTTTTAAATCCAGCATGCTTGGTTTTGAATTTTGGCTTTACTGCACTCAGAGTACTTATTCACTTATTATTCACTCAACAATTTTTTAGCATTAACCTTATGGCAGGCAAAATACTAGGCATTGGTGGTAAATTAGGGAGCAAAACACATATTATCCTTGCTCCCTTACAGTTTAATGATGGAGATAGACTTTAATCAAATAATTTTACTAATAACATAATTGCATACAATGGTAAATCAATGCAGGAAGATTTTCTGGAAGCTATGCAAGTATATTTTGGATATTCAATCAGTGGTTATAAAATAATCCAGGAAAGAATGTAGTCCTAAAATAGAGGGTAGTATGATACTACTTACAGAATTTATGATACTATTTATTTACTTACCAGCTTGATTATAGAAAGTCATAGAAAACATCAAAAGCAGAGAATAGAAAAATGGGCTTATAGATCATCCAGAAGTTTATCCTAGGACAAATGAAAGGCACTGAAGATTTTTAGGCAAGAAAATTGCAAGGTGAAATTTCTGTTTCTAAAGCTACTTGGACTGCATTAAGGAAAAAAGTGGATTGAAAGATTTTTGAGTATTATGGGGAATTCAGTGAATTTGAAACACACCAGACCACAGGGTGCCTGGGTGACTTGATTAAGTGTTTGCCTTCGGCTGAGGTTCTTCTCCCTCTGCCACCCACTTGTGGTATCTCTCCCCCCAACCTCAAATAAATAAAATCTTAAAACACACACACACACACACACACACACACACACACACACACACCCTATACCAGACTGCAGACAATAAGCACTTGAACTAGGGAATAGTGGTAGTAGAGATATACTAGATATGATGACTTCTACATTTTTGGCTTTTGCAACTGATTGGAAGAAGATGCCAGTCACAAAGCTAGGGAATACATAAATAGGATCAAAAATAATTGCATTTAAATTGACTAAATTTAGTTTAAGGTGCTTTTGAGATATCCAGATGGAAATTCAAATGAGTTCTTGGACATAAAGTTCTGAAGCTCAGAGAGCACTGAGTTAGAAAGAGTAATCTGATGTTCATTGGTTTATAGTTGATTATCGAAGTCATCGGCATGAATGAGATAGCTCCAAGAGAGAACAGAGTCAGAAGAGAGGGAATCACTGGATACATCTTTAAAACACTTTATTATCTAAAGGACACTTGGAATCAGCAAAAGAGACTCAACAGAAAACTAAGAGAAAAACCTAGTTAAAAATAAGAAACCAAGGAAAGAAGGTGCTTCAAGAAAGAGTGGTTCCTGGGAAGTCATAATTTATGTCAAGTGGGAAGTGTTCCTGGGAAGTCATAATTTATGTCAAGCATAGAGCTTGTGAGAATCATGTAATTAGAATTGTGGGTGCACAAACCAGGCTACAGTGGAAACATGTAAGGACATAGATTCAATGTAGGCAACTCTTTACTAGGCAAGGGAAAAAAAAGGTAATAGCTGGAGGGGGAGTCAAAGTAATGTCTTTCAATAAGATAGAATTTTAAGTATGTCTCAGTACTAATGGAAATAATACATTAAAGAGAGAAATCTAACAGAAAAGAGAAGGAATAATCAAGAGAGGGCTCTGATAACATTGGCTAAGTTATTTATATCTCTGCCTTGGTTTTCACAGCTGTAAAATGGAGAAAGTAATACCTAACTTATAAGACTATTCTAACAGTTAAATAATATGATGGTTGGTAGAATGCTCAGTAAAAAATTTGGCACACAGAATGCATTTAATAAATCAGTGCTTAAAATGAACTCAGCACCTAATACAGTGTCTTATACACATTAGCTGGCCAACAAAGACTTATTAAAAGTTGGAGGAATATGATTCTATTACATGATTTTTGAATGGCTGGGACTGTAAATGAGTTTGATGCATATTCCTATATGCTGGATTACAGATACACCTTGGATATTCACTGATGATGATGATGATGATGATGATATTCAGTGTTTGCTTTCTGATGATGTTGATGTTTGGGGCCTTTGTGTTCACAGGGTACTATTTTTCTGCCTGGAAATAAAGTTCTTGAGCATCCCTGCAATGAGGAGAGCCCAGGAAAATTCCTTTTTGAAGTAGTTCCAGGTAAGATAGTTCTCTGGTTTGATTAAGTTACTGCCATTCCATGTTGGTAAAAGTGAAGACACACAACTTTTATTCTTCTTGAGTTGCGGCTAAGAACATTAGTTTGACAAGGCAAGTGCCCAATTTGGTTAGTATTTACATGGGTAATCATTTCAGGTTTGTACTATAAATGATTGTGCGTGCATACACACACACGGCTCCATGACTATTGGATATCCATTTGTCCATGAGACTCCAGAGCTGACCAGCAGTCATGACACAGCGTTTATAAAGAACTATTGGAGACAAAATTAGTTTTACAGTGCTCCTGTGATAGGAAATTTGGCAAGGTGTTCCAGGTGGAATGCGTCGCCCAGCTGATTCACCGTCATATTTCTTCACAAATTGCATCTTAACAGAACCTTTGCTCTAAAAATAAAACAAAACAAAAATCCTCTTTCAGTGACTGACCAAGCACTGAAGTTTTGTACCTCAGCTTTGCTCCCAACCAGCCACTTCCACATGTTTGGCTTCTAGCATTGAGAATGTCTCTGCCAAGCCATGAGATCCTGCAGTTAAATTTCTTCAACATCTGTTCATTTTTTTCTAGTCATCTTCATCCTTCTCTCTCAGAGTACCTGATCTCCACTTAAATGTTTGACTCACTCAACAACAATTTTTTTCAAGGTCATGATCTCCTTCTTTGATCAGTTCGTTAGCCCTTCCTTAATCCTTGATGTAAGAAAAAGGGTTAGGCGTGGTTTTTATGGCATTGGCTCTGGCTAACCCAGTTCACGTGATACTGACACTTTAATCACAGTCTAGGGTGTGCGTGAATTTATTTGGATGACTAATATGTAATGCATATCAATAATGCTGGCACAAAGGCAGCCAATAAAACATTTTTCCCTGGATATATAAATGGTGGGAATCTGAAATGTGGAAGCCTATTTTCCCCCTCACTGGAAACAGCTGTAGCACTGAGTTCATCTGGCTCATGATGGAATCCATGACTACACGTTAATTAATGCAGCTGAAGTGCAGAAAGGTTAGTCAGATGTATTGTGTTATTTGTTTTCCCCCAGGGAGAGCACATTGTAAGAAACCTGAATCCTGTTTGCCCCATTAAAATCTTTTTATACTTACTTTTTAGTGGAATACACTGTATGGAACCAAATTCCAGATGTTGCAAAGTCTTTGAAGTATCACTAGAGGAAATTTCTTTCCCTTTTTATTTGCAACATTAGTGCCTATTGGCTTTTAAGGGAACATGGTATTAAGGTCTGATTTTTCCATTTCATCTACTACACGTGTAGAGATTTATCTTTTGGTAGAGGTGTTCTGATATAACACAAACGGATATTATCAAGATTGTTCTAGAGACAACTGTGTCTTCAAGCCTGGGAAGTATCAAAACATCCCCTCTAAACCAGAGAGGGAGACAAAGCATAAGAGACTATTAATCTCAGGAAACAAACTGTGGGTCCTGGAGAGGAGGGGTGTGGGAGGGATGGAGGGGCTGGGTGATGGACATTGGGGATGTTATGTGCTGTGGTGAGTGCTGTGAATTGTGTGAAACTGATGAATCACAGACCTGTACCTCTGAAACAAATAATATACTATATGTTAATTTAAAAAAAAAAAAACTTCCCCTCTAAGAATGTTGTTCTAGGTCATGTGCTTCACGTGCAGGGCATATGACATAATGGCTTTTGACGAGTAAAGCCTACGAAGTTTCAGGCTGCATGAAGTGAAATCTGAAGGTTGTCCCTTCAAAAAAAAAAAAAAATTTCTTCAGAGAAATTTGGGTTTGCTGCAGTCATCATGGAAATAAACGTATCATGTCCATAGCTCATTTGAAAAGATGCTTCCTGAATCACTAATACAATATACAGTAGCTTCTAAATTAGGTTTTATAATTCTGAGTTATCTTAAGGAGTGACAAGAGAATTGTGCCAAATGCTTCTTTAAAGAGGGATTTGGGAAATACTATGGCTGCCTTGAGAATCCAGTGTTTGCGCCATTATTTGTGGTCATCGGGGCTCTATTGTGCTCACCTCACATTAAGATGGAATCTCCAGACAGATGCTCTTGTACTTGTATGAAAATGTGGGGATCTGGATCACATGATTTTTTAACCAATTATTGCAAATTAGGATTATTAACTACACTTGATTTCTCTTTGCAAATGAGAATGGTACGATAATGTTTTCTAATTATTCCAAGTGTGTGATAGTTTGACACAGGGAATCTGGAAAGTTGCAAGAGTGTTTTCATTTTTCAGAAAGGGTGGGAAACAGGCAGGACTGCAGCAATGTGGTCGGTGCTTTGGACAGAACCTTCCTCAGTCCTGCCTGGCAGCAGAGTCTTAGAGCATGTATAGATTCTCTACTGGCTTTCTCTGTGGAATTCTCTCAATCACCACTTTTGAAAATCCATCCTACAAATGATGTTTACAGATCCAACATGATTCTACCTTTATGTACAAATACCTCAAGCCCAGCTACCCAAGGTATATCAATGGATGGGATTAAATCTTTTAATCCCACATGCCTGTAATTATTTCCAACAAAACTAACAAAAGCCTCCCAAAGCTCTTTGCCAAATATTCTCGTACCATATATATGCACACACATTTGTGTGTGTATGTGTATATATATTTATACAGTTTATCAGTGTATGTGCTATATATCTTTATAATTCTTTGTACTATAAGATATTATAGTATATAACTCTTTATAATTTATATATATATCAATATATGCTATGTACATAGCAGTTTTTGTTTTGTCATTTTTGTTTTGCTTAAATCTAAAATGTCCTCTGAAATTAAGTAATAGTCATGTGTAAATAATACAAAAATATTTTTCAATAGAATTGAAAGTCTCAGATCTTTGTGTATTACTTAAATTTGTATATTATATTTCTAGGCAGGTTTTCAATTTTTGTAAAAAAAAAATCTATCTAACAACAGATCTACCATAATTTAGGGTTAATTTCTTTTAAACCTGATGTTATCCCATGAAATGAATTGTCTCTAAATAATGCCATGATTTATAGCATTTCACTCCAGTTTTTTCCTGTTTCTCTACTCGTTATTCAAAACGGAGATGTTCGCCAAATTGGCAAATTTGAAGATTTTGCCGTCAGGCATGCCAAATTTTAGACTTGAGTGAACTTTTATGGCCAAGTGCTAAGCTTTTGGGAAATGTGGTTGAGAAAGGAATGTTGGCAGAATTTAATGTATAGTACTTGAAGTAAGAAAACGCAGTCAGTCTCTTTGCTTCTCAAAATGTGTTCTGGGAAAGTTTTCCTTATGTTGCTTAAAAAAAATAAACAGTAATTAATGGATGATGATGTCTTAACTTTCTTTGAAGAATAGTCTGTCAGAGGGAGAAGAAAACATAGTGATTCAGAGACACAGGCAGGCAAAATGAGACAAGGATGTGTGTGAGCCGTAAGAGTCACAAGCCACCTCTTTCTTTTCATCATAGTGTCTCTAACACCTGGTACAGTATAAGGCAAGGTGCTGAATAAATACTTCTTGAAGTGTGTATGTTTACCAGATTTACGGAGGACTCCCAATCCTATGAAATGGTTTTATTGTTGGTGATAGCTACTCCTAACTTGGCCATGTTGAACTCTTGCTTCCTGCTGTATATGATCTTACCATCCCCTGGTGCAGCAATGACCTCAGCTCTAGTGGCTGAAGTGGAGGGAAATTCCTCCCATTCTCAGTCTTATTTCTCTGCCTTCCTTTCTGATAATGCCACCAAGAGAAAGAAGGAAGAAGGTACCAATGTACCTACATGGGAGTTAGCCCCTCAACACTGATTGGTTATGATACCCCTTTTCCAAAAGTTGACTTGCTTGCTCCTAGAGTACCTTTGTAGATTATTCAGAAGCCCTAGAATGGGAAATCTGCTTCACATGTAGAATTTTCCACCTCAGGCATGGTCCTGTTAGATGGGATACCATCAGAAGGGCCCAAGGCCAGCTGCTTTCTTCATGCGTATCAGCTACCAGGAAACTCATGTATGCTGGTCTGCCAAGGAGGGATAATGTGGGCTCTTTCACTATTGCTGTCTCCCTTAACGCTGTCAGCTTGCCCCTTTTTCCATGAAGCATGACCTTCAGACCCCGCATTTTGAATGGCTTGCCAAGCTTCATGTGAGAAGGTGTGAGTGACAGTTCTAACACACTTCAGAATTTACCAGAAACTCTCCGGTGCTTTCTCGGTTTGTTCTGATGGCTGAGAAAATTTATTTTCCTCCCTTTCAAAAACTAGGGTTTTCTTGAAAACCATTCTCCGAGAAGCACTTTCCCTATCCTAACCTTCCTGTTATCATAGTCAGGGGCAGGAACATGGGGTTTGGGTTTCTTCTTGGAAATGCATTCTCTGTAAGCCTTGTGGGGATGTGGTTAGGTACAACTTCCATTGTGGTTTTCAACTTAGAATGGGGGTTTTTAGCAGTTTTTCCTTCAGATTTTGATCCTAACAGCAATTTCAGGATAATGGAAAGACAACATTTTATCTATATTTATCTGTGCTCTTAGATTGGATTTTGAAAAAACACACTCTGGTGGAGAGTGATGGAGACTGATGTAAAAGGTATATTGGGGATTGAAAAGATATATGCATTCCTATATTTACTGTAGCATTATTTACAATAGCCAGGATGTGGAATCAACCCCAATGTCAGTATGTGTGTATATAGACTAGTGTGTGTGTGTGTGTGTGTATATATATACATACACTAGTATATATAAACTATATACTATAAAATATATAGTGGCCATAAAAAGAATGAAATTGTCATTTGCAATGACAAGGTTGGATCTAGAGTGTATAATGCTACATGAAACAAGTCAGTCAGAGAAAGGCAAATACCATATGATTCCATATGATATGTGGAATTTGAGAAACCAAACAAATAAACAAAGAAATAAAAGAAATAAAAAACAAAATAAAAATAGTCTTAAATAGAGAATAAAGTAGTTGTCAGAGGGAAGGTAGGTGGTGGAATGGGTGAAACAGGTGAAGGGGGTTAAGAATACATTTATCCTGATGAGCACTGAGTCATGTATAAAATTATTGAATCATTACATACTTGAAACTAATGTAACAGTGTATGTTAACTATACTAGAGATAGTAGATAGGTAGATAGATAGATGGATGGATAGATTTTTTTTTTTAAAACCATGTATTGGGGAATGCTCTCTGGAGATGTTTCATCTGTGACAAACAAGGAAAGCAGCATCAGGCAGAGAGAGTAGCTGGCCCACAACACCATTGCAAATGAGCTCTCTGCTGACACTGCACGGAGCTCCAGAGCTGGGATGCCCCTCAGAATGGCTGTAAACTGAGGAGCCAGACCTTGTTTCTTGGCATCAGCTGGTCTAGTTGGTGATGGGGAAGGGGAGACAGATAAACTCAGGTGAAGCAGCTTCTTGGTGCAGTGGGGAGGAATTTCCATGAAATCTTCTATGAGTCATCAGCTGCCACCAGCTTCTGGGATCTAGACAGAGCAGCACCGTATCCATTATAGTCGCTGTAGTTTCATGTGTACCTCGCTTTCTGGATCCCGGCAATGTCCCCGGCTCTGCACCTGTATCATTTAACTTGATCTTTATCACAGCTCCAGGAGGCCAGCTCCGTTATCTCCATTTCCAGATAAAGAAACTGAGGCACAGTGAAGTAATTTGACAAAGGTCCAATAGCTAACACTACCAGTGAATGCATATGTAAGTGTGTGTGTGTGTGTGTGTGTGTGCGCGCGCACGAGACTGATTTACCTTTACAAAAGTAAAGTTCCAGAAAATCAAAATGAAGTTCTATATATTCTGGCTTTAAAATATGAGATATTAGAGGCTGGAGCCTGATTTCTGAAATTCGAGCATGCAAATTTTTTATCATTAATGGAAATAGATATATTTGTATTAAGAGTTTCGGCACTTGAAGTGAGAGTGGGCATTTTCATTTATTTTCAATTATTTATATGGTTAAGCCCGTCATAAAAACAGGACTAGAGAAAGGTCTAAATTATTTATTAAATTAATTAATTAATTAATTAGTAATTAAAATAAATTACCGGGTAATTTAGAAGCCCATCATAAAAACAGGACTAGAGAAAGGTGCCCACTTACAGTTCTTTCGAATGTATGTTCTGAGGTTATAACTACACTGTCATGCAAAACTGGGGAGAAAAGCTGCCTTGCCTGCAGTTGCCTTAATTATACGTGAATAACTGTACCAAAGAAGGATTATGCGTGTGTAATTTTTTTCCTACAGAAAACTGCTGCACACTGGGGCTGAGCATTCTTCATTATGGAACTCACTTTGCTAAAATTGTCTCAGCTTCTTCACAAACTCCCTCCGCATACTGGCCAAATTTTCCTTCACTGTCTAGCCACCAGCAAGCACGCTTAATAATACTCATATGTTGGGAAGTGGTACACGGATCTGCAAGAGGTATTATCCAGGGGAAGACTCATTATGATTGTCAAGGGCAATTACCAATATTCCAGACTCTCAAAGCTCCATCTCGGCCCAGTGCCCCAAATCAGTAATAACTAGAACTGGGAGGTTTTATCTTCTTCCCTCCTCCAGGGAAAGGAAAGAGGTAAACACAGAAAAAAAAGGGGATGAGAGATGAAGGGACAGCTGTGGAAGTTAAAAAAAGAAAAAAAGAGAGAGAGAGAGAGAAATTTTGAAGGGTAATCCAAGGTGATTTTCATCTGCCTGGAAATGAAATTAAGCCCTTCAGAAAAGGAGAAGGTGTCATCTATCCTGCCGTTAGCTGGGACTACACTAATTATTTCCAGTACCCTCTGACAATTGCATATCACGTCTGTAAATTTCAAGATTTGTATGAGTGAAAAGTGAGGGAGCATGGGTACTTAGACAATTCAGTAACTGCATTTTGCATCTTTTTGTCAGAAAAATGTAAAGACCTACCAAACTGCAAACAATTTGGCGGGGGGTGGGGGGGGTGGGTGGGTGGGGAGGTGTTCAAAGAAACCCAACTGTGGACTCTAAATTAAAATCCATAGCTTAAATGTGGGGTTCAGAGACTTTATTAATTTATCTATCAATGTATGTATCTTTTTCTCCATATTTAGCTATTTATTTCTATGTTCCTATGCATCGATTTCATCTATATACATTCATGCATATATGTGACAAAACTTTTTACTATTATTTGTAACCACATGTTATATAGTTAAACAGTTTTTACTTTTATCTTTACTTTTATTTTACCTGACCTAGTTGTTTTTTTTCTTCTGGTTCCATGATTCTGTAACTCTCCAGGATCTATTTTATGCATTTACAAAAGAACTCTTCCAAAATACAACATTTCATGGGTCTGGAGACTGTATAATTTTTAATTTACCAAAACTTGAACCTATTTAGATGGTCAGTGCAGCCACACTCTAGAATAAGCCATATGAGAAGTAGACTATTCTGAGAGATGGTCCTGGGTGTCTCTGAGAAAGAAAAAAGCTTGGCCAGTTTTTGAGTTTTGAGATAATTATTTGACACAGCAGTAATGATAGTTTATCTGTCTGTATTACTATGTCTGTATTTGCAATTCTTCCTAGAATGAATAAAGTCATCGGTTGTATTAATTTGCTGCCATTAAAAAATGTAAGCCAGTATTTGGTGTCTATTTTGTGTGAAAATGTGGAGATATTTTAATAGTACTTTAGCATAAAAGGTGTAAAAGTTGGTCACTTTCTTGATCATTAGTTAAATATGCTGCTAAGGCATTTAATTTTATGACATTATCTTTATCCTAACACTTTTTTCCCCTTTTGTGTTAGTAGTGTAAGTTAAAATTCATGCAATTATATTTGTTACCCAAAGGCAACTAGAACACACTCTCTCTCTCTTTTTTTTTTTTTCTGTCTGCCAAAGTCTGTAGGCAGTCTTGAAGCTTGTATTATTTTTTTCTTAGCTAATGTGTGGAAATCATTTAAAGAATGTGAGTAGGAGTCGTTTATGGTATGAAGACATAATTCTATATACACAAGTAATTCTGAACATGAATTAAATAAATGGATTGAAAATCAGCATGTTTTTGCTACTATGTATTCTTTTATTTAAAAAAAAAGTGGGATTTTTTCTTCAAAATTCCCATCCTACTTAAAATGCCTTAAAATATACATTTGAAAGAGGCTATTAAAATGATACAAAGGGCATTTTAAAATGTGTAATCCCTTGAAACGCTGGTCGCTGCCATGTCAACCAGAAGGCGTTTGGGGCATTTGTGAACCTATTTGGGGTATGATCTGATGATCGCACTTATGAAGGGTGTCTACTGAGGAACGCTCTTTCACAGTGTCGGTAGACACGTTCATCCATTCCCATTTAATTCTAGTATCCATTCTGTATGCCAGATCAGGGGCCAGCAAACATTTTCTGGAAAGGAGCAAAGGATAAATATTTTTAGGTTTCTGCAGGCCATGTAGTCTCGGTTATAACTCAACTCTGTCATTATAGCGTAAACAAATAGGTCTTGACTGCATTCCAACAAAACTTTATTAATGGACACCAAAATTTGGCACTCTATATAATTCTCAAATATCAAGAAAGCATATTTTTTCCAACCACTTAAAAACGTAAAAAATAGATAGTTAGCCAGATTTGGTCCGCGGGCTGGAGCTTATGGACCCCTATAGCTAGATAAGAAAAGCAAACCTATGAAAAGGAGGCTGAAGATACGAATATAAATCACTAATCCCCACTGGTGCCGCCAGGGCCAGAATTAGAACTGTGAGACAGCCTGTCTCCCCAGGCCGTAGCATCACCCACAGCCTCAAAATCATGATTCAGGAGCTGTTTGCCAATAGTTTTATTTAGAAGCTTCATTTTTTAGTAATACCTTTTTTTTCCCCTAATCATGATGAATCTAAAAAATTTTAGTGACCAAAGCAAAATTCTCTAGGTAAACCCTGTCTTAGCTCATTTAGAGCTCCGGATTCTGCCCAGAGCTGATCTCTGTTATGTGACTTTTTAAGAAATGAATACCATTAATAAGAGATTGGGTGTGCCTGGCATGAAAAGAAATACCCATTATTATTATTATTTTTTTTAGTCTATACAAGTTCAGGGAGTCATTAAGTATTCTGGGAAACATCCCTTGCAGGATTAAATAAGATCAAAGTATCTTCTAAACTCACCATTTTATAATATACGCTAGCATCTCAAAAATTTAAGTATCTAACAGAAAATGACACTACTTTGTTTACGGGGGAGAACTAATGAGCTTGTTTTCTCAGAGGGGTAGTTTATTTCTTTTACCACTCATTAACATCTCTCTACCCCTAACCACCAGGTTTCTTTAACACCAGCCATGAGAAACACTGCTATCATATTTACAGCTAAAGTTGACTTAAGTAGGTGTCTGACCCTGTACTAATGCATACCAGGCTCTATATACAAGGTCTCGTTTAAGATGTGACCATGCTTGTGATTGATGCCATTCCCCTCCCTGGTGAGCAGTGGTACACATTCACGTTTCTAATAAATGCTGAAGCTGGGCTTCACACCCATCTGAGCCCAGCAGACCACCCCATGCTACAGTTTTCTTGTACCAAGAACAGTAAGAATATGGATAGATTTCTTGTCTAGATCCCGTGGAGGCCAAGTCTAAAAATTAAGAGAAACAAAGAGGACAAGTGAAGAAAGGAGATGAAAGGTTTAAAAGCTAGTGTATTCTGAATTCCCTTCCACTGTCCTGGGGACTCACATTTCTTATATCGCCTGTATGCTGTTTCTTCCCCATTAGAGTTGAAGCTCTTGAATTCTATCCCTAGTGCCTAGCAGAGTGCCTGGCATAGAGTATAGGCTCAACGTGTGTCTGTTGAATTAATGAATAAACTAGGCTTCTTTTTTATTATCTATGGAATGATTGCACTGGATTAATCAAAATTTTAAAAGCTCTGCCATGGTGAATTATTGAACTTGATCAGTGCTTTCCCTCTACACTGAAGGAGACTGGAGACCAGAGAAGTTCATGAATTTCACAGACTGTACTCTTTAAAAAAGCAGTCTGCCTTGCCTCATCCTTGCATCCTTCATTAGCACTAAAACCAAGAGTGTCTTTCCGTACCCCAGTGGCAGCGGTAGTTTCTTAACGAGTTATTTGCTGGCACAAATGTGATTTTCCTCCCTCGTGTTTCTTTGTGGCATTGTTTTAATTATGCCTTCGCAGGCTGTGTGTGTTTACCTGCCTTTTTATCCAATGATTGAAAAGGGCTTTGCAGTCAGGTCATGCTAAGGAAATAGTGAAGTGTTAAACAAGTGTCAGTGGCTGTTAGGAAAATAGAGCTTCTGCGGGGTGGCTTCCTCTCTGTGATAGGGGCCCTTCAAGTGTTTCTGAGGGAGTGTGTGGCCAGTGGACAGGACAAACGATATGTTAGAAATGATACGGGAATGAGAAAGAGAAATCATACTTCTCAGGAAAAGAAATGTAGCAGAAGGAAAACGAATGTGCAGCAGAACAGGGACCGATAATTAGGGGTGGGAAGTAAGCTTGTAGCGAGGATAACACTGGCGTATCGCTGTGACCTGTGCCAACGCTCAGCAAACCAGGGAAGGCATTTTCATATTTCTTTTCCTTTCCCTTCCTCTCCTCTCCTCTCCTCTCCTCTCCTCTCCTCCCCTCCCTTCCCCTCTTCTCTCTTCCCCTCTCCTCTCCTCTCCTCTCCTTTCTTTTTTCTCTTCTCTTCTTCTCTTTTCTCTTTTTTCTCCTCTCCTCTCCGTCCTCCTCTTCCCCCCTCCCTTCCTTCTTCTTAATAGAAAACTGAGCTGCAGTGTTTCTGAATGTTTTAAAAAGTGAAATCACAAGAATCATCTGCAAACCAGTCATGGCCCTTGGGCCTGGTGGACTTCCTGCCTTTGAAATGTGTTATCTTTGTCTATTCATCTTTATTTGCCGTGTTCATTTGCCCTGTTCATTATTCAAATGCTGCCATTCTTAAAAATTGTTCTTTACAGTCCCATTACTCTAGGCCTAGAAGGGTCCAGATGGCAACCCTGAGAGGTCCTGGATCCTGCAGAAATGTATGGTCCAACCTGCTGACATCCCTACACCCTAGATAAGGAAGCTGCCAGCGTAATGGGAACCACCTAGGAGTGATAAAACCCCAATTTATTCCAGGCACTTTGCTGAAGATTTTGCTAAATACCAAACTATTTGCTTTAGGTGTATGGGAGTAAAGAACACATAGAAACTGCCCTGTTTTGCAGTGACCTAGGAGGAGGGATGCTAAAGACAGGACGACTGGTAGGTGATAGAGAAAAGGACAGCAATGGGGGCCATCCTAGAAGCCAGCATAGGAAGACAGAGGTGTAGACATCCCTACCAGACACAGCCAGAATCTGCTCCCAGCTCTGCCTCTGGAGCCTGTTGCTGAGGCTCTAAACCAGTTTCCTCACAGGAAATGCGAAGTAAGAATGCTCCCTCCTGAGGTTGTGGTGAGGATGGGAGGAGATAAGAGCATGAGGAGCTCTTAGTCCTCTGAATGACCTGAGTGAGGTTCACTAGAAAGAAGCTGTATTTTAGAGAAATTGTCTGCAGAGTATCATAGATAAGAGCTGGCTTGGATACTGAATTGCCTCAGATGAGGTTCTAAATGCAGCAGAAATTTAGGAAGCGACAAGTCAACGTGGACTGAAGTAATCAAGGAAGTCTTCCCAGAGGCAGTGAGTCTGCCAGTGGCATTTAAAGACACCACAGGATTTTCATTAGATGACAAGGGATTAAGAATTTCAGGCTGAAGGAATATTGGCAAAGCATGAAGGAAGTTCTGAGACCAGAAAGAGGTAGTAGTGGGACACGCAGTATGATTCCTGTGTGTGTCCTATGGACCCAGGCGGTCCTGGAGAGCTAGTCATTTGGCTATTTCCTTTACAGCATCAATTCAAAGGAGCCCTGATTCTTAGGGAACTTGGCAGCATTCAGACACCAGGCTATCCTCACACAGGCACTCAGCTAATTTTGTGAGAATATACAATTCAATACTAATCAAATGCTATTTCACACATCAGAGCAATAAACCTGAATTTGAACTTTCATATTAACTCAAAGTGCATCAACCAGCTGAGTCTAATAGCCCTCACCAACTTTAGAGGACAGTCACTAGATTGTTACTATGAAGTGGCATTGCTTTAAGGATCCTCTGACCCCATACAAAAGGGTTTCCCATGAACTCCTACTTCATCAACATGCTTTTGAAATAGCATTTTTTGTCTATGATAAGAAAGAGGAGTGGGTAGAAAAAGTACTTATTGTTTTCCAGGACTATCTAATGAAGTACCACAGACCAGGTGGCTTAAACAACAGAAACTTATTTTCTTACAGTCTTGGAGGCTAGAAGTTCAAGATCAAGGCATTAGCAGGAGTGGATTTCTTCTGAAGCACCATGCCTTGCTCTATGGTTGGCTCCCTTCTCCTGGTATCTTCTCAGGGTCTTCTCCCTGCATCCATTTATGCCCTAAAATTTCCTTTTCCTGTAGGGGACAGTAATCAGTTTGGATTAAGGTCTACTCTCATGACTTCATTTTAACTTCATTGCCTCTTTAAGACCCTATTTCCAAACCTGGTCAGATTCTGAGGTACTAGGACTTGGGACTTCAACATACGTATTTTGGGGGAATACAACTCAGCCCGTAACAGGGTCCAAAAGAAGACAAAACATCGCTGTTCTTTCGGAGCCTTCTCTTTTTAGGGGGCATACCCTTCCTGTGTTTATTACTGAACTACTTGAGCCCCACCCTATGACTCAAAGAAAGAAGCAAAAATTCAGACCTTGCTGTATGTACATCAAGCCACAATCTAGAATTCTACTTAATTCTTTCCTAAATATTGGAAATCCTGAATAATAGAGCAATCAAAGTATTAGCTACGAACAAATGAAATAGAAACGCAGGCCATCCAGAGAAAGAACAAATATTTGCTATCCAGCGACTCTTTCCTGGAAGTTGTCCTTGAATTTAAATTTCTCCTTAATTTTGCTTCTAGGTTTGTTTTTGACATTTTACGTGCAAGAAATAGACTTGACATGTACCCCTGTATTGTTCTTATCTTTTGTTTTTTAAGTCAGGCTAATTTTTATTTGGGACTAAGTTCCTTTCTGGAAGTGGTATACTAACGCATTAACTACCACTGCAATGCATCTAGTCAGGGGGAGAAAGCCAAAAGGAGGGCTTGATAGATTCCATCCAGTTGTTCCAGTCTCCTATAGTGAATTACCAACTTGTAACAGCACTCACGGTGCTGAGGAGCAGAGCAAAGAGTACGGAGACAGGCAATTAAGGCTTCTGGAAAACAATTGGTGTGGGGTGTGATATGGTGCATGGCTTACTGCTCAGCACGAATCACATTGTCTTTCTCGTGACTCATTATTTCTGGTGTGTCATTTGCTTACAGGAATCACATGGGAGATAATGATAGATCTGTGCTTAGGGTTACTTGGCTCTAATCTAGGGGCTGGGATGTGTCATAATGGGTTCTTTGAAAGACAAATAATTCATTCTCTTATGGTTATAACCGATGCAAATCAATTATCATTTGAAGAGTTGATTTATTTTGTATTTTATTTTTGATCAGCCGCTCTCTCCCACAAATAACCTATTGCCAACTTAATTTTATGGAAATCACCCCAATTTTCTGATATTGTATACAGTTGACCTTTGAATAACATGGGGATCAGGGGCACTGACTCCCATGCTGCCAAAAATCCACACATAACTTTTGACTTCCCCCAAAAACTTAACCATTAATAGCCTACTATTGACCAAAACTGCTTTGCCAATAATATACACACTTGATTAACACATATTTTATGTTATGGAAATACAATAAAGTAAACTAGAGAAAAGAAAATATTAAAGAAAATCAGAAAGGAGGGGCACCTGGATGGGTCAGTTGGTTAAATGTCTCCCTTTGGCTCAGGCCATGATCCCAGGGCCCTGGGATGGAGCCCCACTTTGGGCTCCCTGATCAGTAGGGAGCCTGCTTCTCCCTCTCCTTTTTTTTTTTTTAAATATTTTATTTATTTATTTATTTGACAGACAGAGATCACAAGAGGCAGAGAGGCAGGCAGAGAGAAAGAGGGGAAGCAGGCTCCCTGCCGAGCAGAGAGCCCAATGCGGGACTTGATCCCAGGACCCTGGGACCATGACCTGAGCCGAAGAGGCTTTAACCCACTGAGCCACCCAGGCACCCCTCTCCCTCTCCTTCTGCCTGCTGCTCGCTTTACCTGTGCTCTCGCTCTCTCTGTCAAATAAATAAATAAGTAAATTCTTTAAAGAAAAAAAGAAAGAAAATCAGAAAGGAGAGAAAATAAATTTACAGTACTCTATTTATTGAAAAAAATTAATGTATAAGTGAACCCACGCAGTTCAAATCTGCATTTTTTCACAGACCAACTACATACAAAGTTATTTGCATCTGCCATTTGGTCCTCTTTCCCTCTAGTATAATATAAGAACTGTTTCTTTTCCTAAATCCTGTCCTTCATGTGTCTTAGAATTTCATCTAGTCTAACCTTTTCAAGAGCCATAATCTATTGATTGTACTATTTCCATCTTGCTTATAGTTTTGTCCTCCATATTTATTGTTCCCATAGGCTTAAAGCAGTAGCCTGGGAACTTGCATTTTTATTTAAAAAAGTAAATTAATCTCATACATGCTAAAGTTTTAAAAATAGGAACAATCATGTTATTATTCTGATTTCTTAAAAAAATCATCTCAACCAGACTTTTTCCATTATCCATCCACTTGTATGTCTTACTTCTTTTTGCAACAAAACTGTTCTATACTCCATACTACACTCTCTCCAATTCCTGTCTTTGCCTCAATATACTTATGCCCTGCACCCCCATCCAGCTCCACCAGACTTTTCCGTGTTTATCGATGCTCTCTATTTTTTCTAAAGGTAATGATTGTTCCAGTCCTCATCATAATTGCCCAATCAGATCATTTGACACATTAATCACCCCCTCTTTCTTTTTTTTTTTTTAAGATTTTATTTATTTATTTGACAGAGATCACAAGGAGGCAGAGAGGCAGGCAGAGAGAGAGGGGGAAGCAGGCTCCCTGCTGAGCAGAGAGCCCGATGTGGGGCTTGATCCCACGACCCTGGGATCATGACCCGAGCTGAAGGCAGAGGCTTTAACCCACTGAGCCACCCAGGTGCCCCCCCTTCCTTGATCTATTCATTGGGCTTCACATTTTTTTGGTTTCCTTCCTACTTCACGGCTCGTGGCTTCCAGTCGCCATTGCTTGCCCTCCTCAGCTTCTTAACCTCTAGAGGTCACGTGGGTTCAGTCCCTGGTCCTCTTTGTCCTAGAGAACTGCACTATTCTCCTAGCTTGTCTCAAACTCTACTCTGCCTCTCCCTCTATTCTACACATATTTTTTGAAGAGATTTTATTTTTTAGGCAGTTTTAGGTTTATGGAGAAATTGTGCAGGAAGTACAGAGAGCTCCCATATATGGAGTGTGTTTTGATATTAAAATCAAATCAAGTTACTTCTTATTAAAAAAAAAAATCTTATCACAGCATACAGGCCCCATATAGACTACCCAGTGTTCCAGTGCGTTTCCTTCTCCCCCTTGCTTCTGAAGTATAACTACACTAGCTTTCTTTCTCAAATGTGCCACGCGTTAGTTATAGAATCTTTATATATGTCATTCTTTCTTTTTTAAATGGTTCTTTCCCATCATTTCAAGATTCATAAGATAACTCCTACTCATCTCTCAGATAATACTGCAAGTGTTGTGTCTTCAAAGAAACCTACACTTGATTCTCCCTCCCAGGCTATATCTTAACCCACTATTGAAGGTCCATGACCTATATTTCTTGGCATTTTTCTTTTATAAATAATGTCTGTCTCTCTCACAAGAATGTAATTTCATGACAGCTAGAACTCTGCTTTTGCTCATCCTATTATTTCTAGCACATTGTAAACTGTCTGACATGTCATAGTCATTTAATAAATATTTGTCAAAGGAAGGGAGGGAAAGTGAGAGGAAGTAGAGAAGGAAGCATGAGAAAGAAGAGAAAACATAGAGAGCTGTCATGATCTAGAAATGGGTAGGTTCTGGGGGTGAAAATCAGGAGCCCTGAGTGTTACCCTTTTTCTATGACCTGATTCAAACTCCGTGATTGATTTGGTTTGTTAAACATTCAGCAAGAATCAGCTCTGAGCTAGATATTATAGGCTAGATTTCATTATTGAGGAGGTACAGTTCATTATCTCCATGAACATCCCTAGAGTGAGTTCCACTGAACACTCTGGAAACACGAATCAAGTCCATTTATGAAGCAGTCCAACACTTACAGAACTAGTAGTTAGGCAGATGGGATCTTGATTCTGCTCTATCTCTTAGGTTCTCTAATCCCTGAGGTACCCATTTCCTCAGTGAAATGAACATCACATCTTGGAACTGTCAGTTGAGACTGTGTATGTGAATGTCTGCAAACCGATGTCACCCAAGTGCGCGTGGCAACCATATAAATGAATCCCACTGGTCTACCATCACAGTGTGTCTAACTTGTCACCAACTCACCTCTCTTTAAGAAGCACCTCATTATTTCTAATGTGTTAGAACCCAAAATGAGTCTTAGTTAACATGATTTTCCATCATTTTCTCCCATAGCTGATGTGATGTATGAAAATCAAATCATGTAAAAGGACTCCGTGGGAAAAGAATGGGATGATCTGTGTGCTGGTGTAAAAAAAAAAAAAGTTTATTTTACACAATTGCATTCCCTCACTTCTCTAAATGCTGGAAGTCCAAATCCTAGCCATAAATGACCCCTCTTCTCAGTCAACATGAACTGGCACCTTAACATTACATTCACCCATTCTGCTCATTGTTTTGAACCTGTGAACCCCAGTGGATTTGATCACTCATTGTTTTGAACCTGTGAACCCCAGTGGATTTGATCACTGCTTCCTTCTAAATGAGTGTCTCCTCCTGCACTTGCTGGCAACCAGCAGTGTCTCTTCATTAGTTGTCAGGAACACAGAGCCTCAAGGGTCTAAATGATGCTTAGAATGGAACAGGTGGTGATGGATAGTTGCAGAGGGACTGCAGGCAGTGGGTGGGTTGTATGCTCCCTCTATCGGTGACTGATGGAATTACACAGAAGGAACCAGCACAAGGGCTCTGCATGTGAACAGTGGCTGAAAACACTATCACCTTCAAAGTGCATCCATCTCCTTTCTCCTCCAAGTAATTGGGAGCCCTCTTTTTCAAATATTTGAATTTTGAGCTTTTACATCTCTCGCTTCCGTGGCATTTGCAAATTCAGATTCATCTTCAGGTTACTCCTTTGAAAATATGAAAGAGCACAGAATCTTGACAACCACCAACAATGTAGAGAAACCATACTGAAAGCGTCAGAATAAAAGATCCACAGTGAAAAGAAAGAGAATGGCTCATACTTAACCACTTGGCTTCTGTTGCATAGAACAATGATCCTTGTACGAATAAATTGTCTGTGAACCTGGGCCAGCTTTCTGGCAAACACAGTGTATCTCTAAAGAAATTAACAATTAGAGTCATACCCTTTCAGCAAAGCATGGATCTTTAGGATTCCTTGGCTAGCTAAATAAATATCAAAAGTTACTTTTAAATAGGACCCTAAGATTCACCTAATAAAATCAGATTTTTATCTTTAACATTAAAATCAAAATCAAAGGAAGGAATATATTTTTTCCTTAGAATCTCAACAAGATTGGGGCGCCTGGGTGGCTCAGTGGGTTAAGCCGCTGCCTTCGGCTCAGGTCATGATCCCAGGTCCTGGGTTCAAGCTCCACATCGGGCTTTCTGCTCAGCAGGGAGCCTGCTTCCTCCTCTCTCTCTGCCTGCCTCTCTGCCTACTTGTGATTTCTCTCTGTCAAATAAATAAATAAAAATCTTAAAAAAAAAAAAAGAATCTCAACAAGATTTAAAATGAATACAGCTTCTTAGAATATGAATAAGATACCCTACTTTCTTTTTTTCTTAATTATTTTTATTAACATATAATGTATTATTTGCCCCAGGGTACAGATCTGTGAATCGTCAGGCTTACACATTTCACAGCACTCACCATATCACATACCCTCCCCAATGTCCATAACCCAGCCACCCAATACTCTACTTTTGAAAGGGCTCTTTGAACTCAAAATATGTTTCACATTCAAGTTATTGTTTTCTATTTTATAAAAATAACAATAAAGGAGTAACTTTTTGGCATTTCTCGATACCTGTCACATACATTATATAGACGCCATCTCTCATAGTAAAAATTACAAAGACCAAAGTCCTCAGTGAGAGGTGAGTGTTTTTATTTTTAGATGTGGTTAGAAATGTAATACAGGAATTGGCATGTTATTTCCACATTTGAGAGATCTGGAATCTGGATCACATAAAATCTTTGGCTTTTTGGGCTTTATAAGTTTTGTTCATTCATGTAGACTCCAGACTGTTTTAAAGTGGTTTTGTTTTGTTTTTGTTTTTTTTTAATAACCAAGGGATGGGTGGTGGTAGGTTTTTTTTTATTCCTAAGATTATAGAGTTAAATCCATTAAAAGATATGTTCATTCATGTTTGTGTATGATTTGCAATTATTGTCTCCATTGTTCTGTTCCAAACATGAGTTTATGTTTAAAGAAATCAGTGTGAGTCTGAAATTAAGGTGTGTGTGTGTGTGTGTGTGTGTGTGTGTGTGTGTGTGTGTATTTGCCTTTATTTCAGACTCACACACACATATATGTAATATCATAAGGAAAATGGAAATCAACAAGTCTTTTCCCCTTATCTTATAGAAGTAGTAAGGAACCTCACAGATCATTTTATTATTTTACAGAGGAGGAAAATGGCTTCCAGAGAGGGTATTGTGGCCAATCTTGTATAAATTCCCATATTCTCAGTTGAGTTGTCATTCTACCCTTCATGTTATCTTTGATTATATTAAGTTTCCTTGATTTTTCAAGTTTAAGTAGCAAGACTGCTGTTACGCTAGTCCAGTCAGTTTTGGTAGTATAGTAATGACAATTTAATAATCATAACAATAGCTACTTTGTTGTACTACTCTGTGCTGACTGTGGTAACATATCATTCCTATGAATTATTTGATTTAATTCTTGCCACTCTTATAAATTAAATATTGGGTTTTTTTTTTTTTTACATGAGGAAGTTAGGTTCAAAAGTTTAAAAAACTTTCTAAGATCTCAACACCAATAGATGAGTGACACAGAGTTCAGATCCAACTTTTCTAAGTTAGCTAATTTAAGATGAGAATTAGAAAATGATCAGAGAAATTTAAATTCTGTCCTCTGGTAAAAATATTTATGAGATCTTATTAGATTTTGGGAACATGGTACCTATGTTAACTATAGCTGTATTCTAATGAACATTTTCTCTCCTTTTTATAATTGTGTTAATAGGTAATTATTTCCATATTTGACCTCCAAATTTTTTCTTGCTAAATTAATACTGGACGTTTGTTCTAGATTTTGATGGGATGCTTACTCTACACAGAAGTATTTGAGTGGGTTCGTTTTTTGGTTTAATCTCTTCCCAACGACTGTAGAGGCCATGGGCTTCATCCCAGAGCACCTGCCGAGTGGCCGATACTGTAGTGTTTCTACCTGTGTCCCAGGAGACAGAAAGTTAGTGAATCTCTCTCTCCTAGTCCAGCCTACATGCAGACGTGGCCATGGTGTTCTTCTGTGTCAGTGTGGAAGCAAGAAGCACAGTTGTGGGGCAAAATCTTCTCCTTTTTCAGTAATTTATTAAGGCCTTGTATGTAAATGTATTAAAAATCCAATGATAAATAATTTGATGGGAAGTTACTTCAAGAAGCTGACCAAAAGCAGTTAAAATACCATACAGAAGAGGGAAAAATGAGGAGATTGTGTTTATCCAACAGCCTGATGTGCCAAACTGTTATGCCAACTATCTATTTCTGGGAAAATTTCCTTATGGAAGATAATATTTCTTGAATATCTATTTACATTGACAGTGGGCAAATTACTGTAAAGTGACAAAATTGAGGGTTTGCTTAAAAGGCAGTATATTATTTTACATTAATTTCAATGTGAGCAAACATATCATTATTAACATCTAGTTTCCTAACTGTTCTACAAGAAAAATTTTGATTCTATTTTTAACAACTTTATTCAGATATAATTCTATACCATATCGTTCATCCATTTGAAGTGTACACTTCAGTGGTTTTTCATATATTCATAAAGTTGCACAACCATCACTACAGTCAATTTCAGAACACACTTATTACCCCAAGAAAGAAATCTCATGGCTATTAGCACTCACTTTCCATTTCTTTCAAGCCCCAGGCTTTAGACAACCATTAGTCTACTTTCTGTCTACATGCATGTGCTTATTCTGGACATTTCATATAAATAGAATGATATGATACATGGTCTTTCACTTAGCATTTTTTCAACATTCCTCCACGTGGTAGCATGAATGGTACATTCATTCATTTTTATGGATGAATAATATTTCATTGTATGAATATGCCACTTTTATTTATTCTTTCCTCTGTTGGTGGGCATTTTCTATTTTTCCCCTCTTTCTGACTATTTTGAATAATGCTGATATTATGTATGGGCGTTCATGTAAAAGGTTTTGTGTGGACATGTATTTTCAATTCTTTTGGGTATATATCTAGGAGTGGAACTGCTAGGTCATAATGTAACTATATGTTTAACATTTTGAGGGACTGCCACACTGTTTTCCAAAGTGACTATATGCTGTCTCATTCCCATCAGCCGTATTTGAGGGTTTCAATTTCTCCATAACCTCACCAATGCTTGTCACTACCTTTTTTATTATAGTCATCCTACTGAAATGATAGCTCATTGTGTTTGATTTGGCTAATGATATTGAGTATTTTTTTTTTAAATCCAAAGTTAATTTTTTTTAAAGATTTTATTTATTTATTTGACAGAAATCACAAGTAGGCAGAGGCAGGCAGAGAGAGAGGAGGAAGCAGGCTCCCCACCAAACAGAGAGCCCGATGCGGGGCTCGATCCCAGGACCCTGAGATCATGACCTGAGCCGAAGGCAGAGGCTTAACCCACTGAGCCACCCAGGTGCCCCTGATATTAAGTATTTTTTTCTGCACCTTTGGTCATTTACGTATCTTCTTTGGAGAAATATCTGTTCAAAACTTTTGTCTGTTTCTCAATGGACTTACTTGTTTTTGTTGTTGAGTTGTAAGAGTTCTTTATGAGGTGTAGACACAAGTTCCTTATTGGATATATTTTGCAACGGTTTTCTCCTATTTCATGTGGTTTTTATGTTCGTTTTTTTGTTTGTTTGTTTGTTTTACTTTCTTGATAGTGTCATTGAAGCACAATTTTTAAAAATTTTGATGAAGTCCAATTTATCTGTGTTTTTCCTTTGATCACTTTGTGTCATGTTTAAGAAAGGTCAGGAAGTTTTATTCCCATGTTTTCTTTATAGAGTTTTATAGTTCAGCTCTTACATTTAGGTATACGATTCATTTTGAATTAATTTTTTTGTGTGTATAGTGTAAGGAAGGGGCCCAGCTTTTTTCAGGAGGATAGCCCATTCTTCTAGCAACATATGTTGAAAAGAGTACTTCTTCTCATTGGATTGTCTTGGCATTGTTTTGTTTTTTGTTTTTTGTTTTTTTTCCCTTAACTTTTAAGTTACGAGGTTTTTTCCTTCTGGTTGAGTCAGCTGCAGATAGCACAAGATCAAGCATGTTTCTTAAAAAGCCTCATTCTTTAATTTTCAATAATTCTCTTTTCTGCCGCCCGCTGTCTACTTTAGCCCCAGGGAGGATGCCCGAGCTCTAGTCTGGGATCACCATGGATTGCCTTTTCATGTTATTAAAACCTTGAAAATAAAAGGAGCATTTAGAGACTATGCCTCACCTGGCTTACTCTGTTGACTGTTTTTCTTAATGTGGCCACTGCCACTTTTCTAGCTTCAGGCCCCGAGAACTGCTTACGCTCTTCCCTTCTTCCTTCCCTCCTGCTCCCCCCTGCCCTGGGCCCCGATAATTTGAATCTCTCCAGACCTCTTCCAGTATTTCCTTCTCTGGGTTGCAAATAGGCATTTAATTGAATGAACAGCTCAAGTCTTGCCATAGCTTAGGGAATTATCCTTCAATCCTCTACCTTCCCCTCCCTTACCATCCAATCCACCAGCCAGTGGTGCTGGCGATGCTTCCAAAATATAGCTCCACTCTGACCTCTTCTCTCCATAAATACATTCTCATTTTTATCTAGGCCATATAATTTCTCTCCTGGATTTCTGGACTCTATTTTCCTTCAAAATTCTGGAAAGATCTTTTCAAAATGAGCTAAACTAAGACACTGGCTGCCTGAAGACTTCAACAGCTTCCTCTGAGGTTGAACACATCATCTAGACTCCGTGTGCGGCCTCACAGCCCTGCAGCATCTGCTGCCCACCTGCACTCCTTGCTCACTGTGCCCCTGTGCTTGCCTCACACTGGCCCCCAGATTTATCAGCTGTAAGACTTTTTGTGTGCACATCAGACTCCCTCCTTCTAATGCACTTGCCCCCATTTTTTTTTTTTTCTGGCTATATCTTGTCATTTAAATCCCAATTTCAATGCCTACTTCACAGAGGAGCCCTCCTATTAAAATCTGACATTCTTTATTAGTCATCTTGTTCATATCTGACACAGGGTTTTATTTCTGAATTAATGACTTGTTTAACTTTTTCTTTTTTTTTACCTGTTTTATGCACCATTATATCCTGTGTGCTCAGCTCATAGTTGGGACTCAACAATCAACTATGAAGGAGTATTTTCTTATCATTTTTCCTCCTCTGTCCCTACTTCCTTCTTGTAAGCAGAAGACTATCTCATTCTTAATATATTTTTTAGCCTATGGCTTAGTTTATTATGCAATAGGCCCCTACATCACCCATCATTGTCTTCTGTTCAGAGATATTTTCAAATATAATACTACCTTGTAAGTGCTCCTTATCAGCCCGACACTATTCCAGGAACACAGATTCCCTCTGCTTAAAAGAAAAACAGTAACAACTTTTGAAAGTATTTATTCTGCTCATTATGCTTGTATCTTTAGTTAACGTGCTATAAGGTAGGGCTGCTATTATCTTATTTTTACAGAAGAACTAAACTTCAAAGTGAAGTCACTTGCCCAAGGTCACCATCTACTAAAATGGAGGGACCAGGGTACCTTTCACATAACCATTTGATATTCTTTCAGAAGAAACTGAGAAGCAAGCTGAGAAGATAGGAGATTTTTGTCCCTTCAACACTAGACAAATGGATATTTGTGTCCTTCTAGGCTCAAGAGAATATAAAAAACAATATCACAAATATATTTAAGATGGCACTTAGGTGGTTTGTTAAAAAAAAATGGGGACACCTTAGAAAAGGTCTATGATGACATCTTATTAAATAACTCAAATAAAGAAAGGGGAGAGTTTAAAAAATTCACAGGTTTTTGTTTTCATTTTCAGAAATATCTCTGAATGCAAATAGTTTGAAAGTGATGTCATTAAATGTGTCAAACTCATTGCTCTTTGAGTGTAACTTTGAAAAAGAAATATATATATATATATATATATATATATATATATATATTCAGTTTGGTTCAATTAGGCATGCATATGGCTCAGAGATAGGAATGCTGAATAGCATTGCAGCAAGGAACTGCCTCAGTTACCCAGATATGGGCTTTTTTTTTTTTTTTTTTTTTTTGGTCCTCTTGCAATTGGAGGATAGGCAATAATATTGAAACTGACTAAAAGTTGAAAGGGAAACTAAATAGGTTTCATGTCTAGTTACATTTTAGAATCTAGCTTTACAAAATTACAGCACCATTTCTTGAGTGTAGGATAGGAAAGAAGTGTCCCAAGGAGATAACTTCTTTTTCAGATAACTGCTTTTCCTTCATCTTTTATGTAGTAGTTGAATGTTAGGACAGCGGCAGACACAATGCCACGTGGTTTGATTATGTAATGCAAAGACCAAAACCAAATAAAAAAACCTACACTTTAAAAACTCCTTTCCACTGAAGGGGATTATGGAAAAAATGACTGCTTTTAAAAGTCTAAGTTCTGTTTGCCAAAGTGGGGGAGGGAGTGGAAAAGGCGGGTGGAGTGGCCCAGACTGGCCATGGAAGACAGGGAAGAGGCCATCTGCCACCAGTTGGCAGGATGTGATCACCAGAGCACAGAGTGGGCAATTGTCCTCGACTTTTGAGGCGGAAGCTGGCAGCTGACCCAAAAGTCTGCTTTCTCCTAAGAGAGAGAGGCAGTCATTGAGCTGAGACAGTGATGGTGTCTCCCTCATGTTGGGCAACATGGAAACTGGGAGAAAATTAGGGAGGGCACAGGAGAGTATAAGGAGGAAGAAAATAAAGAAAATGAATACTGATTAACTCCGCCTGTCTGTCCAGCTAAGCTTGAGATTGATTTTGCTCACTAGTGGAACAGGCAACCTGAATTTCTGAATTGAATAAATAACAAAATTACCAAGGTACTGTAGGTGTTGGAGAAAACAAGAGACCAAAATGTGTGTGTGTATACACATAAATCTATGTAGGTAGAGATACAAATATATATTGAATTACCATGATGTCTACTCTACACCAGGCAATTAAGTGGTAGGTAATTTTCATGATAATACCAGTTGGGGAGGTTCTTTGATTAGGTCCAATTTGTAGATGTGCAAACTGAGTTTTGTGACAGGGTTCAGTTTCCTGTTTGTAGGACTCTAAAGCATGTACCATTACCTAGTTTATATATTTTTTCTATTATTGTTTCCAAGTAATTTTTTATAGTATTAACTAATTTATACATTTCTTATGGGGCAAAGAGAACATCTGAACTTTTGTGTGTAGTTTATGGACAACAAATAATCATTTTTTTGTGACCTTTAGCATATTGTTTAAACTTGTTAGCACGCAGATATTTTGTGGTCAAGTATACTTGAAATTTTATTCGGGGCACCTACATTTTTTTAAAGTGTTGTCAACCTCATGGTTTACATGAGACCGAGAGACTGAAGTCTTGAATAACTGTGGCTTCTGTGAAGCCTCAGTGCGTCATCAAGGCCCTTTGGTCTCTGTTAAAGTGAGAGAATCTGAATCCCAGAACAATGACGGATGCCTTTGAAATTCAGGTTCACGAGAAGAAATTGAAAACAAAAAGAAGACCATGTTTTTAAATGACTGTATATAGTTGCCTGACTGGAAAAAAAAAATCACAAATTTAGATGGAAGGTAGAATGCTTCACCATCATGAAGAAGACATTTAAGAGACTAAAAGAAGTCTAGGACTTTGGAGGTGAACCTGAGTAGAAGACTAAGGGACATCAAGTCAAGTATTTGAAAGAGTCAAGAAAACCAAGCACACAGAGAAGAGAAACATTAGTGTTGTGCTGGAGTAACCACCCTCAGTCTCTTCTCCTTTATCCAAAAAGACTCATAGGTCAGCTAAAGCCATCCTTGTCCTCGTGGTTAACACAAGAGTACAATGACTGTTGGCCCACCCCTTGCTTTCTTATTCGAAAGAGCACCTCAGCATTCAAAGGAAAGTAACCTTAGTTCAACTTTAATTACAAAGAAGTAAATTTCTTACAAATGCCTCGACTTTACTGTTAGCTCCCCCCTGGGTTGCCGCATAGCTCACTACACAGCAGTATGACATCAAGGCTGAAAACGGTTTAATTATTTAAATGGTAGAGTTTTGGCTAGCTCTTGAAGCCCAGGATGAGTGATGGCCAGCCCCAAGACTTACCAAATCATCGCTCAGTGACTAATTTTCATCCTCATCCTCAGTATCTTGTTTGCCTTTTTTTTTAAAGCAACTCTTAAGGAAACCGTATATTCATAAATGTGCCTTTTTCCAGTGGTTCTGTTGCGTTTATTTTGATTATCATATTTGCCTTCAGCCTTTTCCCAATATTCATAGAAAAAAATAGAAGCCATTTTCCACTTGAAAAATGCTTTTCATTTTGTAAGACCCCAGAGTACCTCACTGGTAACACCACAATTCAAACATGTTTGGCATTAAGCTTCAACCCCAGAGAGGCAGAGAGCCTGGCTTGTGTTTTCTGGAATGGTTACTTGCTTGACTTCAAATCCCATGGTCCCCGAATCTATGAATTTTTAGAATTCTGTTTTTAATCTCTGTCACATCTTTAGTCTATATATATGAGAAAGATAAAAGGCCCAAATCACTGAATGACTGAATAGAATTTCCTAAATGAGAGTGAAAAATTAGTACCCTGTGAGAAAATTTAATGAGAATATACCTTTAGCAGTTAAAATTCTACTGTGCGATTTAAGGGGAGAGAGAGAGAGGGAGATTGTCTGAGGCTAAAAAGCAGATTGACCAAGATTCTTGTAAACCCTTTATATGTAGTTAGAGGCAAACCTCCCACTTGCCTGTAGCGATGGCATTTCTGACTGATAGGATTCCAGAACAATTTTGTAACAAAAGGGACATGACTGTGTTGAATCATCTTTCATATTGGTTCAGGGATATTTTCCATTATATAGCGCTGCCTTTTTTTTTTTTAATGGTTCTTGAGTCCTAAAAATAAATGTATCCCTGTAAATGCCCTTCATTAAGCTCTTAATTCAGAGAATTCTTAATAGGTATTTCAGTCATTAGAGGGAATTAGCCAGGTGGTACAGAATACCATATGCAAGGCTCCATTACACAGCCTGACAAGTCTAAATACGCCCTCCGTTTTCAACTGCCTCCTGGTCCTTAATCTATTCTCAATACTCTCCGTTATTAATTCTTAACCATGCTAAATATGGATGTGAGGTTAAAGCAAGGTGCTTTTATTTTCAAAGGGGCTCTCATTGCTAAATATATGGGTAGGTTGGTGCCTAGGAGAGGTGAAAAGAGGAGAATCCTATACATTCAACAAGTATTTATCATGTACCTGGTTATTTACTACACAATGTGGAAGATGTAAAAAAAAAAAAAAACTGAATAAATCATTTAATGACATAAACTCAAGATATTCATAATCTGATTGGCTGCAAAGTACCGAAGTAGGTGTGTGACATAGAAAAATGTTCTACGTGCAAAAGGAAGTTATTAGAGAAGCCCATTGAAGGAAGAGTCCCCATCAGTTGGACTAATGGTTTGGAGGTTGGAATCAGCTTGCTTTCAAGTTCTACAGCTTATGCTAATGCTCACCTGGCCCCTTGGCTTGGTGTCAGATAGTAGATTCCATATCCCAGTCCCCTTGGAGACTACCAATCTGGGAGACTAAGAAAGCGGACATGTCAGCAAATGACCTGTAATTCCATGTCAGGCGCACTTTTGATTTAACTTAATCGAAATCAAGAGTAGGTTTTTGTTGTTGTTTGTTTGTTTCTTTGATTTTGATCTCTTTCACTGACGGATTTCCTCAGGGTGGGGGAGGGGGAGGTAGTGAGAAGTAGCTAAGGTAGGTGATGATCCCACTGTGGTTTTTTCTCAGGTGGGATAGAGAAGGTAAGCTAAGGAATCAAAAATCCCCTCACTGATGTTGTTATGACCACATTAGATTGGAAATCTGCTATTCGGTTAAGAATGGTCATTTAAGGACTCATATCCTGAAATTGTGGTATGCTGTCCTCCCACATTAGTGCATGGCTTACTCTCCATGAGGAGTTGTACACCTCCTTTTTTATTTCTCTGTAAACTTACCCATCCTTTGGGCCACCTCTTCTTCCAGTAAACCTCACAATAACTAATCCTTGAACCACTGAGTCAAAGAATGTACATTACCTTCCCGCTATATTTCTTGGATTGGATTGTTATTTTTCTTTTGTATAATATTTTTTGTTTGTTTTTGTTTTTGTTTTACATTTATTTCATACCCTAACCATTCAAATAGATGGGGGCAGGGGCTGTATTTTATGTCTCTGTGTGTCTCTTAGCAACATGCCTGGATAAGATTGGCACTAAGGTTGTTTGATTGGTTTCAACACAGGACATCAGAGTCCTTATTTGTGTGTGACCAAAACAGGGCTTAAACCCCATGGCCAGTAAGTACCAATGCATCTTGAGAATAACTACTTCGTTCTTTCACTTAAAATCATTATGAATAGCATTATAAAGATCATTTTCCCCACATTTAAAGACATGCCTAGAGTAACAGAAGTAAATCTCTTTTCTCGTGTAAGTATAGACTTTCATTTTTTTTCTTTTCTTTTCTCTTAGCATCCATTTGTGTTTCAGTTATGTTTTAAAATATGAGAATATTAAAATATTTCCATCGTATAAAATATCTCATATAGCTTTTTTAAAACTCTTGTTTGAAAGATAATCTTGGGGGATATTACTAGAACTTCTGTTGAGCAAAAAAAAGTACTAAGCACAAAACAAACAAACAAAAAACTGACAACATGACATGAAAATAGTTCCCAAATGAACAACAATCATTTATGTTTAGAGTCTTAAACAGAATATTTTTAAATTTTTTAAAAATACAATTATTAAGGGGCTCCTAGGTGGTGAATTTAGTTAAGCAGCTCAGGTCATGATCTCAGGTCCTGGAATCGAGTTCCACATGGGGCTCCCTGCTCAGCGGGGAGTCTACTTCTCCCTCTCCCTCTGCCCTTCCATCCTGCTTATGATCTGTCACTGTCCTCTCCCTTTCTCAAATAAATAAAATCAATTCTTTTTTTAAAAATGCAATCATTGAGACAGGGGATTGATAAAAATGAACTTATGAATTAATGAAGAGGATTTGGGGGTGTGGGTGGGTAGATCTTCTAATGTGAAAATTTGAGTGACTTTAAAATAAGAGTAATAAACCGGGTATCATTAAAAAACTGGTTAGAGTCTTAAGTTAGCAGCTCTATCTTTGTTCCAGCCTGGGTTGTTTGACTGTGTGGAAATAGTGTCTTAGTAAGTACAAAATGCACACCAATACTGCCCTCTTCAGTTCTCCTGAAAGACAGGCAACCTGTCTCCAAGTGTGTGAGTGGCTAGTTGGTTTTAAAGGAGCCCTAATTTAGATGGAAAAGTTCAAATACATTTGGCTTTGAAGTGTGTTGTAGCAGTAAGCAACCCGGGCCACCAGCTAGCTATCTGTGTATACGATGACTGCCTGTAGAAGTCAGATACTCCAGAAGAGCTACACAGTCCTTGTTGTTTCTGTGAATATACGCTATCAGCTACAGTTCTTGAAACATTTTCATTCTGTGGTCCAGTTAGCAATATATATCTCCTTTTCATGTACAGATTCCATGCTGGAATTAAGAAAGTAGTCTGATATGGCAGAAGGACAGTGGAATATATAAAGTCTGGGGAAAGTGTTTACAATTAAAAACAGTGAAGCTGCTTTATGGTCATTTTTTTTTTTTTATTTGTAGTGGAGGAAGCATTAAATTAAACTCCGTTGTCCCTGATAATGAAAACTAAAAAGTAGAAAGAATATATGATCAAAACAAGCTTCAAAGCCCAATGTTTGGGTGTTTAAGTGAAATGTTGGTTTCTGTGTGTGTGTGTGTGTGTGTGGTATTTTATTTATTTAGAGAGAGTGTGCATACAAGCGGGCAAAGGGACAGAGAGAAAAGGAGACAGAGAATGTCAAGACTCCCCACCCAGCTCAGAACCCAACATGGGGCTCCATCTCACTGCCCTGAGATCATGATCTGCGCCGAAATTAAAATTAGTCAGATACTCAACCAACTGAGCCACCCAGGCATCCCGAAATATTGATATCTTTTTTAATTGTAAATGCATGTGAGAGACAGTAAGAAACTAGTAATCATATGACATAATATATGAAAGCTTTGTCAAAAGACTTACATGAAAATAAAAATCTGTAGAGAAATAATTATGTTTTATCCCCCAAATACGAGGCAGAAAAGCAATGTTTCTCAGTGTACAAGAGCAAAATTAGAATGGATTCAAATCTCAGTGTTGTTGCATACTGTGTGAGCTTGGGCCAATTACTAAAACTCTCTGTCCTTCAGTTATGAAATTAAATTGTAACTATGTAAGAAATGTATAGTATTTGCTGCTATTACCTTACTATTTTCAGAACCAAGTGTTTGTCTAAATTTGTTTATGAGCATATGTAAGCTGTGGGGAGACTGAGAGTTCAACCTTCATTAAGACATTAGTTATAAAGTAGCAGAAAGCAATTCATATTACTTTAAGTAAAAGGGAGAGGTAATACTATAAAATTTCAGTGGTTATTTTAAGAGCTCAAGGAAAAACTACTACTAAGTCTCAGGATAAATAAAAACACTTAACTTGGAACTCTCCCAGGCAATACTTTTCTCTGCTCCTGTTCTTGCCTGTTCTGACACATCTGTGTCATTCCTCTGAAGGAATGACTTTCTCTCCTTCAGTGAGGCAGAATGTGACCACCCACAGCTCTAAGATGTGGTTACACCTCTAGTCACACAGAGATACCAAATACCTTTTTCTTAGCTCCTATCCCAATTCCTGGGAATGGGATTCTAGCCCAACATGGATGAAATGCTCAGCTGTAGCTAACCAGCTATGGCTGTCGGGTGAGAGACTTAGTAGCAGAACATGTCTTTACGCCATTTTCTAAACATCGAATTTAGGAATTACTTTAAATCTTTCTGCATAAGCAGTCTTCAGTTTACCAAGCTTTTCATTGAAATAGTTGCCTGTTAGTTGTCTGGAATTCAGAAAACATTTCCTGTGCCAACTCTATTATACAACATTGTTAATGGTCTCAGAAGAATGTCACTCCATCCTTGGTTCAAAGAAAAAAGTTGCAAATAAAAACTGATTAACTCACTATGTGTCTGAAAAATTATTACTAATTATAATAGATGTCATGGCAATCACACACCAGAGATTTTCAGGACTGTTCTACTTTTGTATAATCTTGTCAGATGGTCAAACTATGCATGCTTTTTTATTGTTGTTTGAAAACTGTTGCCCACAAATAAAGTTTTGACTAGAACATATAGTGTTCTTTTTAAAAGAAAAGTAAGTTTAGACTTCCTGTCTTTGTCTTGGCAGTGATAGCTGGAGTTCCCACTCATTTCTATGCATCCATGCACATACACAGGTCAATATTCACACATCCACTGATCCCTCCGGGTACTGTGCCTGTCCTGTTCTAGACCAAGGGAGACCATATGAAACAAGCTAAAGTGTCACCTCTTATGCAAGGTGTTTTGAATAGGAGGAAATGAGAAAAAGTGCAAAAACCAAAAAAAAGTATCAGTTAATATAATTATCAGGTAATGATAAATGCTATTTTTTTTTTAAGTAAAATAAATCAGCAGACCGTCATATGGAATGACTGTGACATCTTTTTAATTGGGCAGTGAAATCATATTCCCAAATCTTAATCCAGCAGCTGTGGTTCTAGAGACAGGACAAAGTGCTCTAGCAGGAGGGTTAAGGACCCTGGAGATTGAGAGTTATCTTGTTACGTTGGCCCACCAGAGATACTTTGTCCCAAAAAGGCTCTTGTTCACCCTCCTTCTAGAGCCCAAGAGTTTCATTTGTCTCCTTTCATCCCTTTCTGTCTCCATGTTTGTTTTTTCCAGAGATATTCCTTTTTGCTGAACAAAGGGCTCAAGGGAACTCCTCTCCCTTCTACATAGTTTTGTTGTGGGTTTAAAGCATATTTTTCTTTGACTTTTAGAACCGTTTAAAAAGTATTATACAAAGACCAAAAAAATTCTAGTTTTACAAAAGAATACACATAAAAATAAGTGTTTAACTGAGTTAATTCAAATTATCAGTCTCTTTGCTTAGACTTACATTTTCAAATTATCAGTCTCTTTGCTGACACTTATATTTTAAAATGTATGGGTGCAAAACATATCTATATGTTTATGTGTAAGTAAATATGATTCATATACACAATTACTTTGAATTTATTGGATATGTTGTTTTGGTTCTGTATCTTATTTTTTCACATAATGATTTACTTTAGACATCTTTTTATATCAGAACATATATATTTAGTTTATTATTTTTGGTAGCTGCATAATATTTCATTGTACGGATACAAAATAATTAAATTCTCTATTCAGTTCTTACACAATGTCTGCTATTACAAACAGAGCCATGGGTCTTAGAAATATATCTTGTTGACTCACATGTTGTAGGTATATATTAAATTTACATATTAGGTTGACCGTAAGAAATTCTGGAGTTTACAGATCAAAACCTGTCAAATGTTGGCAATTTTATTTGGTTTAACCTAATAGATATTGTCAAATTCCTCTCCAAGTCTCTCAGCCCAACTTTGTTTGTTTGTTTTTAATTTCTAACAGCTGTTGAAACAGAGAGGAAATATCTTGGATGCTAAGCTCTGCTGGATAATGGAAAGCCATATGGATTTTTGTCACTACAAAATCATTGTTTCCTATTAACTAGACCCATATTTCCATTAACAAGTGTTCCTAGGAGACTGCCTTTCCCATTCTTTCTACTGCCAAGGCCAGGGTCCTTTACAGTTGTAGAAATTAAGTAGTTGAATAAAAGAGAGAATAAAATAGACCTGGACTCAGGTTAGTTCTAGGAGGACATTAAACAAACCATTTAATCTTCCTAACTTGATTCAGATAATGAATCCAGATAATATCTACCTTAAAAATAAATGAAATACTTCCTATGGCTCTTCTTAGATTAATAAATCAAACCTTCCTTCTTTCATCATTCTGACCTTCCCTCCCTCCCTCCTTCATTTCAGTGGTCTGTGTGTCCACATTGCAGGGACGTAGGAAGGAAGAGAAAGTGCCTCTCTGGGCCACATAGCCAGACAGGCATCAGCATGCACCCGGAAAACCACGCCCACCACAGAGATAGGCACTGAGCTGTTTCAGTCCTTCAGTAGGTGCTCGGTGGCTCTAACAGACAGTGCTCTCAATGTCTAGCAGCACAGGGTCTGGATAAGTTCTCATTCAGTCCCAATCTGTGTGTGCAGGTACTGTTGACATCAGGGGGATAAGCATACCTTTCTTTCCCAACATGACTCCCCACCACTTGCCAAACACTTGGTGCCCATCAAGAAGCATGACTCTCCTGTTTCACAATCTTCTCCCAGGGCACGTTTCCCTAAAGCAACCGCAACCCCGTGAGGCATGTAATTCTAATTTGGCATCATTTGTGTATGTTGAACTGCCAAAGTGGTTATTCTCTTTGTTAACCCAAGAAATTCAAATAAATTCCAATACTGTTCCAGATTCTGACCGGGCTTTCGTTCAGTGGTAATCAGTTGGTATTAAATATTAAGGCCATCACTTTTTTACAGACGAGGAAAGAGAGACGCTGTACTTACATGTTTTGGAATAATGGGGAGGGGGCACCATGGGCATTGGAAGGACGCAGGTCCAAGTTTGAAACTTTCCACTGGCACTCAGTATCTTTTTTTTTTTTAATTATTTATTTATTATTTAATAGAGATCACAAGTAGACAGAGAGAGGAAGGGAAGCAGGCTCCCCCCTGAGCAGAGAGCTAGATGCAGGGCTCGATCCCAGGACCCTGGGATCATGACCTGAGCTGAAGGCAGAGGCTTTAACCCACTGAGCCACCCAGGCGCCCCTGGCACTCAGTATCTTTATTTGCGAGCAAAGTGCTTCACTTCTCTGAGCATCACTTTTCTGTAAAATGGGGTCAATAACTCTCACTAAAACAAGTGTTTCTTGTGTGTTAATTAAGAAAATGTATGTAACATGTCTGATAGCTCACCTAGCACAAGGAGGCCCTAAAGTATTGTTAGCTTTGGCTCATGAGTCTCAATATCGATCTGCCAGTAGATACTTGCCACAAAACATTACTAGAATTTTGGGATTATAGAGGATTTGTCTTGCTGTGGATAAGATGGTGTAAATTTTGGCAACAATGATTAAAATATTCTTTTCAGGATTAGGGACTGAACTTTTGCAGTTACTTGGTAGATGCTTGATTTAGGAAAAGTGGGTATATGTGGATGAGAGAATGAACAGACAAGGTATATTCTGACATGTCTTTGTCACTGGTACAGAGGACAAAGAATGTGTCTTTTTGGAGCTATTCTTAAACTGACTAGAAAGCCCTTTATAAAATGAAGGACACTGTTGTGTTTGTTTTTTTCTCAAGGACACAGCACCTATCAAGCCCCATCTTTGTGGGTTATTTGTTACATAAATGAAGAAACACAGATTTGAATCGAATAGAGATGTTCTAATTGTAGGAACATGTTCTGATAGTTGTAGGCTTTTGTTTTGTTTTCCTATTTTTCTTTTTCTTTTCTTTTTTTTCTGGTTTGTGGGCATAGGAGGCTTGGTACCATTACAAAGGTCTCTATTTTCCACAGGACTTGAACGAGGTATTGTTAGGGGGGCTTAAATATATGCTTATGGTTCTCAGGTAGTAAGGTAGTCATTTCATGGGGCCTCATGCACAAACCAAATTGTAGTAAGACCTGCCTTTGCTTCAATAGCTAAGAAACCTTTCTCTTAATGTCAGAGTGTCATCCTAGCCTTTGAGTCAGTACGTTTTAGGATAATATTTGGAAGCCAACATTTCAATAGAGCAAATTGTGGGTCTCACACATAACCCTTTATGTACTAGCTGATGGTTTCCTCAAGTACTTGTCTTTTAAATTGGTCTTGAAAAGAGAAATGTTCCCTTTTCTGGCTTATTTTAGATCAGCTGTCATTCTTCTGAGCAAGCAATAGTTTTCCTAGAAATATGCTTATTTAACAATATCTTTCTTATTAAGCAATGTCTTCCACTTAATTTTAACTTTTGAATTATAACTTCTATCAATCTTAAACATCAGGTTTTCCTTATGTATTATCCTTATCAGGACAACTTTAGTTGTACTTAAAGTCTCATCATATTCTCTAGAAAGGCTCAGATTGAAAAAGTCCTCTAAGGATATATATATATATATATATGCGTATATATATGTATATATGTATATGTCTGTATATATATATGCACACACACATAATTGTATAGGTCAATTTTAAATGTCCCACTCTAAATTCTGTTGATTAATAACAAATTTAATACTTCATAGTTGGGTGGACATTGACTTTTCAGTTCTTGTGAGCAAGTAACGTCTAGGTTTGCCTCTTGAGAATTTAGAAAGATGAGGAAGAGAAGTTAGTAAAAGGCTTTAAAATATGCTAACTACTGAAAGCAGCCAGAAATACTAGAAGGGGTCCTGAACTTAGAGCAGAAGAACTGAATTTAGTCCTGGTTCAAACATTTGTGAATCATGTGACACTGAGCAAGTCACTTAATTTTTTGTTCCTCTGTTTACAAGTCTGTGAAATTGAGGTGGTTATTCCTGTTCTGTGTACTTCCCATGAAGGGGGTTTATAGTTATAAAACACTATTCAGTTGCAAGGCTTTGATGTGGATTGCTTCTGTTTTAAGTTCCATATGCCTTTTGAAGACAAAGACTCTGTATTTGAGTCACGAACACTATACAGGTCCTGAACGAATGAATAAAGGAAAGTGTGACATAAATTTGGGCAGAAAAACACTAAGAGGTGATTCTCCCACTGCAGTTTTCTGTGAGATTGTTTTGCATTTTTCTTAGAATCATAAAATAAGGGGCACCTGGGTGGCTCAGTCAGTTGGGCATCTGCCTTCCGCTCAGGTCATGACCCCCGGGGTCCTAGGATCCAGTCCCACCTCAGGCTCCCTGCTGAGCAGGGAGTATGCTTCTCTCTCTCCCTCTGCCTGCCATTCCCCATCCTTGTGCTTGTGTGCACTCTCTCTCTCTGTCAAATAAATAAATAAAATATTTAAAGAAAAAGGGTGAATATAGATCGTGGTTCTAAGTTGCACTAGTGTAAGAAATAATGGTACAGACTTATTTCAAACTAATAGCATCAAAAGGAATGGGAAACCGAACAAAAGTTAGGTATTTGTAGCATATCATTTTTTAACATCTTAATGACTATATGATCTAAATGGAAACCATTTAAAATCCTTTAAAAAAAGAATAATAAAATAAAACATTTCTTCTTTCTGGTTTACCATCTCAGCTTACTTATGGAGACAATATTCCCTTTATGCTAACTTACTTGCTTACCTGGTGTAAGAGCCTTTAAACTTAGTGGTTGAAAGTTGATTGTGCAGCAGACGGTCATTCCTTATCTCAGTGCAATACATTTCTAAGTGTAGCTGATGTCAGACATTAGAATGTAGACACGCCAAAGCTTGTGTGGTATTGAGCGTTTCAGCAAATGAAATAATAACACCAACATGTTGGTTTCACAACCATGAATTCTTCAATGATTGAGTAGTATGTTTTCTTCCTTAGTTTAATGGGAAAGTGAATATATTCCTTCATGTGTCATCACTACTTCAGCTGCTGACTGATAGTAGTGGGCACCCTGTGCTGGGAAGCTTCCATTATTGTCTGTCAGTTATGACTGGTGAGCACTGAGTGGAGCACTGTTCATAGCCCCTTTAAGCAGAAGCTAAGGCACTAAGGCATGCATGCTGTTTGAGATGACAGTACCCAACAGATGATACTAGATATCCGTACCCCTGGAGTTATTTCTTAGTAAGTTAATGAATGAACTTATTAAACTAAAAGCCCCATACAAAATAATTGCAAGTTTTTAAGCTATTCTATATGTTTCATTGAAAAAGATGTATTTTTAGGAAATTATGATCCACACCTAACTTACCTTCTAAAATTAAAACTTTAACCAGGTGATGGGTATTAAGGAGGGCATGTGGTATTATATACAACTAAAGAATTGTTGAACACTACATCAAAAACTAATGGTGTGGAGCGCCTGGGTGGCTCAGTGGGTTAATCCTCTGCCTTTGGCTCAGGTCATGATCTCAGGGTCCTGGGATCGAGCCCCGCATCGGGCTCTCTGCTCAGCAGGGAGCCTGCTTCCTCCTCTCTCTCTGCCTGCCTCTCTGCCTACTTATGATCTCTGTCTGTCAAATAAATAAATAAAATCTTTAAAACAAACAAACAAACAAACAAAAAAACTAATGGTGTACTATATGCTGGCTAACTGAACATTTAAAAAAAAAAAAAAAAAA